>NC_061113.1:202375384-202530099 GCF_002878395.1 Capsicum annuum | reverse complement strand
GATAGATAGATAGATAGATAGATAGATAGAAAATAAATATTAAATTAAAATAAATAAATTAATAATCTACAAAATAGATTTTTGCTGTAAAAATGTCTTGTGGCTAGTTCTCAAGGTGTCACTAGGCTTAGTTTTAGGCTGACTACTCTCCTTTATTATATATATACAGATATAGATATGAAATAAATATCAAATAAAAATAAGTAAATTAATAATCAACAAAATAGATTTTTTGTTGTAAAAATGTCTAGTAGCTAGTTCTCAAGATACTATGTGACTTAATTTTAGGTTGACTACTCTCATTTATTATATATATAGATTTGACTCTTGTTGATCTGACCCATCTTTTAAGAAAGAATTAATTATGCTATATTTTACTTTATTTGTCTCTAAATAAGTGATCTTTTTAACTTGATTACACCATTTAAGAAATTACTCATTTCTTGAAGACAAAATGTATTTTTTTTTTACTAATGTACACTTCATAAATATCTTGAAAAATATGTAGTAACTTTTTATTACACCCTCTATTTTAAAATAATTTGCCTTGATTGACTTGACACTCTCCGTTTGGACAATCAACTGTGAAAATTACTATACCAACAGACGAAAGAATACACCTAAAGAGCATCTATAGTCTAAACCACCAGGGAGGTGTTTAGCACTCATAGACCTCAACTCTCTAATTACATATTTCGTCAATAAACTCCCAACACTATCCAAACTTTTTTCTTATCTATAAACATGTTCACACTCTTTGTAACGACCAACCTTTTTTTAATGAAATATGTGATATTTGTGATTTTATGTGATTTGACTGTTTTATCCCTCTCTGTAGTTGTATTATGGTATTTCTGGAGTGTGGGGGTAATTGGCATGATTTCCTATGCATTTTGATACCATTTATGCAATATTTTGATTTTTTGGTGACTTCAAGAGCCTTATTTTGGACTTCTATTGATATTTTTTTATCCGTGTGATGGATGGATAAATGAAATACACCAGCAAATTCAAATATCGATTTTAGGATGGGTAGACCTTAGGTTCGGTTTCTGATGCACTCGAGCTCATTTCGACCTATTGGTTGGAAAATTATGAAATTAAAAATATGGGTGTTGAATTCACATTTGATTGAAATTACCTCGAATGGAAAATCCAATTGCACCACCAGCTCCAGAATATCGATTTTAGGGTGGTAACATTTTGGTGTGATTTTACGTTTTTTAAATCTCATTTCGACCCTCGGCTTGAAAAATTGTGATTTCTCGGGGGTCAACTCTATAAAAATGATATTTTTTCGAAAGTCTGACTTCGCCAACACGTTCGGAATGTCAAATTTAGAGTGATGGCATAGTTCGTTTGCATATATCGATCTCCAAACGAATTTCGAGCACCCCATCGAAGTTCGTTTGAACTTAGAAAAATTTACACTATAGCAGTTCTTTTTTCCTCTTTTTTGCCTATTTTTCCCATTCTTTCACCTTGCATTTTGAGATTTAAACCCTAAAAAAGTGTGAGAGCTTAAAAGTGAAGCTTGTTGGTGCTTGAAAAGCTAGATTAACATCGGTTTCTTGATTCTCATTCGAATTTAAGGTAAAAAATCACCCAATTTCTTAGTAATTTCTTGGTTAATTTTTCAAAACTCCAAAAATCTTAGGGCTTGATTTTAAATCCCAATTTCACTTCTTTTCACTTGAATAATGTTTTAATCTTACAATTACTAGTTTTTCATCAATTTAACCTTCTTAACAACTTCGATTCTTAATTTTAATGCGAAATTCAAAGATTTTTACCTGGTAAAACTTTAAAATGGTTTATCTTCAATTTGAACCTCATTTTTTACTCGATTTAACTTGAGTTTTCTATTGTAGATTTCTAAAAATATAGGAAACACGTTTTTGTAATAAAGTTTTGATTTTGTCCTACTTTTTTGGAAATCTGTTTCGGAGGTCCGTTTGGATCCCGAATCAAATGTAGTCAATATAGGTATCGTTGGCTTTGTTTAGATGCTTAGATTTTATATTTCTTAGTTTTAATTAATTTTGGAATTGTTCGTGAGAAGTAAATCTTTGGTTTTAAAGTGTAGCAGACCAATTTAGGCATTAGAGGTAGGTTATAACTTAACTCTTTCAGACGAGGCTAGATAGTAAATATTGGTACAAAATGCATGTTAAGGGTAGGAACTAATCATGAAAAATGGCTATCTATATTTTGTGCCCGTGTGGGGGCCTATATATGATGTTATTATTAAAATTGAGATATTATTGATATGTATGACCGTGTGGGGTTCTATATGATGTTGATAGCCTTGAATACATGCGAATAATTGTATTGTGTTATTTTAAATGCCTATTGTGGTACCTTTAGTGTTGTGTGATATATATATATACTCCCGGCATATGAAACATGTGGAAATTCATGGATGAATGGAAAGAATAATTGGTTACTGTCTCACGTGGTTATGAAAATGTATCATTCTGGTTGGTTGTGGGAAAATATCATTTGGTTGGTTGTGAAAATACTCATTGTGATTGGTTATGAGAATTACATCCTCATATCATACTCATTCACGAAACAAATAGTACCACCGTACCAATACCTAAGAAACACTAATAATACCTTTTTATGATAAAAATGTGACATCTTATAAAACCCTCCCCGAGAGATGTGCTGGGGAGGAGATATGGATATATATAAAAATTTTATATGGGTTGGCGAACCCCTCATAGTTAACACGTCGAGAGGCTTGCCTTTATGGGTGTATACGGGGATTATACGACGATCTCGGAGGTTTTGTGATAACCTCATGTATCATCATCATCATCATATACATTGCACTTGTTTTATTCTGTTATGTTGTGATTGTATTGCTATATTGACTTATCATCTATCTATTTGTTCTATATTTTGACTTGTTAATGTCTAAGTGTTCTATATTCTTTTATTTGTACTTGATGATCTTGAGTATACATGTTCCTCTTTGTTCTACTTGTATGTGATATTATAAGTATTTGTATCCCTATCTGGTGTGTTGTTGTATTATGTGTGGATACTGTAGAACTATTAATGCAACCCGTGTGGGCTACCATTATGGGATATTTTCTAATGATAGATGAATGTCCTAAGTGTATATTTTGTATGATTTATTTACTACTTTGTTTGGTCAGCCTATGATACCTACTGAGTAAAAATAGACCGTACTCACGCCTACTGTGCCCTTTTGGTGCAGGTCCTAGATCAAGTGCACCTCAGATTGGTTGATTTCTGGCTCTTTCAGATTACTCAAGATAGTGGTTGGAAATTCCTATGTACGGAGTTTTCCTCTATCTTTCTGTATTAGTTATGTTTCTATTAATATTTAGAGATAGTGATTGCTTCTTTATGATTATCTTCCTATGATTCGACTCATGGATTATAGTAAAAGTTCTTATGCTGTTGACATCTAGATTTGGGAATGTATAGTATTTGAATATGTTCTTTATGCATTGTTATAATTACTTGTATGGTTCATTTTTATTTAGAAGCCTTACCTTGGGGTATTTTCATCTTTTTCTCTTTTTGTATCAGCTTTGGGTGATAGGCTTACTTGTCTAGGTACGTCGTGACAACTTCCATCATGACTCTCATTTTTTGGGTTGTGACAAATTGGTATTAGAGCAACCAGGTTTCAATGGTCTTAATAATGTATGGATGAGATGTCTAATAAAGTCTCGTATATCGGTATATAGACAATAGTATATATCTTTGAGAGGCTATATGATGTCTTTAAGAAAACTTCCCTCATGTAATTCCTTATCGTGTAAATTTCTTTTATACCTTGAGTTTTGAGTTGTGTTTCACTTTTTCTATGAAGATAGTACTGACTAGGTCCTACAAGGTTAAAAATACAGAGCTTTCTCCTAGAGGGCTCGAGTCGTGGATGGACTCAAGGGAGTGGATGGGTTCGTGGATCAAGCCCATCTAAGAGGAATGTTGGGGGACTCTCCCTTGAGCCTCGTGTTGGGTACTTCTCAGATGGTTATGTTTGGAGTATTTTTCAGAGCATTGTGGACCACTCTAAGACGTCAGAGGGTATTCTTAGAGCATTTAAGGGAGGCGCCAAAAAGGTGCACCATTTTGGTGAGTTCAGAGATCAGACTCCTCATGGTAGAGATTTTAGAGGTTCTCGTAGATATCACAGTAGGCCAGTGCAGGCAGCCTTATAGAGTTCAGGTTATGGATCTTCTGGTTTAGTAGTTTAGAGTGGTCATTTGGGCCCAGTGGTACCTTCTTCTATTGAGGCGGGCTGTAGAGGTTGCTTGATATGATGAGGTTGGCTATTTGTCTAACAACTATCCTCATTTTATGATTAGAGCTACTCTTATTTCAGATGTGAGAGGTAGGAGTACTACTAGAGGAGTGAGGGGTAGAGGTGGTGGAGCTGCGGGGGTGGTCGTGGGGCTACTCAGTTAGTTGATGGTAGTGGTCAGTGTTATGCTATACCCGACAGGCTTAAGGCAGAGGCTTCTGATGCTGTGATCACAAGTATCATCTTTATTTTTTTAAAATCTGTATTTGTGTTTATTGACCCTGGATTGGTTTTCTCCTATTTGTCTACATATTTTGCTTTGAGTTTTGATTCTATTAGTAAGCTTCTTTCCATGCCTATTTATGTATATACCTCTGTAGGAGATTCTTTAGTGGTGCATTGAGTGTACGGACCTTGTGTTGTGACTTTCTGTGGCCGTATAACTTAGGTAGATTTGCTTGTGTTAGATATGGTTAATTTTGATATTATTTTGGGTATAGATTGATTGGCTCCTTATCATACTGTCATAGATTATTTTGCTAAGACCGTGACTTTAGCTTCACCGAGTGTACCAAGGATAGCTTGGAAGGATGCCCTTCATTCGAGTCCTAAGAGGATCATATCTTATGTTCAGGCTCGTAGATTAATTGAGAGGGGATGTTTATCTTATTTGGCTCATATTCATTATGGTGGTGTTGTTTCACCACCTTTCTTGGATTTCGTTAATAATGTCTGTGAGTTTATTGATGTGTTTTCTATGGATTTTCCTGGTATGCCTCCGTATCATGATATTGATTTTGCTATTGATATTAAACTGGGCACCAAACCCATTTCTATTCCTCCTTATAGTATGGCCCCAACTGAGTTGAAAGATTTGAAGGATCAGCTGCAAGAGTTGTTGGATAGGGGATTTGTTCGACCTAGTGTATCGTCGTGGGGTACGCCTTTATTGTTTGTAAAGAAGAAAGATGAGTTTATGCGTATATGTATTAATTATCGACAGTTGAATGAGGTGACGATTAAGAATAAGCATCCTCTTCTCGTATTAATGATTTATTTGATTAGCTTCAGGGTGCCATAATGTTTTCGAAGATTGGTCTAGATCTGGTTATCATCAGTTGAATATTAGAGCTTCAGATATTCCAGTGATAGATTTTTGGACTCGATATAGTCACTATGAGTTCTTGGTCATGTCATTTGGGTTGACCAATACCCCTACCGTATTTATGGAATTGATAAACTTGGTGTTTCGATCATATCTGGACTTCTTTGTTATTGTATTTATAGATGATATCTTGATTTATTCCAAGAGTGAGGCTGAGCATGAAAAGCATTTGCAGATTATGCTTCAGAGATTGAGGGATGAGAAATTGTATGCCAAATTCTCCATGTATGAGTTTTGTTTGGAGTCTGTTTCTTTCTTGGGTCATGTGGTGACTGAGGAAGGTATTATGGTTGATCCAACCAAGGTTGCAACAATTTGTGATTGGGCTAGACCAACTTTGCCCACCGATATACAGAGTTTTGTTGGCTTGGCGGGTTAATATCGATGTTTTGTTGAAGGTTTCTCATCTATTGCAGCTTCTTTGACTAAGTTGACTCATAAGAAGATTTTCTTTCAGTGGTTCGATACTTGTGAGGTGAGCTTTTAGGAGCTCAAGAATTTGTTGACTTTAGCTCCTATATTGACTTTAGCCAAGGGGGTCTTGGCCTTTACCGTGTTTTGTGATGATTCAAGTATCGGATTAGGTGTTTTGTTGATACAGGAGGTTATAGTGATTACACATACGTCTCGTTAATTGAAGCCTTATGAGAGAAACTATTCTACCCATGATTTGGAACTGTGCGCAGTTGTTTTTGCTTTAAAGTTATGTTGGCACTATTGGTATGGAGTTCGTTGTGAGATCTTATCAGATCATCGTAGCCTTCAGTACTTCTTCAACCAAGGAGATCTTAATATAAGGTAGCGTCATTGGCTTGAGTTACTTAAGGATTATGACTTGACTAGTCTCTACCGTCTGGGCAAGGCTAATGTGGTTACGGATACCTTAGGCTGAAAGTCGACTAGCACAGGTAGCTTGGCGCATTTTTTAACTTAGGAGAGGCCTTTACCCTTAGAGGTTTAGTCTTTAGCTAACCAAATGGTTAGGCTTGATATTTTGACACCTGGGAGTATTTTGGTATTTATGGAGGCTAGATCTTCTTTGAGGAAGCAGATTTTGAGCTCATCAGTTTGATGATGCGGGGTTGAGATCGATTCAAGATAACGTGTTGAGTGGTGAGGATAAGAAAGCCTTACTTGATTCGTCTTGTGTTTTGAGGATTGGGAGCCGATTGCATACCGAGAGTGGGAGATTAGATTAGATCAATTTTGGAGGAGGCCCATTGTTCCAGGTATTTTATCCATTCGAAGAGTCTAAAATGTATCATGATTTGAGACAATACTACTGGTGGGGTGGTATGAGGTGAGATATAGCAAATTTTATAGCTCGTTGCCTATGTTGTCAGCAGGTGAAGGCCGAGCATATGAGATTGCGTGGTTTGCTTCAGAGGTTACCCATTCTCGAGTGGAAGAAGGAGCGGATCACTATAGACGTCATGACTGGTTTGCCTCATACTTCTCGTAGTTCCTATAGTGTTTGGGTCATCATGGATCGAATAACCAAGTCATCCCATTTCATTCCAGTTTAGGTTTCCTTTAATGCGAAAGGTTGGCTCGTATCTATATTCTTGAGATTGTGCATCTTCATAGTGTGTCCATTATTTCAGATCGAAGTTCTGTATTCACATCTCACTTTTGGAAGACTTTTCAGGATAAGTTGGGTACTCGAGTTGATCTTGATATGTCGTTTCACCCCGACTAATGGTCAATTTGAGAGGACTATTCAGGTTTTAGAGGATACGCTCCGCGCTTGTGTGATAGATTTTGGTGGCTAGTGAGAGCAGCATTTGGCTTTAGCAGAGTTTGCATGTAATAATAGCTACCATTCTAATATTAACATGGATCCATTCGATGCGTCGTATGGTAGGCATTATCGCTCTGCAGTTGGTTAGTTTGATGTTTCTGTGGTTAGACCTCGAGGTACGGACTTTCTTCGTGAGACTTTGGCTAGAGTCCGGATCATTCAGGATAGACTTAGAGCGGCTCAGAGTAGGTAGATATTCTTATTAATCATAGACTTCGTGCTTTAAGATTTGGTGTTGGGGATCATTTTTTCCTTCGAGTTTCACCTATGAAGGGTGTCATGAGGTTTGGAAATAGGGGCAATCTTAGCCCCATGTATATTGGTCCATTTGAGATTCTTCTAACGTTGGTGATGTAGCCTATGAGTTAGCTTTGCCCCCAGATCTAGTGACTGTTCATCCAATTTTTCATGTTTCTATGTTTCACCGTTACATTTCAGATGAGTTTCATGTTATTCGTTGGGAGTCATTTTAGTTAAATGAGCAATTTTCTTTTGTTGATGATCCAATCTCTATTTTTGGCTAGGGATGTGAGACAGGTGCATTCTAGAGTTATCCCGATTGTTAATGTTCTGTGGCGACATCGACCTGTAGCTGAGGCAACTTGGGAGGTTGAGTATGATATGCGTAGTTTTTATCCCTAACTCTTCATTGATTCAGGTATTTCTTTTGCCTTTAGTTCAAGGACGAACTAGATTTTTAGTAGTGGATGATGTAACAACTTGCTTTTTTTTTATGAAATATGTGAAATTTGTGATTTTGTATGATTTGACTATTTTACCCCTCCCCTTAGTTACATTATGATATTTCTAGGGGGTGGGGGTGATTGACATAGTTCCTGATGTTTTTTAGTACCATTTATGCGATATTGTGATTTTTGGTGGTTTCTAGAGCCTCATTTTTGAATTATGTGGATATCTTTTGATTCATGCGATGGATGGTTGAACGGACTGCACCAACAGTTCGATATATCGATTTTAGGCTTGGTAGACCTTTGGGTCCCAATGCACCCGAGCTTATTTCGACATGTTGGTCAGAAAGTTAAAAATTTTCAATATGGGTGTGGGACCCATATTTTGGTTGAAAAAACCTTGGATAAAAAATTCGACTACGCCAACAGCTCTGGAATGTCGATCTTAAGGTGGTAACATATTTGATTTGATTTTACGGCTTTTAAATCTTATTTTGACCCTCGGTTTGAAAAACTGTGATTTCAAATTTCGGGGGTCAACTCCGTGAAAACGGCATTTTTTCAAAAATCAGACTTCGCCAACGCATCCGTAACATCAACTTTAGTGTGGTTTCATAGTTTTTTTGTGTATATCAAACTCTGAAAGAATCACGGAAACCCCATCAAAGTCCTTTTAGACTTAAAAAAAATCTGCACTATAGCAGATTTTTCTACAATATATTTTTTTCCTTTTTTTTTCCATTTTGCCTATTCTTTCACCTTGCCTCTTGAGTGTTAAACCCTAAAATTGTGTGAGAACTTAAAAGTGAAGCTTGTGGGTGCTTGGGAAGCTAGAGTAACATCTATTTCTTGATTCTCTTTCGGATTTAAGGTAAGAAATCACCCCTTTTCTTAGTAATTTCTTAATTAATTTCTAAAAATCTCAAAAATCTTAGCGCGTGATTTTAAGCCCTAATTTTACCCCCTTTCACTTGAATAATATTTTAATCTTATAATTAATAGTTTATCATTAATTTAACCTTCAAAATAACTTTGCTTCTTGATTTTAACGTGGAATTCAAAGATTTTACCTGGTAAAACTTAAGAATATTTTTTCTTCAATTTGAACAACATTTTTTACTCGATTTGAATTGAATTTTTAGCTGTAGATTTCTAAATATATGGGTTAAACATTTTTGTAATAATGTTTTTTTTATCCTTCTTTTTCGAAAACTCATTTCGGTGGTCCGTTTTGGCCACAAATCAAAAGTAGTCAATATGGGTATCGTTCGCTTTCTTTTGACACGTAGATTTTATATTTCTTGGTTTTAATTAATTTCGGATTGTTCCTGAGAAGTAAGTCTTTGGGTTTGAAGTGTAGCGTACCGGTTTTGACATTCGAGGTAGGTTATGGCTTAACTCTTTCAGATTAGGTTAAGTATTAAATATTGGTACAAAATGTATGATAAGAGTGGGAACTAATCATGAAAAATGGTTCTCTATTTTTTGTGCCCGTGTGGGGGGCTATATGTGATGTAATTGTTGAAATTGAGATATTATGTGATATATGTGACTGTGTGGGGTTCTATATGATGTTGATAGCCTTGAATACATGCGAATAGTTGTATTGTGTTATTTCAAATGCCTATTATGGTACCTTTGGTGTATTGTGATATATTTATTCATACTCTTGACTTATGAAACATGTGAAAATTCATGGATGAATGGAAATAAGAAGTGGTTATTGGCTCACGTGATTATGAAAATGTATCGTTATGGTTGGTTGTGGAAAAATATCACGCGGTTGGTTGTGGAAATACTTATTGTAATTGGCTGTGAGCATTACATCTTTATATCATACTCATTCATGAAATAAATGGTACCACCGTGGCAACAGCTGGGAAACACTGACAACACTTTTTTATGACAGAAAATGTGACATCTTATAAAACCCTCCCCGAGGGATGTGCTGGGGAGGGGATATGGATATGGATATGGATATGGAATATATAAATAGATATAGATATAGATATATAAATATATCTATATATATATATAGAGAGAGAGAGAGAGAGATTGTATATGAGTTGTCGAACCCCCCATAGGTCCCACGTCGGGTGGCTTGCCTCCGTAGGTGTATACTGAGATTATGCGACGATCTGGAGGTTGTACAATGACCTCGTGCATCATTGTCATCATCATATACATTGCACTTGATTTATTGTGTTATGCTGTACTTGTATTGCTATATTGACTTGTCATCTATCTATTTATTTTATACCTTGACTTGTTAATGTCTAATTGTTCTATCTTCCTTTATTTGTACTTGATGATCTTGAGTATACGTGTTCCTATTTGTTCTACATGTATGTGATATTGTGTATATTTGTATTCCTATCTGGTGTGTTGTTGTATTATATATGGTTACTGTTGAACTGTTAGTGCAAGCCATGTGGGCAACCGTTGTAGGACATTTTCTGATTGCAGGTAACGTGCCCTTCTTGTATATTTTGTATGCTTTATTTACTACTTTGCTTGGTCGGCCTATGATACCTACTGAGTACAAGTGGACCGTACTCAGGCCTACTGTGCCCTTTCGGTATAGGTCCTAGCTCGAGTGCACCTTAGATTGGTTGATTTCGAACGCCTTCAAATTACTCAAGGTAGTGGTTGAACATTCCTACGTTCGGAGTTTACTTTTATCTTTCTGTATTGGTTATGTCTCTATTAGTATTCGAAGACAAAGATTTCTTCTTTATGATTATCTTCCTATGTATTCGACTCATAGATTATATTAGAAGTTTTTGCATTGACACCTGGTTTTGGGAATGTATAGTATTTGGATATGTTCTTTCTGCATTGTTATAATTACTTCTTTTGTTCGTCTTAGTTATAGAAGTCTTACCTCGGGGTATTTTTATCTTTTCCTCTTTTGTATCAGTTTTGGGTGATAGGCTTACTTGTCCAGGTACGCCGTGACAAGTGCAATCATGACCCTCATTTTTGGTTCGTGACACTCTCCCTAAGTACATGTTGTATCGCTGAAAAATAAATCTTTTCTTTACAAATCTTCCTAATGATAAAATGGTTCCTAGCCATCCAAATGTAATAAACCATTGCTTCATAAGCAGCAACCACCAACTCCTTCCTGAACTTGCTCCAGTGTTTCTGATTGATCTAAGCTAGCATCTCTTGTACCCCTCTATCTTGCATTGTAAAGCCAAGCCATTATTTTATTGCCTCCCATACTTCCTGAGCCCAACCATATTGGCAAAAAACAATTCAGTACAGTCTCTACACTAGTAGTACCATACATACCACACAAGGTATCTTTAATTTTTAATCTATATGAGTCATCCTACTCTTGGTTAAGTGTCTGTCTTAGTATGCCAACTATAGGATGAACCTGTGTTTTGGCAAAACAACTTTTGTCGAGATAAATTCAGTCACTTTCAATCTTTAAGCAGTTCTTATCAGTCTAGATAACACATTGAAACTGAATATATATCACTACTAGTAAGGCAGTGGTGAGTTTGATTATACCAATTCTGCATCTTTAGCTTCAATTTATGTAAGACCTTCCAATACCAACTACAATTCTGAGGAGGTGAGTCCATCCAAAAGTTATTCTCATCATTCATATATATATACACACATATATATACATATATATACACATACATACATACATATACATACATACATATATATATATATATATAGAGAGAGAGAGAGAGAGAGAAAAGACATGATTCCTCCTTGAACTTGTTGCCCCAACTCACTTTAGCACTTAAACTAAGCTTTCATTTATTTACCCCCTTAACATCTTTAAAATGTATTTATTTCACCCCTCAAAACTAAATACCACTCTCACAACGGAGAGTGTGTTATACTCGTTTACATATCACTGCCACATCAGAACCACGTAAGAAATTACTATTTTTCTAAAAAAAAATTAATCCCCCACATGTTATTATTATATATTTTTAAAAAAAATTAAAAAATATATTTATACTATTTTATTTAAATATATATATATATATATATATATATATATATATATATTTATATATATTAAATAAAAGAGACACCCCCACCCCTATTTTCTTTCTTCTTCATACCTCCCCACCCACCATCCCCACCCCTACCCTACAATTAATGCAGCCCCCACCCCCTACGCCCCCTCCCCTATGCCCTTCTTCTTCAGATTCCTCCCCCCTCCTCCTCGAACACCCCCTACCTATTTTTTCTTGACCATTTCTCCTCACCTGTTCCCCCCACCTTCTCCACATATATACCCAATGGAAACTTCATTAACGAACGCATACATAATAGAAACTCAAACATACACCACACAATGGAGAGCTGACTGAAAAACACATATACTACATGAATTCTCTCCCATTTTTGTGGATTCACAAAAAACCTCTCACCATCAATACACAAGCAACGCATCAGAGAGATCGAGGGAGAGAGATTTGATAGGGGAGGGATCGAAGACAAGAAACAAGAGAGAGAGTTGAGAAAACATAATGAAAAGAGAGAGAGAGGCGGGAACAGGTTGCTCCGGCGAGTTCTTACCGGGAAAAAATGGCACGACTGTCCGTTTTCCCTGATATTCGTCATTACTGAGCTCGCCTGAGCTTCGGAAAAGCGAAACAGTATCCCCTCTCTAATCCGATCAAACTCAAACAACTTTGACATTTTGGTAATGGTTGAAGAAAAAAGGTATTGTTGTTTGATGATGTACTGGAGAAGAAAAGGGTCTGGGGTGTGGGTATGGGTATGGGGTGCGGGTGTGGGTATGAGGTGCAGGGTAGGGATGAGAGGTGAGGGATGGTGGGGAGCATTGAAGAAGAAAAGGTTGATTTTTTTAATATATATATATATATATATATATTTCAAATAAGTGGGACCATATAATTTTTTAAATAATAAACTGGCCCTTTTTTTAAAAAATTGTCATGTCAGCATTAGGGGTGAAACAAATACACTTTAAAGATGTTAAGTGAGGTAAATAAACGAAAGTTTAGTTTAAGTGTTAAAGCGAGTTGAGGCGACAAGTTTAAGGGGAAAATCATGTCTTTTCTCTCTCATATATATGTGTGTGTGTGTGTGTGTATATATATATATATATATACACATACATACATACATACATACATACATACATATACATACATACATACATATATATACACGATTTGCCCACACGAAAAGTCGAAGTCACACCTAAACTATACTAGTGACCTATTACATACCTAAATTATAAAAAAGTGATATTTTTTACACCTTGTAAAGCATTATACCACTTGTATGTGGTATGGTGTTGCACACGCGCCTATCACGTCAGCATGATACGAAAAAAATAATAAATTTACTATTTTCATAAATTTTTCTTTTTCTTTTTTAATTTAAATTCTTTTTTCTTTCTTCTTCAAATTTTTTCTTTTTCTTCAATATCCAAAACCTCCATTGTAATGAGCTCAATTTTTTTTTTCTTCAGTGTCCAAAACCATCTTCTTTTTCTTTTTCTTCAATAAATTCTTTAATGTCCAAAACCATCTTCTTTTTCTACAATTTCCAAAAAGAAAAAAGAAAATTAACGGGATCATATTCTTAACGGGAAGATAATATAAAATCAATACACCCAAGCAATAACTTCATTCAAATTCAATATCATCATCATCATCTTCTTCTTCTTCTTCTTCTTCTTCTTCTTCTTTTTCTTCAATTTCTTCAATGTCCAAAACCATCTTCTTCTTTTTCTTCAATTTCCCAACGACCATAATGCCATCTTCTTCTTCCATTGTTGATATAAAATCAATACACCCAAGTAATAATTTCATTCAATTCAATCTTCTTTGTTATACAACACCAAAAGTTACAACACTATCACCACCTAATTGCATCACCCATCACCAAATTCACACACAATTACAGTCACCAAAAATCAATATGCCTCACCACTAATTCACCACCCGTCATCAAAATAAATTTTGAGCAATTTTAATATATTATTATTAATTAAGCAAAATTGAAAGAAGATTTTTATAGAGACAAGATAGATCTACAAAAAAAATGTTAAAAAATTAATTTTTGATAAAAATTCATAAAATTTTACAAAGAAAGAATAGAAATACAAAAATAAATTGTAAAATTGATGTTCAACGTGGGAGCAATAACATTTGATTAATTTCAAACGTCTCATCAGAAAATTTTTCGATTGGTGATGATTTCATCCTCAATCTTTTCTATTTTTTTCTTTGAAAACTATCATGGAAAAATTATTCTCACAAACCATAACAAAAGAGAAGTGATTGTGATGAAGAAGAAAGGAAGATTGAGAGAGAGAAAAAAAATTGAAGATGGGTGAGAAGAGAGAGTGTGCACAGGGGTGGGGTTAGGGGTTTAAAGATTTTTTTGGTTTTTTTTTTCTCCAGAAGCACCTTTTTTTAAAAAAAAATTAATGTCATTTCCACGTCAGATTCAGAATAGAATTAAATTCACCTTTGAGAAGAATAAGTGTATAATAGGTTCCTATGTTAATTTAGGTGTGTAAGTGACTTTTATGTATAGTTCAGGTGGTTTTGATGCCGTTTGCCTTTACCCACTTCACCCACAAAATGTTCTTTTTCTTTAGCTTATCAACTGAGGCAATATTCTAATACCTCCAGTGCCTGATATTCAAACCTCTTTGACGTTTAGGTCTGCGTATTTTGTCCTAAGCCACCAGAGCCATTTTCTTCTTTACTTTAAGTAAACCCTCTCCTCGCCCCCCCTCCCCCGGCGCCACCCACCACCCACCACCTACCACCCACCACAAAGGAGTTTTCTACATTGTTTATCCACATCCTTTATCACACTATTAGGAAGTAGAAACATAGCAACCGCAGAAAAACTTAGAAAAAAATATTTATTAGGAACTTATTTTATCAAATTAACCTTATTAATTATATTTTAAAAATACAAATTTGAGTATATATATTTTGTGTAGTCATATAATGCCTGAAGTAGTATTTGAAGAACATAATACTAACATTCTCTTGATTTCATAAATGAAAAAATTAAATTAAAACAAATATTTTTTGCAATAGGGTCAACTAAAATAAGACAAAGTGAGCAGCTTTTTGTTATGTAAAATACTCTTTATTTAAAGAAGGGTAAATTGAAGAAAATTATCAATATCTTCTTGATTATCTAAAATAATCATTTTTTTTTTTATTCAAAGGTTCTCACAATTGAGATTCAATAGATAAGACAAACGAGCATGGAGGGGGAAAAACCTGACCTCTGCATTACAATACTAGGAGTGAAGGACACATCCTTACACTCTTAACTTATCAAAATAAAGGAAAGAAAAAGGAGAAGAAGGGTTGCTCCTCGTCATATAAGCTTACAAAAATTCTACAATCCTTAAACCTAGAAGCAATCAAACAAAATTTAGTCAGGGTCGAACATAAAGTTATCCTTTTTCACACGAACTCTAGTGTTGGCTTGCCAACTACATCATTCTTCAAGGTGAAGGTAATCTTAGAAAGGAGATTTATAGCCTTATGAAGAGGGTAGTTGTTTTGCAATGTTCAACCATATTCGCAAGCAAATCAGCCGTAGTGTTACCTTCTCTGAACGTGAGTGAAAGAGCAATGACCAAGTGAACTCATATATTGAATCTGTTTAATTTCATCTCTAATCTATCAGAAGGGGTTTGATCTCACCCTTAACCATCTGAATAATGAAGAGGGGAGAGGGAGTCGGATTAGGCCAATCTTTAAAGCTAGAGCCACAGCTGAATTAGTTGAGCAAAAACCAAAATAGGCACTGAAAGCCATATCATTTGTCCAGCAAGCTCCCTAAGAACTCCACCACCTCCAGCATTGTCAGGGCTTATTTAGGAATGAACGAGTACTAAATTATCCTTATTAATGGTGTTTTGGGACTCTAAATTCTAATTTATGTAGTTATTTAATACCAAGAGTGAAAATATATAATAAAATTCTATTGATTTTATAAACTGAATAAGTAAATTGAAACAATTATTTGTAATATAAGGTTCAAATAATATGAAAACCCGTGGAGTAGTTAGCAACTATAAAAAAGAAGTTTATGAGGCATAACTCATACGAGTGGAACCTATCTAAGAAAGTACAAACCTATCTAAGAAAGTACAAACATACTTTCGACAAATTAAAATCAGCTTGGAATTATATTAGTGATTTTTTCTTGTTTTATCAAGACAAGTAAAGGTAGCAATGAGAAACATAGCGTACTTTAATTTCGTCATGGAGCTAATTTTAGCTTTCAGTTGACTTTCCATATATAACTATTAACTTCAATACTTAAGCAACACAAATTAATTTAATAGGTGATGATGATAATGTTTGAGAAAAATTAATCCTATCTAACAATTAATACGTAGGTCATATGTGTTGTTTGCCTGGCAATACCTAGGTTAAAGGGGTGCCTTCAAAATTAGCCAAAGACGTACGGTTACCAACAGAAAAGTCTTATAAACTTGATATGTTATTATGTATCCAGGGATGAATATATCATTTGCTACGCAGTCTAAATTATCTCGAAATTATAGGTTTGAGATTATAACTTCATGGTGAGATAAAATAATCCCAAGTTGGATGGAATAAGATGGATATCGCAAGATTTGGTATTAATCATAGGATAAATTTATAGCATCAATCAAATATAGTATAAATTTAGTATCAAACTTAAGCTTAGAATATCTCATGTTATACCGTGTACCAAATGACTTATATTACATGACTTGATATGTATATTCACTAATTTTATTCCAAATTATGTATTTATCTTGAAAGATTATTTATATAAATTTGAAATTTGAGATCTAGTATTAACTCCATTAATGTACTAAACATCGCTCGAAGCGCGAACTGAATGACAAGATTAATTGAGTGATAGATGCAATAGTCTAACTCGAGCCAAATGCTAATTTTTAGTACCCTTCATTACTTGTTTTTGTAGCCTATTAAAAATAGTTCAAAATAAGTACTATCGTTTTGAAAAATCAAGAAAACATTGTTTCCTTTTCTTTATTCAATTTATCTTTGCTATAATAAATTGTATGAATAATTTTCTACAAGGTCCTCCAACTATTTCTTACCTTTTTAGGAGTATATCGTAGTAGCAGTGGCGGACCCATGATTTAAGGATAGTGAATGCCTAAAAAATCACCTCAATGAGGTTCGAACCCGGAGCCTCCTTCCAACGAAGCAACTTAAGATCAACCTAAATGTCAATGCACCCACCCAACTTTTTGTTGGGTTCATAGTATATGAAAGAAGTGTGAATGGAAAAAAGGAGAATAAAATGGTGGAGGGGAAGGAGACACTAAAATGGAAAGTTTGCTCCCAAATTAGAAAGTTTACTCTTTCTCCCACATTGGTGGACGAAGAGAACTTGAAAGTGTTTATAATCAAGAACACTTACTCCACATGGCAAGTGAGGCAAGAAATAATAGATGCCTCACGCCTTCGTCGTCGTCGTCGCTCGTTTCGGCTTTGGATTCGGATCGATCGATGAGATCTATCTTTTTGGGCAAACTTTATTTGAATTCCAAAGAATGCCAAGGAAAAACGCAGTAAAAATTTTTTGCAGTGTTTCGGACCTCCATTTATATATACATGCAGTAACAGTTGCGCTGTTTCAAGTGTTCAGAAGGATGTAATCCTTCAATGAAGTGACACACTGATTAATGAAATGAGATGACTGTTCAGGAAAAGATGCAATCTTTGATGAACAGACATGAACTTACAGCAAAGGTGTAACCTTTGGAGAGAACCATTGCCTCTTTTCAGAAGAGGCATGTTATGACTATATAAACCTGCTTTCATCCAAGGGTTTTAATACAAAATTTTAGAATAAAAAATACTCTTCTTGTCTTCAAAAATTCTATGTTATCATCAAACTGTTGAGTGCGTTTGATAAGTCCAAATATTTGAGGTACCGCTATATTTGGATTGAAGGCCATTTTATCATGGGAAGAAAAATTCCATAACCTCAGGTACAGTGAGGGGAATTGTTTCCTTAAGAAAACTCCGTGAATTCAACGACTTAGCCTTATTCATTTCTATTTCATCTATTTTCTGAAAAAAAATAAAATACACCTCTTGGAAAGGTCATTTTGATGTTGTGTTGAGGGTATTTGATACACTTTATTATGTTCTTGTTTATGCTTGAACTCTAGTTGAAGTTGCTGTTCTGCATATACAGATTATGCGTACCCGTAGAAGGAATTAACAATCTTAAGAAAACAACTTTTAGAATCTGTATAGCTTATTTTTGGAGATTAAAGTTTTAACTTTCTACTCCGCCTGAACTTAACTAGTGATTTGAAGTCATAAAAACTTCATCACAAGTTAGAGATCATTAGGTTGACAATTCAAAGTCATAAAAACTTTATTGTCAACTAGAAACAAGAAGAAAATTTTACAGTTGCTTAACTTTATAAGTAGTATTCTGAAAATACTAAGTATTTTTTGTCTTGTGGTGACAAGAAAAATGACAAACGATAGTCAAATGCAAGATGCAACAACGTCTGTGGGGGAAACTAATATTTCCACCTCAAGTCGCATAAATGCTCCGCCTACAATGGCAAAGGCGGAGAAGCCCAAAAAAGTTACGGGCATTGACTTTAAACGATGGTAGCAAAAAATGTTCTTTGACCTCACCACTTTATGCCTGCAACGGTTCATAAGTGAAGACGCTCCTGAGGTTCCCGAGGGAACCTCGTACAAAGAGCGTTTCGTAATTGTAGAATCTTGGAAACATTCAGACTTCCTTTGCAGGAATTATACTCTGAGTGGTCTCCAAGACGACCTCTACAATGTCTATAGTGGAACTAAGACATCGAAGGAATTGTGGGGGGCACTTGATCGAAAATATAAAACAGAGAATGCGGGAATTAAGAAATTCCTTATTGCACGGTTCCTGGACTTTAAAATGATAGATAGTAAATCGGTTATCTCTCAAGTGCAGGAGTTGCAAGTCATCATACATGATTTACTAGCAGAAGGTATATCTTTGAAAAATACCTTAGTTGACCAAATTAAAAAGGTTCTTAATACTCACAAAAACTATTTAGTAGGTTTGATTATGAATGATGCATTTCAAATAACAGTGAGAGTTGAGAAGCTACCACCTTTGTGAAAAGACTTCAAAAACTGCTTGAAGCATAAACGCAATGAGATGACTGTCGAAGATCTTATTGTTCGACTACGTATTGAAGAGGACAATAAAGCTGCCGAGAAAAGGTCAAAAGGGAATTCTATAATTAATGGAGCACATATTGTAGAAGATGACTAAAACAATTCTAAGAAAAGAAAGAAAGATGAACAAGGAAGCCATCAACCCAAGAAGAACTTCAAGGGAAAATGCTTCAATTGTGGCAAGATTGGCCACAAGTCCACGGATTGTCGATCCCCTAATAAAGGCAAGAGAAGGATCAAGCAAATGTGATTGAATCCAATAAAGAATGCGATCATCTGTGTGCTAGGTTCTCAGAGTGCAACTTGGCGGGGAATCCTCGTGAATGGTGGATGGATTCTGGTGCTACCTTCCATGTATGTGCCAACAAAGATTTGTTTTCGTTATTCGCTTCAGCTCAAGTAGAAGAAATGATCTACATGGCTAACTCCGCTACTGCTACGGTAGAAGGAACAGGAAAAATATGCTTGAAAATGAATTCAGGAAAGTTCTTGACACTTAACAATGTCTTGTATGTTCCGAAGTTATGTAGGAATTTAATTTCTGTTTCACTTCTAGACAAGAATGGATTTAATTGTGTAACCATTTCTGGAAAAATTGTAATTACCAATGGAGAAATGTTTGTAGGAAAAGGCTATCTGACCGAAGGCCTTTATAAGATGAATGAAATGACTGTTGAAATAAATAAAAGTTCAAATTCATCTTATTTTCTTGAGTCTTATAATTTATGGCATGAACGTTTAGGCCATGTTAATTACAAAACGTTACGAAAACTGATTAACTTATAAGTTTTGCCAAACTTTGAGTGCAATAAATCAAAGTGTCAAACGTGTGTGGAATCAAAGTATGCAAAGCATCCTTATAAGTCTATTGAAAGGAATTCCAATCCCCTAGACTTAATATAAACTGACATTTGTGATATAAATTCAACACCATCACGTGGTGGGAAAAAGTATTTCATAACTTTTATTGACGATTGCACTAGATATTGTTATGTCTACTTGCTAAATAGTAAGGATGAAGCAATAGATGCATTTAGGCAATATAAAACTGAAGTTAAAAATCAGTTAGACAAAAAGATCAAATTGATAAGAAGTGATAGGGGCGGAGAAAGTGAATCTCCCTTTGCGCAAATATATAAAGAGAAAGGAATCATTCATGAAACTATGGCCCCATATTCACTTAATATAATGAAATTGCGGAAAGGAAAAATTGAACTTTGAAGAAAAGGATGAATGCCTTACTTATAAGTTCTGGTTTATCGCAAAACTTATGGGGAAGGCTATCCTTACGGCCAACCGTATACTCAATAGAGCTCCCCATAGTAAGAAACAATCAATTCCTTATGAAAAGTGGAAAGGAAGAAAGCCCAACTTGAAATATTTCAAAGTGTGGGGGTGTCTAACAAAGGTTCAAGTTTTTGTGCCTAAAAGGGTTAAGATAGGATCTAAGACGGTGGACTGTGTGTTCATAGGATATGCTAAAAGTAGTAAGGCATATCGATTTTTGGTCCATAAATCTGAACATCCGGATATTAATGAAAATATGATAATTGATCAGACAATGCTTAATTCTTTGAAAATATTTATCCGTATAAACTAGACATGAACAGTCTGGTGGGGTGTCTAAACGACCTCGTGATGAACCAATTGAGAATGAACATAATGAAGAAAATCCAAGACGTTGTACACATCAAAGAATGTCTACTTCATTTGGATCAGATTTTGTGACATTTCTTTTGAAAAATGAGCCTCAAACATTTAAGGAAGCGATGGCATCTTCGAATTCATCCTTTTGGAAAGAGGTAATCCATAGTGAGATAGATTCAATCTTAAGCAACCATACATGGGAATTGGTTGACCTTTCTTCTGGAAATAAACCTTTAGGTTCCAAATGGATCTTCAAAATGAAGATGAAAGTGGATGGTACTATTAACAAATAAAAGGCAAGACTTGTAGTAAAAGGCTTCAAATACAAAGAAGACCTTGATTACTTTGATACATACTCAACAGTAACAAGGATAACATCAATTCGAATATTAATTGCCTTGGCTGCGGTATATGGCCTTGAGATCCATCAAATGGATATGAAAACCACTTTCCTAAATGGAGAATTAGAGAAAGAAATATACATGGAACAACCTGAGGGTTTTGTGGTTCCAAAAAATGAAAACAAGGTGTGTAAAATTATCAAGTCATTATATGGACTGAAGAAAGCACCAAAACAATGGCATGCGAAGTTTGACCAAACTATGTTGGCAAACGAATTCAAAATAAATGAATGTGATAAATGTGTTTATATTAAAGACACTCCAAATCACCAAGGCATTGTATGTTTATATGTGGATGATATGTTGATCATCAGTAGAGAAATTTCTGACATAAATGCAACAAAATGAATGCTCAAGAGAAAGTTTGATATGTAAGACCTTGGAGTTGCAGATGTAACCTTAGGTATAAGAATCCATCAAACTCTACAAGGGGTGACATTGTCACAGTCTCATTATATCGAAAAGGTACTTGACAAGTTCAAGTATATGGAATTCGGTATTGTCAAGACTCCATTGGATGCGAGCTTTGCATTTTGAAAGAATGAAAGTGAAAGTGACTCGCAATTGAAGTACGCAAGAGTATTAGGATGTTTAATGTATATAATGAACTATACACGACCAGACATAGCATGCGCTATCAGAAAATCGAGTCGGTACACGAGTAATCCCAACAAAACTCACTGGATGGCAATGAAAAGGGTTTTGGGGTATCTTAAGTACACTCAAAATTATGCCTTGCATTATAATAAATATCCTGCGGTACTTGAATGATATAGTGATGCAAATTGGATCACCGGATCGAACGAAGTAAAATCCACAAGTGGATATGTATTTACTATCAGTGGAGGTGCGGTCTCTTGGAAATCATCCAAACAAACTTGTATTGCTCGCTTTACAATGGAATCTGAATTTATCACATTAGATAAAGCTTGTGAAGAAGTAGAATGACTCCGAAATTTCTTGGAAGATATTCCTTATTAGGCCAAACCAGTGGCACCAATATGTATACACTGTGATAGCCAAGTGGCAATAGGTAGGGCAGGAAACATGATGTACAATGGTAAATCTCGTCACATACGATGGAGACATAATACCGTTAGAGAACTTCTCACTAGTAGAATTATCACTGTAGACTAAGTAAAGTCAAAGGATAATATGTCGGATCCACTTACAAAAGGCCTATCTAGAGAAGGAGTGGAAAGAACATCCAAGGGAATGGGTTTAAGGCCTAGGACAAGTCAACATGGTGGTAACTCTACCTAGCAGACTGGAGATCCCAAGAGCTAGGTTCAATGAGATCAAACAAAGTTGTGTCTGACAGGTTCAACATTGTCAATTACCCAACCCATTCTCATGATGTAGACAATGTTTAGAAAACAAGAATAAGACTTAAGGTGAAAAGTCTTTTAATAATTATCTAAATTTGGAAGATTAGACCAAATAGTTTAATCTATAGGATTGAACATTTAGAAATCACCTATGTGAGGGAAAAGTGGAAGCCACTTCAAAGAGAATGTTAGTAAAGGCCTATTCTCTAAGCTCTTATGAAACTGGAACGTGTTCATGGCTGAAAAGAACAAAACCGTGAGAACCATAAATTGTAAAAGGCTGGTTGAGTGAACTGTATTGCCGAGGTGTACATTAAATCTCGACGGTTCAAAGATATTAAATCTACCGATTGACCGAGTGCATCCGATGCATGCTCACCATGAAAAGTTCAAAAAAAAACTATTTATCCAGATGCAATCAGTGTTTGCTTGATGATCACATACTTGTCCGTAAAATTTTTACAAAAAATAGTCATTCTCCATTCATGTGGGGGATTGTTGGGTTCATAGTATATGAAAGAAGTGTGAATGAAAAAATGAAGAATAAAATGGTAGAGGAGAAGGAGACACTAAAATGGAAAGTGTGCTCCCAAATTAGAAAGTTTACTCTTTCTCCCATATTGGTGGAAAAAAAGAACTTAAAAGTATTTATAATCAAGAACACTTACTCCACATGGAAAGTGAGGCAAGAAATAATAGATGCCTCGCGCCGTCGTCGTCGTTGTTGCTCGGCTCGATTTCAGCTTTGGATTTGGAAAATGATCGATTAATGAGATCTATCTTTTTGAACAAACTTTATTTGAATTCCAAAAAATGCCAAGGAAAAATGCAGTAAAAATTATCAGCAATATTTTGGACCTCCATTTATATATACATGCAGTAATAGTTGCACTGTTTAAAGTGAACCGATGTATTGTTTTCGAACTGGTGCTTCAGAAATGATACATTGTTCTGAACTGAATCTTCAGAAGGTTGCAATGGTTTGAAATAATGCTTCAGAAGGATGTAATCCTTCAATGAAGTGACACACTAATTCATGAAATGAGATGACTATTCAGGAAAAGATACAATCTTTGATGAACAGACATGAACTTACAGTAAAAGTGTAACCTTTGGAGTGAACCATTGCCTCTTTTCAGAAGAGGAATGTTATGGCTATATAAACCTGCTTTCATCCAAGGGTTTTGATGCAAAATTTCAGAATAAAAAATACTCTTCTTGTCTTCAAAAATTTTGTGTGATCATTCAAACTGTTGAGTGCGTTCGACGAGTCCAAATATTTGAGGTACCGTTATATTTGGATTGAAGGTCATTTTATCCTGGGAGGAAAAATTCCATAACCTCGGGTACAGTGAGGGGAATTTTTTCCTTAAGGAAACTCCGTGAAATCGGATGACTTAGCCTTATTCATTTCTGTTTCATCTATTTTCTAAAAAAAATAAAATACACCTCTTAGAAAGATCATTTTGAATTTGTGTTAAGGGTATTTGATATACTTCATTGTGTTCTTGCTTATACTTGAACTCTAGTTAAAGTTGTTGTTCTGCATATACAGTTCTGCGTACCCGTAGAAGGAATTAACAATCTTAAGAAAACAACTTTCAGAAAATGTATAGCTTATTTTTGGAGATTAAAGTTTTAACTTTCTACTTCGCCTGGACTTAACTAGTGATTTGAAGTCATAAAAACTTCATCACAAATTAAAGATCATTCGGTTGACAATTGGAAGTCATAAAAACTTCATTGTCAACTAGAAACAAGAAGAAAAGTTTAAAGTTGCTTAACTTTATAAGTAATATTCTGAAAATACTAAGTATTTTTTGTCTTGTGGTGATAGAAAAAATGACAAGCGATATTCAAATGCAAGATGTGGCAATGTCTGTGGGGGCAACTAATATTGCCACATCAAGTCGCATAAATATTCCGCCTACTATGGCACTGGCGAAGAAGCCCAAAAAATTTGCGGGCATTGACTTTAAACGATGGCAACAAAAAATGTTCTTTTACCTCACCACTTTGTGTCTGCAATGATTCACTAGTAAAGATGCTCCTGAGGTGCCCGAGGGAACCTCGAACAAAGAGCGTTTCCTAATTGTAGAAGCTTGGAAACATTCAGACTTCCTTTGCAGGAATTATATTCTGAGTGGTCTCCAAGACGACCTCTACAATGTCTACAGTGGAACTAAGACATCGAAGGAATTGTAGGGGGCACTTGAACGACAATATAAAACAGAGGATGCGGAAATTAAGAAATTCCTTGTTGCACGGTTCCTAGACCTTAAAATGATAGATAGTAAATCGGTTATCTCTCAAGTGTAGGAGTTCCAAGTCATCATACATGATCTCCTAGCAGAAGGTATATCTTTGAAAAATACCTTAGTTGAACAAATTAAAAAGGTTCTTAATACTCACAAAAACTGTTTAGTAGGTTTGATTGTGAATGATGTATTTCAAATAACAGCGAGAGTTGAGAAGCTACCACCTTTGTGAAAAGACTTCAAAAACTGCTTGAAGCATAAACGCAATGAGATGACTGTCGAAGATCTTATTGTCCAACTGCGTATTGAAGAGGATAATAAAGCTGCCGAGAAAAGGTCAAAAGGGAATTCTACAATTAATGGAGCACATATTGTAGAAGATGACCAAAACAATTCTAAGAAAAGAAAGAAAGATGAACAAGGAAGCCATCAACCCAAGTAGAAATTCAAGGGAAAATGCTTCAATTGTGGCAAGATTGGCCACAAGTCCACGGATTGTCGATCCCCTAATAAAGGCAAGAGAAGGATCAAGCAAATATGATTGAATCCAATAAAGAATGCGATCATCTGTGTGCTATGTTCTCAGAGTGCAACTTGGCGGAGAATCCTCGTGAATGGTGGATGGATTCTGGTGCTACCTTCCATGTATGTGCCAACAAAGAGTTATTTTCGTCATTCGCTCCGGCTCAAGTAGAATAAATTATCTACATGGTTAACTCCGCTACTGCTAATATAGAAGGAACAGGAAAAATATGCTTGAAAATGACTTCAGTAAAGGTCTTGACACTTAACAATGTATTGTATGTTTTGGAGTTACGTAGGAATTTAATTTTTTTTCACTTCTAGACAAGAATGAATTCAAATGTGTAACCATTTCTGGAAAAATTGTAATTAGCAAAGGAGAAATGTATGTAAGAAAAGGCTATCTGACCGAAGGCCTTTATAAGATAAATGTAATGACTGTTGAAATAAATAAAAGTTCAAATTCTTTATATTTGCTTGAGTCTTATAATTTATGGCATGAACATTTAGGCCATGTTAATTATAAAACATTGTTAAAACTAATTAACTTAGAAGTTTTGCCAAGATTTGAGTGCAATAAATCAAAGTGTCAAACTTGTGCGGAATCGAAGTATGCAAAGCATCCTTATAAGTCTGTTGAAAGGAATTCCAATCCCTTAGAATTAATACACACTGACATTTGTGATATGAAGTCAACACCATAACGTGGTGGGAAAAAGTATTTCATAACTTTTATTGGCGATTGCACTAGATACTGTTACGTCTACTTGCTAAATAGTAAGGATAAAGCAATAGAAGCATTAATGCAATATAAAACTAAAGTTGAAAATCAGTTAGACAAAAACATCAAAATGATAAGAAGTGATAGGGGTAGAGAATATGAATCTCCATTTGCACAAATATATGTAAAGAATACAATCATCCATCAAACTACGGCCCCATATTCACCTCAATCTAATGGAATTGTGGAAATAAAAAACTGAACTTTTAAGAAAATGATGAATGTCTTACTTATAAGTTCTAGTTTACCGCAAAACTTGTGGGGGAGGCTATCCTTACGGCCAACCGTATACTCAATAGAGTTCCTCATAGTAAGATACAATCAATTCCTTATGAAAAATGGAATGAAAGAAAACCTAACTTGAAATATTTTAAAGTGTGGGGGTGTCTAGCAAAGGTCCAAGTTCCTGTGCCTAAAAGGGTTAAGATAGGACCTAAGATAATGGACTGTGTGTTCATAGGATATGCTAAAAGTAGTAAGGCATGTCGATTTTTGGTCCATAATTCTGAACATCCGGATATTAATGAAAATACGGTAATTGAATCAGACAATGCTGAATTCTTTAAAAACATTTATCCGTATAAAACTAGACATGAACAGTCTAGTGGGGGTCTAAATGACCTCATGATGAACCAATGAGAATGTATATAATCAAGAAAATCCAAGATGTACTACACGTCAAAGAACATCTACTTTGTTTGGATAGGATTTTATGACATTTCTTTTGAAAAATAAGCCTCAAATATTTAAGGAAGCGATGTCATCTTCGGATTCATCCTTTTGGAAAGAGG
Source organism: Capsicum annuum (assembly GCF_002878395.1). NCBI lineage: Eukaryota > Viridiplantae > Streptophyta > Magnoliopsida > Solanales > Solanaceae > Capsicum > Capsicum annuum. Next base: position 202,503,209 of record NC_061113.1, on the reverse strand, counting down.
TAGTCAATAGTGAGATAGATTCAATCTCAAGAAATCATACATAGGAATTGGTTGGCCTTCCTCCCAGAAATAAACCTTTAGGTTCTAAATGGATCTTCAAAAGGAAGATGAAAGCGGATGGTACTATTGACAAATACAAGGCAAGACTTGTAGTAAAAGGCTTTAAATAGAAAGAAGGCCTTGATTACGTCGATACATACTCAACAGTAACAAAGATAACATCAATTCGAATGTTAATTGCCTTGGCTGCGGTATATGGCCTTGAGATCCATCAAATGGATATGAAAACCACTTTCCTAAATGGAGAATTAGAGAAAGAAATATACATGGAACAGACTGAGGGTTTTGTAGTTCCAGGAAAGGAAAACAAGGTGTGTAAACTTATCAAGTCATTATATGGACTAAAGCAAGCACCAAAACAATGGCATGCGAAGTTTGACCAAACCATGTTGGAAAATGGATTCAAAATAAATGAATGTGATAAATGTATTTATATTAAAGACACTCCAAAGCACCAAGTCATTGTATGTTTATATGTGGATGATATGTTGATCATCAGTAGAGGCATTTCTGACATTAATGCAACAAAACGAAAGCTCGAGAGCAAGTTTGATATAAAAGACCTTGGAATTGCAAATGTAATATTAGGTATAAGAATTCATCGAACTCCATAAGGGTTGGCATTGTCACAGTCTCATTATATCAAAAAGGTACTTGACAAGTTCAAGTATATGGAATTCGGTATTGCCAAGACTCCATTGGATGTGAGCTTCGCACTTCGAAAGAATGAAGGTGAAAGTGACTCACAATTAGAGTACGCAAGAGTATTGGGATGTTTAATGTATATAATGAACTGTACACGACCACACATAGCATGCGCTATCATTAAATTGAGTCAGTACACTAGTAATCCAAACAAAACTCACTGGATGGCAATGAAAAGAGTTTTGGGGTATCTTAAGTACACTCAAAATTATGCCTTGCATTATAATAAATATCCTATAGTACTTAAAGGATATAGTAATGCAAATTGGATCACCAAATCGAATGAAGTAAAATCCATAAGTGGATATGTATTTACTATTGGTGGAGGAGCGGTCTCTTGGAAATCATCCAAACAGACTTGTATTGCTCGCTTTACAATGAAATCTGAATTTATCGTATTAGATAAAGCTTGTGAAGAAGCAGAATGACTCCAGAATTTCTTGAAAGATATTCTTTATTGGACCAAACCAGTGGCACTAGTATGTAAACATTGTGATAGCCAAGAGGAAATAGGTAGGGACAGGAAGCATGATGTACAACGGTAAATCTCTTCGTATACGATGGAGATATAATATCGTTAGAGAACTTCTCTTTAGTGGAATTATCATTGTATACTATGTGAAGTCCAATAATAATGTGTCGGAGCCACTTACAAAAGGCCTATCTAGAGAACGAGTGGAACGAATATCCAAGGAAATGGGTTTAAAGCCTAGGACGAGTCAGCATAATGGTAACTCTACCTAGCAGACTGGAGATCCCAAGAGCTAGGTTCAAGGAGATCAAACAAAGTTGTTTTTGACAGGTTCAACATTGCCAATTACCTAACCCATTCTCATGATATAGACAATGTTTAGAAAACACGGATAAGACTTAAGGTGAAAAGTCTTTTAATTATTATCTAAATTTGGTAGATTCGACCAAGTAGTTTAATCTACAGGATTAAACGTTTAGAAATCGCCTATGTGAGGGAGACGTGTAAGTCGCTTCAAAGAGAATGTTAGTAAAGGCCTATTCTCTAAGCTCTCATGAAACCGGGACGTGTTTATGGCTGAAAAGAACAAAACTGTGAGAATCATAAATGGTAAAAGGCTGGTTGTGTGACATGTATTGTCTAGGTGTACACTAAAGCTCGAAGGTTCAAAGATATCAAATCTACCGATTGACCGAGTGCATCCGATGCATGTTCACTACGGAAAGTTCAAAGGGAAACTACTTATCCAAATGCAATCAGTCTTTGCTTGATGATCACATACTTGTCCGTAAAAATTTTACGAAAAATAGCCATTCCTCATTCATGTGGGGAATTTTTGGGTTCATAGTATATGAAATAAGTATGAATGGAAAAATAGAGAATAAAATGGTGGAGGGGAAGGAGACACTAAAATGAAAAGTGTGCTCCCAAATTAGAAAGTTTACTCTTTCTCCCACATTGGTGGAAGAAGAGAACTTGAAAGTGTTTATAATCAAGAACACTTACTCCACATGGCAAGTGAGGCAAGAAATAATAGATGCCTCACACTGTCGTCGTCATCGCTCGCTCGGCTCAGTTTCGGCTTCGACTTTGGATTTGGAAAATGATCAATCGATGAGATATATCTTTTGGGACAAACTTTATTTGAATTCCGAAGAATGCCAAGGAAAAATGCAGCAAAATTTTTCTGCAGCATTTTGAACCTCCATTTATATATACATGCAGTAATAATTGCACCGTTTCTAGTGAATTGATGCATTGTTTCTGAACTAGTGCTTCAAAAATGATACATTATTCTGAACTGAGGCTGTAGAAGGTTGCAATGGTTTGAAATGATGCTTCAGAAGGATGTAATCCTTCAATGAAGTGACGCACTGATTCATGAAATGAGATGACTGTTCAGAAAAAGATGCAATCTTTGATGAACAGACATGAACTTACAGCAAAGGTGTAACCTTTGGAGTGAACCATTGCCTCTTTTCATAAGAGGCATGTTATGGCTATATAAACCCGCTTTTATCCACAGATTTTGATACGAAATTTTAGAATAAAAAATACTCTTCTTGTCTTCAAAAATATTGTGTGATCATTCAAACTGTTAAGTACGTTCGACGAGTCCAAATATTTGAGGTACCGCTATGTTTAGATTAAAGGCCATTTTATTCTGGGAGAAAAAAATTCCATAACCTCGGGTACAGTGAGGGGAATTGTTTCCTTAAGGAAACTGCGTGAATTCGGATGACTTGGCCTTATTCATTTCTGTTTCATCTATTTTCTGGAAAAAATAAAATACACCTCTTGGAAAAGTCATTTTGATCTTGTGTTGAGCGTATTTGATATACTTCATTGTGTTCTTGTTTATACTTGAACTCTAGTTGAAGTTGTTGTTCTGCATATACAGATTTTGCGTACCCATAGAAGGAAATAACACTTTTTGTTATAATGGGTCTACCTATTTTTCTATATTTTTTATGTAATTATACCTATTTCGCATCGAGTTTAGGGGGTCTCGGAACATCCCCAAAATACTATATAGGTCCGCCCGGTAGTAGGAATAATTGATCTCTTTACAGTATAAATTAATTGAAATTCTTGCCGAGTGTATCGCATATAAAAAGACAATATATTCTTACTTTACCCTTAACTTTAACTATTCATTTCACAAGCTTATTAAAATAATATAAACTAATCAATATGAGTATTAAATAAAAATATAGGCTTTATTTCTTATTGTAGAGGAAGAGCTGGAAATTGTTAACTTCCGTAGATGTCAATAATGCGGGAAAAATTGAAGAAAACCCTAGAAGATTATAGATGAAGAGAGAGAAAAGTAAGAAGGAGAGAAAAAGACTTTATTTTATTCTTATTATTTGTTACAAAAAATATTTGTCCCTATTTATATTTTCAATGTACAAACATTAATCAAGTTGGGTCATTAATAGCACTGAGTTGGGCCGTTGATGATTGGACTTGAATGTTGACCCGATCAACACCCCCCTCAAGTTGGAGGGTGGGAACACACCCAGTTTGGCGAGAATAGCAGAATGAAAAACACCTGACGAAACCTTGGTCATAATATCATCCAATTGGTTAGAACTAGAAACAAAATGTAATGAAATCAAACCAGAATTAAGTCGATCTCGAATGAAAGGACAGTCAACTTTGATATACTTAGCACACTCATGAAACACCGGATTCTTGGCAGTATGTAAGGCAACTTGACTATTACAAAAGATTGGAATAAGAGCAGTGATAGGTAAACCAAAATCACCCAATAGACAAACCAACCAAGAAACTTCAGCTACAACCTTGCAAAAAGCTCGATATTCAGCCTCTATTGAATATAAATAAATTGTAGGCTACTTTTTGCTCTTCCAAGAGATAGGTCAGCCACCAAAAATAATAAAGAAACCAGTCATTGAACGACATGAATCAGCACAGCCAACCCAATTGGAGTTAGAATAAACAAGAAGAGATAGATCTGAAGAGTTGGTCAATAGAATCCCTTGATCAGGTTTATTAAGTAAATAACAGAGAGCATAGAGAGCAACCAGCATATGAGGAACCTGAGGTCGCTGTAGAAATCATCTCAAATGTCGAACCGAAAAAGCAATATCGGGACGAGTGTGTTACAAAAAATTGAGCTTGCCAACCAAATGTCTATATAAACTAGGATCATAAATAGGTTTACCCTTGTCAACAATCAGCTTTATAGAAAAATCCAAAAAAGCTACAACAAGAAAAAAATGATGACAGTTAAACTCAGCTAGGAGGTCAGTGGTGTATTTGTGTTGGTTCATGACATAACCTTGATTAGTAGATGTTGTTGACACCTAATTTTTGTTCTCCACAACTAAATATAATCCTAGGTTTTTTTAATTTTTAATAAAATTACAATATTTATTTCATCCGGATAAATGCGCTCTAAAATATTTATTTGGGTTAATATTGTCATTTAATTGATAATTATACATTTTTGTATTTATATATGCGAAATTGTATGACATTTTTATCAAAATTGAACCTTACTGATTAAGCTTGAAGATTAATCTAAACGGATAAAGTTTTGATTTAAATAAAATTTATTCTCAAAATTAACTTATTTGAGAAATATTTATTTGATTATATTAAATCAAGAAGGTCGAGATTAAAAGAAGTATCAATTCGTATTGAATTTCTAATTTAATTTAGTCAATCTATTATATGGCCATAATTGCAATGCAATCCACCAATTTATTTTCAATTTGATCAAAATTAAATGAATATGGCTAAATTTTAAATCCCAATTGAGGTTTTATTTTAAATAACCCTAAATTCCCAAAAACTCCCATAATTTCTATCCAATTTTCAATAAAATCAAATTCAAATCCCAAAATTCAAATTTTAAATTCAAAAATTGTACAATTCGCCTCAATCTTGTCCTTTATTAAATTTTGAAATTCCAAAATTATACTACATTGTACAATTTCCCTCACCTTATCTTCCACCTCACCTTATCTTCAATTTTAAAAATTCCAAAAACACTCCTAAATTCTTTCTCCCACATTGGAAGATTAATAGAATTGGATCCCCATTCTTTCCTATAAATACTACCATTATTTTGGTAGAAAGCAAGTCTTAAAGTCAAAAAAGTGTCAAGGTTGAAAAAAAAAACTTTGAGCAAAAAGAGTTTTTTTTTAGTAAAAAATTTCCTTTTCCGTGAAATTCGTGGGCTAATCGAAGTTCATGAGTTGAACGCTTTCCGGTGGTGATTAAGACTCCGAATAAAGCTTGTAGTTCCATTTTGCTTCCCCAAAAAAGGTAAATACACCTTTCCCCTTTTTTAATTTTATTATCGTTTTCTTCTTCATCTTTTTCGTCTTTGTAGTTTGTAGTTCTAATTTTGTTTGCTGGGATTATTTGTTGTAGACAGCCTTGAAGGCCATAAGACGTTATGGTATCGATATTATGACTATTTTCATATTCATGGTATAAAAAATGAGCTAGCAATAGTTGAACGTATTTTTTTTGGCTTTATTCTTTGATTATTATTGATAAAGTTTTGATCTTTGCTTAAAATATGTACTCATGATGTGTTTAAATTCATTGTTGGCGTATATGTTTGTTTTTAGCATGTAAAGTTATTTCCTTTATATTTGAAAAGAATAGTCAATATTGATTGTTTCGCCTTTTGGCTTTATTCTTTAATTATTATGGATAAACTTTTATCTTTGCTTAAAATATTTACTCATGCTTTGTTTAAATTCATTGTTGGTGGGTATGTTTGTTTTTAGCACGTAAAATTATTTTCTCTATGTTGAAAAGAATAGTTAATATTGGTTGTTTAATAGTTAATATTGGTTGTTTCGCCTTTTGTCTTTATTATTTGATTATTATGGGTAAAGTTTTGATCTTTGCTTAAAATGCATGCTCATGATTTGTATAAATTTGTTATTGATGGATATGTTTGCTTTTACTGTGTAAAGTTATTTTCCTTATGTCGAAAAGAAATGGTTACTATTGTTAAGGGTCTGTGAAATTGTTTCTCAATTTGAAGTAGTGAGTTACTCATTTTCGTGGTCAAAATTGTCTTTGATTTTCTCTTGTTTAGATTAAAAAGTTGTTAGGGTTATATATTTTGTTGAAATGGTGTAGAACTAAAAATAGGAGTTGGCATAATTGGACATTTTTTTAAGAATTAATCTTTTACTTTTTCTCTTATCTTGTCTTCGAATATCATTTCTCAAATATGCTTAATATATGTTATTTGCTTCACTTCTCTTATTGGTTTACTTCTTAAAGTGATTTTATTCATTTAGACGTCCTATTATTATTCACATGCTATTGTGATTTTTTTCTTCTAAGTTATAGATATGTTGATTGATCCACTTTGTATTAAAAAGTGTTGTTGCATTAGTATGTCTTGTCCAAATGAACTCCTTTCCTCTTGCATTTTATAATGGGACAATGAGGCCTATCTATCCGAGTCAAGTCCAAAGTTTTAAATTCAAAGTGATTGTTTGGCGTGCGGGTGCAAGAAGATGAAAGAAGAATGAAAATGGGTGAAAACCCATTGATGAGGTTACTAAGAGACTTGAAAAGTCTCAATTTTTATTATTGCCTTATTTTTATTTATTCATTTAGTCATTTATTTATTCATTCATTTGGGTCTCGAAGCTAAAGTTGTAAATTAATACAGGTGAAGAAAATTTTGGACCTCAAAGGTCCAAAAACTAGCTTAGGATAGGTTATGGGCCAAAAGCCCAAGGTTTAAATTAGGACAGGTGAAGATGGCCAAAAACCCAAATTAGCTTAGGATAGGATTTATGGATTTGGGCCTAATGACTTAAGTCATTTAGTCTCCCCCTTTCCCCTTTATATGCTAATTGTTCTTAGTTTTCTTAAACTTAGTTAAAAATCTCCGCTAAGTCGTTAAATTTGTTTTCCACAAATCTTGAAGACAGTTTTTTCCTTAATTGTTTTCTTTTCAAAAACCAATTTTCCTTTTTAAAGTTAGTCAAAAAAGTTATTTTCAAATAGTCATGTTAACCGCAAGTTAGCGGATACTCTTGGTGCTGTAACAACCTTCCAAGAGTATTAATAGGAATCACTTACTCAGAATTTCTAAACTTAAAAGATTTTTTTCTATTTTGAATCTTTAAGTAATATTTTTAGTTTTTCTTGATATTTTCTCAAAAATCAAGTGGCGACTCTGTAATTTCTTAAATTATTTTTAAAAAAAAATTAAAGTTTTGAAATAGTTTAAAAAGTCGAAACCAAATGTTTTTCAACCCTTCAAATAGAAAAGGGGTGTAACAGAAATGGCTACTCTGCTGGAAAACTTTAACTAGGTTCTAACCAAATATTTGAATTAGCTTCTTTGATTAATTATTAAACTGTTTATGTGGTTATATATTTAAATTCTACGAAATTTAACTGGTGCATTTCATGGCATAATCCCGCATGATGATTATTAAATTGTTTTGGGGTTTTGTGGACCTGTTGATCAACTCCAAATCAAGTGTTGGGAATACGACTGTTTACCGACACGTTAGGCGGTCGGAGGCTGTTCGTATTTCCAAACTCAAGGTGTCCAATTGGGAACTTGGGTCTAAACCCACTTTAGACACCCAGGATAGAGCTAAACCAAAACCTTGTTTAGGCATGATCCTAGGATGACCCAGTACCTGAGGAGGTATTGGTCCCACTAGAAAACTGCCTTACGTATATTTGATCACGAGTCATAACCGACGATCATTCTTTATGTGTTAAATTAAAGGATATAATGTCAGATTGTAAGAACCATTGTCCTCTGGGTTTGAGGATTTTATTTAGATAGTTTTTTTTAATCAAAAGAAGGTCTTCATAGGAAGGATATGCAGACGTTTCATGAAGTTCAAAGATCGAAGGGCTTCCAAAGAAGCTTAGTTTAGATTTGCTCCTTGAGCGGGATTGATATCACGTATTTCCCTTTTCCCTCATTTTGTATCCCCATTTAATTTATTAATGAAGTTTGTATAATATTTTGGGGGTAATGGAATGTCTTACAAATGGCATATATATCATTCAAACGTTAGGCTTACCTTTGACTTAAAAGGTCTCAAGTATGTTAGGATGCGTTAAAAATTATTTATGTGCTAAAGTGCTTCATTATTTTGATTTGACTATGTTTGTTTGATCCGTTTCATTTCTTTGGTGAATTATTATGAACTAACATTTTACCTTCTGAGTATTTTTCCTTTTCTTTTAGAGAGAGGCTGATTTGTGTTGGTAATCAAACTTGCTTGCTTCACAAAGACTAAAAGCAAAATAATCATTGACGTCATCAGTCGCAAAGAAGAATGAAGTTCCCTCCAAGGAGCACTTTTGGCGTTCTTCTATCTTAAGTTATTGTCTTATTTTCTAGTAATCATACTTTATCGTTTTGATTTCCTTATAATCGTACTTTATGGCTTGATTTCCTTGTATTTTCACTTTGTGATTTCCTTGTAATCATACTTTATAGTTGTAATGAACTACGTTCGACCTGATTTCTCTAGTGGAATACATAGGCGGCCTGTACTGACGTCTATCACATTATCAAAAATATTAAATATTTTTTAAAGTTTTACAAACTACGTTTGACCTAAATTCCCAAGAGACGGATACGTAGGCAGTCTATGTCAGCTTCGATCAATACCTTAGGAGAATTTATCCTTTTTCTTTATGTATGAACTATGTTTAACCTGAATTTCCAAGAATGGAATACGTAGGCGGCCTATGTCGGCTTTGGTCAATCCCTTAGAAAATTTATTTTTCCATCTTATGGTGGAACTACGGTCCTACCTCAATGGAATATGTGAGCACCACACTAGCTCAATTATATTCTCCACAAGATTTTTTTTAAAAGGAACTTTTTTCAAGTTACATGGAGAAGACATTGAAGCGTGTAACTGGGGTTTCACAAGAGCTTGACATTTGCGACAAAGTTAAACATCAGACATTGCTGAAGCTGAATCAGTGCATAATTTTGAGAAGTTCTAAAATTTCAAGTTATGCTACGCCAGAATGGACTCAAGTATTTTGCATTCTAGACTGGGGAAGAATTTTTAAGAAGATCTCAAAAATTCCATACTAAATGATGTCATGAGTTACAAAGAAGTTTGAGAGTTTTTAAACTAGGGAAAAAATTTTTAGGGTGATCCTTAAAAATTCCACAAAGACTGTATTTCAACCCTGCAAATCGATGATCAACAAGGAGCATCAAGAGAGCAAGTAAAAATCAACACAGTCAGCCTCTAAAAATAATAATTTTTCTTTGGATGCAGGAACAATGAAGTCACAACGTTGACAATGTTAAGCTTGATAAAGGGCATTACCAGATCCATTATGGCCTTGCCATAATAATCCAGACAACTTCTCTTCTCCTTTTTCATCTTGATTTATGTTTATTTTACTTTGTTATGATCTCTAACACTTTCTCTAATTTTATAGGAAAATAATCAAGCAAAATGATTAAGATATGGGGATATCACTCAAAACACTATCTCCAAATCATCATGAGTAAAATGACTTTATCTCTAAACTCTATATTCTGTTACAATCCTGTCTTAGTTACAACAAATGGTTGTGTTATTAATGAGTGTTGTGTGAGTTATGTAGGTGACGTTATGCAACACCACCTCAGATTGTCACCCCATTCGAGGTGATGTATCTCATTATATCTGGGTCATCCATCCTTTCAAGGGAATATAATGGATTATCAACCTAACTTATCATATTTTGGGTCATCCACCATTTCAAGAGGACATTCCCAATCGGTACTGTATTCGAGGAATCACATCTTATTGTATTTGGGATATCTCCTTTTAAAAGGACGCATATTATTATATTTGGATCTTCCATCCTATAAGAGGGTGCATCAGATCATCTCTTTATTTGAGACAACATGGGATTATGTTATGAATTGTCGCCTCCTTCAGTATGACATCATATTATGTTTGAACCATCACCTCCTTCAGAACAACATGTTATTATGTTATGGATGGTCACCTCCTTCAGCGTGATATGTTATCATGTTTGGATCGTCACCTCCTTCAGAGTGACATATTATTATGTTATGGATCTTCACCTCCTTCAATGTGACATGTTATTATGTTATGGATCATCACCTCCTTTAGCGTGACATGTAATTATGTTATAGATCATCACCTTCCTCAGAGTGTCATGTTATTATGTTATGGATTATCACCTCCTTCAGCATGACATATCATTATGTTATGGGTCGTCACCTCTTTCAACATGACATCTTATTAATCTATGGACCGTCACCTCTTCAGCGTGACATGTTATTATGTTATGAATTGTCACCTCCTTCAGTGTGACATGTTGTTATGTTTGAATTATTACCTTCCTCAAAGTGACATGTTATTATGATATGGATTGTCACCTCCTTCAGCACCTTCCTTAGCATGACTTGTTATTATGTTATGGATTGTCACCTCCTTCAACATGACATATCATTATGTTATGGGTCGTTACCTCTTTCAGCGTGACATTTAATTAAGTTATATACCGCAACCTCTTCAGCGTGACATGTTTTTATGTTATGGATTGCCACCTCCTTTAGCGTGATATATTATTATTTTATGGACTATCACCTTCTTCAAAGTGATATGTTATTATGTTATGGAGCACCACCTCCTTCAGAGTGACATATTATTATGGACCGTCACCTCCTTCAGAGTGACATGTTAGTATATGGACTGTCACCTCCTTCAGTGTAACATGTTATTATGTTATGGAATGTCACCTTCTTCAAAGTGACATATTATTTTGTTATGAACTGTCACCTCCTTCAGAGTGATATATTATTATGTTATGGATCGTCACCTCTTTCAGAGTGACATGTTATTGTGTTGTTAGACTGTCACTTTCTTTAGAGTGACACATTATTATATGGATTGACATCTCCTTCAACATAATATGTTACTACATTATGAATTTTCACCTCCTTCAATGTGGCAGACTAAAGCAACGTCTTCATGATTGCCCTCATATTGCATTTGATACTAATAAGTTTAGTGTAGGTGATTAATAGACAGGTTGGACCATCACTCCGTTCAAAGTGGCATGTTACATTTAAATTAGTTCATTTGCCCTTCAATGAGACACGTTGGACCGTCACTCCATTCAAAGTGGCATGTTACATTTAAATTGGATCGTCCGCCCTTCAATGAGACACGTTGGACCGTCACTCAGTTCAAAGTGGCATGTTATATTTAAATTGGGTCGTCCTCCCTTCAATAAGACATGTTGGATCGTCACTCCATTTAAAATGGTATTTTGCATTTAAATTAGTCTGTCCGCCCTTCAATGAGACACGTTGGAGCGTCACTCTGTTCAAAGTGGCATGTTGCATTTAAATTGGGTCATCCGTCCTTTAATGAGACACGTTGGACCGTCACTCCATTCAAAGTGGAATGTTACATTTAAATTGGGTTGTCTACCCTTCAATCAGACATGTTGGACCGTCACTCCATTCAGAGTGGCATGTTACATTTAAATTGGGTTGTCCACCCTTCAATAAGACACGTTGGACCATCACTCCATTCAAACTGGCATATTACATTTAAATTGGGTCATTCGCTCTTTAATGAGACACGTTGGATATCACTCCATTCAAAGTGGTATGTTGTATTTATATTGGGTCGTCCACCTTTCAATGAGACATGTTGGACCGTCCCTCCGTTCAGAGTGGCATGTTGCATTTAAATTGGGTCCGCCCTTCAGTAAGACACATTGGATCGTTACTCCGTTCAAAGTGGCATGTTATATTTAAATTGGGTCGTCCGCCCTTCAATGAGACACATTGGACCGTCGCTCCATTCAAAGTGGCACGTTACATTTAAATTGGGTCGTTCTCCCTTCAATGAGACATGATGGACCGTCACTCCATTCAAAGTGAAATGTTACATTTAAATTGGATTGTCCGTCATTCAATAAAACACATTGGACCATCACTCCGAGCTAAAGGATGATTTTCAGCACCCTCAAACAACACCCATGTTAGAAGGCATGTGGGTACCTTGGGATGTTCTGGTTTCAGCTTCACCTTCGGAATATTTCTATATTCATACCGAGGGTAACCTTCTCTTTCTTTAAATCGAGTGATAGGAAACCTAGAGCTAAAGAAATTATGTCCGGGTAAATTTTTATCGATAGATGTGAAGGATCCCACATTCATGGTTAAGAGGTTACAAGCCTCATTTTCATAACTCGAACGACTTGTCACTCATTCAGAGTCAAAGATTGTCCAAAATAAAAGACTATCTTTTCTACCAATTGAGTCAAACTAAAAGCAGTCTAATTCCGTGAGTCTCGAGATATGTAGGTTGGGCTCTTTGTTGAAAACTCAACTACATTCCAAACTCCCCCCAATTTGCTTATTCTCTGGCTTTTTGATTTCACTAAAATTCAAAATCGGAATAGTTAATGAATTCTTTTAAAATCATGCTCAAAATCAAGCTTTATGAACTACAAGTGGCCTGAATTCTTATATAACCCGAGATATGGGGAATCCCGCCATCGGAGTCCAGCCATAACTCCATGTAACTCGTGCGAAAACCAATCTCCTTCAAAAACAAATTTTTGATCGGACAAAAATTAAAAATGTCAAACTCCTTTTTGCCCAGGGTTACTTGCATCCACCCTACCCAAAGGGAGGAAGCAGTTGTTGACACCTAATTTTTGCCCTCCACGACTAAATTTAACCCTGGGTTTCTTCAATTGTTAATAAAATCAAAATGTTTATTTCATTCAGATAAATGCGCTCTAAAATATTTATTTGGGTTAATTTTATCATTTAATTGGCAATTATAGGTTTTCCTATTTATAGATGCGAAATTCTATAAAATAATTTACTTGAATGAACATTTTTATCAAAATTGAACTTTATTGATTAAGCTTTAAAATTATTCAAAATGGATAAAGTCTTGATTTAAATAAAATATGTTCTCAAAATTAATTTATTTGTAGAAATATTTATTTGATTTTATTGAATCAAGAAGATCAGCAATAAACGAAGTATTAATTTGTATTAAATTTTTAATTTAATTTAGACAATCTATTATATTTTGACATAATTGAAATCAAATTGACCATAATTACAATGCAATCGGCCAATTGATTTCCAATTTGATCAAAATTAAATAAATTTGGCTAAATTTTAAATCCCAATTGGGGTTATATTTTAAATAACCCTAAATTGCCAAAAAAAACTCTCATAATTTCTAGCCAATTTCCACCAAAATCAAATTCAGACCCTAAAATTCAAAAATTATACTACATCGTATAATTCACCCTCAACCTTGTCCTTTTTCCAATTTTGAAATTCAAAAATAGTACTACATTGTACAATTTTCCCCTCAACCTTGTCCTTTTTCCAATTTTAAAATTAAAAAATTATACTACATTGTACAATTTCCCCCCACCTTATCTTCCACATCACTTTATCTTCAATTTTAAAAATTCTAAAAATACCTCTAAATTCTTTCTCCCACATTGGTGGATTAATAAAATTGAATTCCCATTCTTTCATATAAAATACTACCATTATTTTGGTAGAAAGCAAGTCTCAAGGTTAAAAAAGTCTCAAGGTTGGAAAAAAGTTTTGAGCGAAGAAGAGTTTTTTTTTTATTTTAGTAAAAAAACAAATCTTTTCCGTGAAATTCGTGGACTAATTGAAGTTCACGAGTTGAACGCTTTCCGGTGGTGATCAAGACTCCGAAGAAAGCTTGTAGTTCCGTTTTGTTTTCCCAAAAATGTAAACACACCTTTTGTTTTTTTAAAAAAATTTTATTATCGTCTTCTTCTTCATCTTTTTCTTCTTCGAAGTTTGTAGTTGTAATTTTATTTGTTGGGATTATTTGCTATAGATGGCCTTGAAGGCCATAGAACGTTATGCTATCGATATTATGATTATTCTCATATTCATGGTATAAAAATAAGCTAGCAATAACTGAACATATTTTTTTTCTTGGCTTTATTCTTTGATTATTATAGAAAAAGTTTTGATCTTTGCTTAAACTATGTACTCATGCTTTGTTTAAATTCATTGTTGATGTATATATTTGTTTTTAGTACGTAAAGTTATTTCCTTTCTGTTTGAAAAGAATAGTGAATATTGATTGTTTCGCCTTTTGGCTTTATTCTTTAATTATTATGGATAAAGTTTTGATCTTTGCTTAAAATATATACTCATGCTTTGTTTAAATTCATCGTTGGCGGATATGTTTGTTTTTAGCATGTAAAAGTATTTCCTTTATGTTGAAAAGAATAGTTAATAATGATTGTTTCGCCTTTTGGCTTTATTCTTTGATTATTATGGGTAAAGTTTTTATCTTTACTTAAAATGCATTCTCATGCTTTGTTTAAATTTGTTATTGATGGATATATTTGCTTTTTCTATGTAAAGTTGTTTCCTGTATGTCGAAAAAGAATGGTTACTATTGTTAAGGGTTTGTGAAATTGTTTCTCAAGTTCAAGTAGTGAGTTACTCATTTTCGTGATCAAAATTGTCTTTGATTTTCTCTTGTTTAGATTGAAAAGTTGTTAGGGTTATAGGTTTTGTTGATATGGTGTAGAACTAAAATAGGAGTTGGCATAATTTGACACTTTTTTTAGAATTCATCTTATACTATTCCTCTTATCCTGTCTTCGAATATCATTTCTCAAATATGCTTAATAGATGCTATTTGCTTCACTTCGCTTATTGGTTTACTTCTTAAAGTGGTTTTATTCATTTAGACATCCCATTGTTATTCAGATGCTATAGTGATTTTTCTTCTAAGTTATAGATATATTGATTGATCCACTTTGTATTAAAAAGTGTTGTTACATTAGTATGTCTTGTATTTCATATTTAAGGTGCTATGAAATATTTCCCCATCTCTTGCTCATTCTCCTTTTCTTTGTTTAATAAAAACATGTCTTAGACTTTATCATATCGTAGTATTTGGAGAAAATATGTGTTAATCCATTTGTTCAAATTTTAAGCAACCATGCTTGTGGATTCATGTCTTCTTTTAAAGAACTAGTTAATATATTATGCTAAATTCAATTTTTCTAAGATTATTTAGGAAATGACTTAATTTCCTTTTCGTTGGATAATTTGTCTTGCATTGATATCATAGCTTACTATTTCTTTATGCTTGAGAATGCTATTTTTTCTATCTCATCATTTATTTATTAAGTGTAGAATTCTCGAACACATATTAATTTTTTTTCTTTTATCTTTTCCTTTGTATAAATCTATTTTAGTGTTCAAATAGACTCCTTTCCGCTTGCATTTCGCACCGGGCCAATGAGGCCCATCTCTTCGAGTCAAGTCCAAAGTTTTAAACCCAAAGTCAATTATATGGCATATGGGTGCAAGAATATTAAAGAAGAAGGAAAATGGGTGAAAATCCATTGATGAGGTTACTAAGAGACTTGAAAAGTCTCGACCTCAAGACCTTTAGAAACTTTCATGTCGACCTCCTCATAGAGGTCACCATGCAAAAATGCATTGTTGACGTCCAATTAAAAAATGGTCTAGCCGCGTTTAACAACAACGGTGAGCAAATATTTAATGTTTGTGAGTTCAATAACAGGGGAAAAATATCTGTAAAGTTAATTCCTTCTCTTTGATTATCACCCTGAATAACCAACTAAGCTTTGTAATGCTCTATAGAACCAACAGCGTTAACTTGACAATGTACACCCATTTACAAGGGATGGCTTTCTTGTTAGGAAGAAATGGGACAATGTCCTAAGTATGGTTAGCAGCAAGGGACTTAAATTCCTTGGACATGGCTTCCTGCCAAGCAAGGTTCAAAACCGTTTGTGAAAAATATTGTGGTTCAGGAATGTGAGTTTCAAGAGAAAAAGGTTTGGAGAGGAAAGTTGAAGCAGTAAAATAAACTGAAAAATTATGGAAATCATATGATAGGAAGGTTTTATAATATGTTTGCTAGATCTGGTAGTTAGGAAAGGATCTACCCAAACATAACAAGGTAGGTTAGGAGGAGAAGCAACGAAAGGAAAAGAGTAAGAACTTGAATTATAGAAGAGACAGCAGGAGAAAGAACTGTAGGAATAGAGGTGGGATGTGTAGGAGGAGAAAATCAAGGGTACAGTCAACAAAAAAATATGGTGCATCGGGAAATAAGGGAGGAGAATGAGAGGTTGTAGAAGGAAATATATGTTTATGGAACACAACATTCCTTGAGAAGAAAATGGTAAATTTGTCAAGAGAGAGGAACTTATACCCCTTTTTACCAGCGGGATTCCCAAAAAAATAAAGAGGGAATAAATATTGAATGGAATTTATCTCTACTAACCTTTTGAGTGGTGGAAAAACACAAGAAACCAAAGGATCTAAGGTGATCATAAGATGGAGCAAATCCTTGGAGTTTTTCAAAAGAAGAGGTGTTGTTTAAAATAGAAGAAAGGATCTTATCTATCAAGTATGTGGCAGTTAGAACACATTCACCCCAATAAGAAACTGGAAGTTCAAATTGGAATAAAAAAGCCCTAGAAACTTCCAAAAGATGCCTATATTTTCTTTCCACAACTTCATTTTGTTCAAGAGTATTTATAATGGTAGTTTGATGGAGAATGCCTTGACTAGCCAAAAAATCAGCGGCAGCAATACTAGCCCCAAGCTCAAAAGTATTATAAGACCTAAGAAATTGTACAAAAGTGTGAAAATGGACTTTGACCATAGTGGTGAATACTTTAAGGATAGTAAGAGCATTACTTTTAGAAGAAAGTAGATGAGTCCACGTGGCCCTAGTAAAATCATATACTAAAGTAAGAAAATATAGAAATCCCTTGTAAGTCTTAGTGTTATAAGGACCCTATTTATCAATATAGACTAATTGGAAAGGGGTTGAGATGTGAATGACACTTTCATGGAATAGAAGTCTTTCTCTTTCCATGGGACAAATTTATCAAAGAAAGGGTTGCTTGGAAGAAACTTTAGTAGAATTACAAGTCTATTTTATTACTAGTGAAAACATAAGTACAAGTATGAAATGGATTACAAAGAGGAACACAATCAGCACAAATAGTGAATGGATGAGTAATATCTATAGGTACAATACTAGAACTATCAGAAATGGAACTAAGAATGGAAAAATTACAAGGAAAAATAGGAAACAAATCAGCATCAGGATGAAAGTAGTATAGTCTACCTTTAGCCATACCAATCACTAATTGCCTCTCTAGAGAAGCGCCCTGTAATAAACAATGAGATTTGGTAAGAATAGCCATGACATTCATCTGGAAAATAAGTTGGTGAATGGATATTAAATTGAAATGTGATGAAGGAACAAGAAGTACATTCAGGACGACAATGTCATTACTAAGAACTAAATTACTAGGGGATAACACTCTGACTTTATACCTATTTGGAAGAGTAACAAGAAAAGGTTTAGGTAAGGAGTAAGATTTTGAAGTAAATGTTAATGGGGATTCATCTGGTTGGTAGCCCCTGAATCTAGAATCCGGGGGTTAACACCCAAATGTGAGGAATCACAAACATAAAAATCCATAAATTTAACAATATATGTAGTAAATAAACCTGTAAAATAAGCAAAGGCTGAAGTATCTATCAAAAACCTTTCAGCATTATACCCTGGAGATATCTGGCACTACTGAAACATAGTTTGATCATATTATTCTTACTTGAATCCATGAGTAAAATTCTTAGTGGGAAGTGGTGGAGAAGGTAGAATTACAAGAGATGGTGGAATTTCAGCTTGGACGCAGGAAGCAAACTTTTTATTCTTTATAAACTTAAAGTTTGTAAGGTAACCAAAAAGTCTATAGTTGCAAAATAAACCACCTCTAGTTGAGTTAGGCATGGGAATAAAAGGACTTTTGAATTTAGGAGTGGAGATATGTGAGTTGCAGGTCTTTGAGGGTTGAAATTAACCCTCTAAGAATATTTCCTATAAGGAGCAGCTGGAGAGTTAGCTAAAAAGGCAGTATAGTCCCCAAAAAAACTAGAGGGAAGTGGTATGCTCCCTTTTTGACTCTCATATTGATGAAGCAGAGAATATACTTTACTAATAGGTGGAAGAGAATTCATCATCAATACACTACTCTTGACAGTAGAAAAGGAATTATTTGTGCCACTGAGTAATTGAAAAAGTTGTTGATCTTCTATGAACTTGTGTAAAGCACCACAAGTTTATACAAGGCCAACATAGGTACAATTAAGCTCATCCTATAAATTCCTAAGCTTGGTATATAATGTAGAAATGTCAGAAGATCCTTAAGTGGTAGAGTTAATCTCTATTTGAAGTTGAATATACTAAGATACATTAGATTGGCCAAATCTATCATTTTTATATTCCGATACTTCTTATGCAGTTTTGAGGCTCATAACACTAGTGGCAATATCCCCAGAAAATGAATTAATGATCCAAGCCTTCACCATATCATTACATCTCGTCTAGCATAGAGAATAAGGGGAATCAGGAGTAGGTTTAGGGTTTTTCCCATTTAAAATCCCTAATTTATTTTTAGCAGATAATGAGTCTAACATGCTATTTCTCCGCAAGACAAAACCAAATCCTGAGAAAGGTACTGTGACCATTTGGCTTTTAGGGTTATCAGAAGGATGGATGCAAAAGGGATAATAAGGATCAAGTGTAAATGGAGTAAAATGAGAACTCCCATTCATAATATAGGTAATTGGATGTCTAACCATAATAGATAATCAATATCACCAATTTCAACCAAATAATCTAACTAATATCAACTATTTTAACCAAATAATCCAACAAAAGAGACAAGTAAACAAATAATACACTATTTACATGGGCAATGCATACGAAATCAGTTGAGGTATGCTAGATCACTCAATTTCACACTAAAAAAATAACCTCACACAAAATATGATATTCAATCTCAAATGATATAAGATACTAAATAATATTACCTATCTCCTTCAAAACCTGAAAGAGTAAAGGCCGTTAAAATAAAAATATCACTAATCTCCTTCTAAACCTAGAGGAGCAAAGATCACCATAAGCTGATTATCTTGACCTCAATCGATCACTTTTGAGAAAGTTGAAAACCTCAGGCATTTTAGAGAGTTTTTGATGAGAACACAACTCTGGTGGATTCATCGCCTATGGGTACTATCAAAAGATAGATCGTGATGAGAACAAGCTAAATCCTAGTTCTGATACCATGTTAACATCCATAGATGTTGATAATATAGAAAAAATTGAATAAAAATCTAGAAGATTATTGATGTGTCATGGTTTTATGGAACTTTTGATGCTTAAAACTATAAAAATATGTAAATACTTAGGCTATTTTGTTTTATATGATGTGAGTTTGTGTTTATGTTGTAGGAAAACAAGGTTGAAAGTAATTATAACAAGATGAAAAGAACTCTGAAATGTGAAGTTGCATACTAAAATATGAGTCGTTGGGTGACTGTACAACTCGTAGCCCAAGTCTTCAGGTGAACGGTGAGAATTATTGTGAAAGGGAATAAAGTTGAAATTGGCTACAACTCATAGGGATTGACTACGATTCGTAGGGAGTAATAATTTTGAGCAAATTTGGCTAAAGTTTTGAAAGTATGCAAGTTGATGCCCCAGTGGAAATGAGATTGACTACGAGTCATAATGTCAGGCTATGACTCATAGTGCTAACTGTGCTGAGCATGAAGAGAAAAATCTAAAAAAATACAAATTCACTAAAGTAACAATAAGTCCAACCAATGACTCGTAGGGTATTGTGATGAGTCATCATCTCTGAGTATGGAAGGAAAATAACAAAGTTGTCAATGAGTCGTCGTCAGTCCAGATGACTCGTTGCTTGAGGCGTAGCCACTGACGATCTTATTTTCCTATTTTGTTTTGGTTAGGTTTCATAGGTTATTTTATAAAATTATAAATATTCCTTTGATGTTTTTGTATTAGGAAACGCACTTTTTTACATTCATAAACATATATGATTCTAAGATTGGACTTTTGATCTTGGAATCCATTGTTCTTGATTTTACGATTGATTATTAATTTGAGATTCTGGGTTTTCTTCAAAATTATTATGAGATTAGTCTTTTACTTTTGTTTGTGAATTCCAATGATATTCTTGCAATCATGAGAGGCTAAACCACCTAACTAGGGTTGTGGGAACACTAGCTAAATAACTAAGTAGAGAAAGTGTAAGGTCCTTCTAAATTAGTGTTTATGCATATAATAAGATCTTCTTCAGTATGTTTGTTTTCATAACTACTGACGAGGCTACCAACCCTCGTCAAATTAACTTGTCTCCCAAAAGGATATAGTTAATATTGGATCAAATATAAGGATTAGTAAGGTGACACTCAAAGACTCATAAGGTAAAGAGTAAAATTCACCAAAAGCGGTCATAAGATGATTATTGATACATATCTTGTCAGATCTTGCATGCAGGGCACTGAGATAGTTGGATTGAGCATGATAGTCTACAAAGTTAGGAAGACAGGGGGAACACAACCCTAATATTCATCTCAGATTGATTTCAACCAAAGCGTCCAAGATTTGTTACTAATTGATACTGTTCTCACCAAATTCCCCTATTTACTTTTTTACATTTTGTAGGCTACTTCAGAAAGTTTGTAAGAGATATTTATCCTATTCCTTATGGGTTTTACCACAACCTATGTTAGGTTATATATTTGATAGCGATGATATTATACTTCTTGGAGGTGAATTTTTGAGCAGCAATAAATTTTAGCATCGTTATAGGGGAATACAATTATGAATTGATTGATTGAAGTTGTTAAGGTTATTGGATTTTACTTTTTATTTTTCTTAGTGTGTATGTCGGTGTATGCCTAGTACTAGAAGTTAAGGCAATCCCTTGATCCCACCTAACTTAGATCTTAAAACAACCCTATGACAGAATTTTAGGATGTTGGAACACGACTGTGAAGCTCATCATGAGATACCTCAAGACGATCCACTTGATTTGAATCCTCCACCTTCGCTTGGTGATCAAGAGACAATAGCGCAAACCACTGCATAGTTACTAGCTTAAGATAATACAAAGAGGGATGCAACTATTCATCATTTAACTTAAGAGAAGAGATAGAGATAGAAAGGTGATCATAAAGCAGAATTTGATAGAGGCAGAAGAGATAGAGTTCAAGTACCCCGAGCTTTTCAGTACTTGCCATCATATGATAATTTAGAGGATGAGTTGGGTATATTGAGCCTATCGATACAAGAACCATTATTCCTCTTGAAATTTCCCAGAGGGTGAGTTTGATATCAGAAGTGCTAAGATTCAACTGATCAATCTGAAGGGTGTGTTTGTTGGTTCGCTGGTGGATGACACAAACATAAACATCATGAATTTTATAGGGATTTGCACTTTATATAATTTACTTGAGGTGAGTCAGGAAGCTTTGAGACTCAGGTTTTTCCCATTTCTCTAATAGGTGAGGTGAGATTATGGCTAGGGAAACTACCTCGTGGGTCCATCACTAATTGGAATAACTTAAGAAAGCAGTTCGTGGACCGATTCTTTGCACCTTCTAGAATGTTCCATTTGAATGATGAGATCTATAATTTTAGGTAATTGCATTCTTAACCACTATACGAGGCATGGTTAAGATTCAAGAAGAAGTTGTTGATGATGCCCAATCACAAGATTTTAGGGAGAAATTTGCTTGATATATTTTATCAAGCCCTAAATGCTAATACCATAGCTTTTATGGATACTATTACTAGTGGAACTTTTATGAGTTTGTGCTAGGAGTTAGCTTCAAAAATATTAGACCTGGTATTTATGAATAATCGAGGATGGTATACTTGGAAGGCCAAAAGATGAGTCGGTACTTATGTTATTGGTGCTTCCAGCGAGCAGAGAATTATAAATAATATCGTGGCTCAAGAGGTTACACAGTTGAGGACGAAGATTGGATTGTTTACCAAGAAATTTGTAACCTTAAATTTATAAAAGGTGAATGCTATGGGTGTACAAGGTAAAGATCCTAAGATATATGATTCAGATATTGAGGAAGAAGAAAAGTACCTGGATATAGAGATGGCGGGTTTTGAGGCAAGGGCCAAGGGTCTAGGCAAAGTATTTGGATAGAGAGATAAGTAGGTTTTTGAGTCAAGGGACAAGGGTCTAATCAAGACACTTGTAACTTGAGGCAAAGGTATCAAGGTCAGAACTATTATGGGGACATATATAAGGATCAGAGCAGAGAAAGAGTTGGTGACTAGAGGCAAAAAGATGACTATAAGAATAAGGGTGGTGTATACGTTTCTTCGGGGACTAATTAGAGGATTAAAGTGATGATGACTAAGTTAGTTAAGGGTTCAGAGAATCAAGAGAGGTGCCTTAAGGTGATTAAGATAAATATTTTGAGATTGATCCCAAAAGTTAAATTTCATGCTACCGCAATTAAGCAGCTTGAGAAATAGTTTGGTATAATGCCGACTACTTTGAATTAGCAACAATCAAGCATTTTTTTAAGAAAAACTATACAGAATCCAAAGAACAATAGTCACTATTTAGACATCACCACTTTAACTAGTAAGGCTACTATTGATCCCCTATGCCTGTAGTTGATAAGGTACATGATGATGTTGATGACATTAATGATGCACCCGAAGTCGAATCTAAAAAGTTTATAATTAGTGGTGAGTCATTACAAAAATTGATGGATGTTTATAAATGAGTTGAGAGGGATAAAGGCAAGGGAAAGAAAGTCGATCCTATAATGAAGACCATTCCATGACCTCCCCCACCTTTTCCTTAAAGGTTGATACAAAAAAAGGAAGACAAAGGTATAAGAAGTTTATTGCTATACTAAAAGAGTTGACTGTGAACATCCCCCTTCTTGAAGCTCTTGAGCAAATACCTAGCTATGCATATGAAGGTTTGGTGACAAAGAAGAGAATTTTTAGTTATGAGGATATTGGTAGTTTGCACCATTGTAGTATGAATACATCTCGATCACTTGTACAAAAGAAAGGTGACCCCAATGCCTTCATAATTCCTTGTACAATTGGGTCATCTAGATTTTCCAGAGCTTTGTGTGACTTAGGTGCAAGTATTAACTTGATACCACTGGCAGTGTTTAAATAGTTGGGCTTGAGACCTCCCAAACCAATGATGATGCAATTATTTATGGTCGATCATACGGTGAAAAGCTTATGGGATATCATTTGATGTTTTGCTAATGGTGGAAAACTTTATCTTTCTAATCGACTTTGTTGTCTTGGATTATGAAGTTGATTTTGACATGCCCATAATTTTAGAGAGACCGTTTTTAGCTACGGCTAGAGCATTGGTAGATATGGAAAGAGATGAGCTTAAGTTTAAGTTGAATGATGAGGAAGTCATAATTAATGTTTGCAAAACTTTGAAGCAGCCGACTGACATGAGGGTAGTTTCGGTAATAAATTATGTAGATGACCCTAGAGGCCACCCCTTTGGCTACCTTGATGAAGCCTGAGTAATCAAGGTACCCATAGCATGTCGCGTTGTTAAATCAGGCACTTTTTGGGAGGCAACCCAAGGTATCTTGTTATTTTTGCATTTGTGATAATTCGTGTTAGTGTGATTGATGTCAGATCTGCATACATAAAGTATCACGTGTATGTTCCTAACTCTCTTGCTTTGTAGTTGTCTAATTCATTGAGGGCAATACATATCTATTCGATGGGGGTAAGGTTACTTATGGGTCTAGATGTCATCTTAGGATTTTTGTTGTCGTGTTTCTTTTTTCTAGAGTATGTTCTTAGCAGATCCAACATATTTAGGTTGTTTTGTGTTTGTGTCGTATATGTGTTATGTTTTCTTTGTATTTAACTAGGAGAAAAAGACGTGACCTAAGGGCAGTTGATATATTTTGTTTAATTTAAAGTATTTCGACAAAAATGATACTCCTTAAAATAGTTTTATGAACATTGCGATATGTTTATATGTGTGCCTATTGTGAATTTTGTTATGACATTTGGATTAGGAACAAAATAATCATCGCCAGCATTCGCATGAACTGGATAGGTAGTAGTTCGTAGCATAACCCGGTACTCTGTGTGTAAGAGATGCTTACCTAGTTTCCTTTGTGTATTTAATCCAGAACTTGTCTGGTTAGTTTTTTCTAGGTTGTAGGATAGGTGGTTAAGATGTTATCATAGGTCATTTTTGAGTTTAGTCCACTCTTAGCCTAATTAGTCATCCAAATATGAAAAAGTATCCCTTGATCCCTAATTTGAGCCTATATTGACCCATTTTCTTGTTATACTTTTTCACCCTCCTAGTTTAATTGCAATAAATTTATTTTGGCCGTGGTCCCTTCTTTTACTTTATGCACCTCAACTCAGGCAAATCGCCTAAGTTGAGGGTGGCTATCATAGGGTGTGTAGTTAGAATTGGGTATGAAGAAGGATTTGAATAAGAGAAAAGAAAGTTGGGTTAGGTATGGTAAAAAGAAAAAAAAGAAAATCAAAAAGAAAGAAAATTTAAAAAGAAAAACTAAGAATAACGAAACCATACCCAACCCGATTAAGCAATAATAGAGAAAATGGAGAAATAAGCGAGAAAAAAAAAAGAAAGTTGGTAGAGAAGTGGACCCTGAATGTAATTATATTGTCAAGGAGGGTGAGTTACTAGTTTTCAAATGTACCATACCAGCTCCCAAGCCTACGTTACAAGCTGAATAAAGTCCTATTGTGATCCTAGTCCAACTGTCCGAAAGACTAATGTAAAGAAAATAAGGTCAAGCCAGTGATATTCTATGCACACTGATTGGGACTTTTTTTGTGAGTGTAAGTGTCTCATTATTGTCCTCGCATTGACATACATGATTATACTGTGAGAATATGACTTCTTTGGTGTGAGGGTACATAGATCGTGTTGTTAACTGCTTATCTATTCTGATAGTGTAACTTGTACATTTTCTTGGTTGTTCGTTGCTAATGTAATTCTATAGCTTGATTCCTTTATGTCACATGGTATTGATCCACACAGTTGAGTTTGGAAAGTTGAAAATATGAGGGGGTAATATTTTTAAGCTGAAATTGTGACTGCCATAGGTACCTTAGATTTTTCTTGGTTAAGCATCGTGTTGTGTTTTTCTATGTGTTTATCACCTGAGGACATGCAAATACTCTAAATTGAGAGTATTTATATGCTATGGTTTCATGGGACTTTTGATGTTTAAAACTACGAAAATATGCAAATACTTAGGCCATTTTGTTAGATATGATGTGTGTTTGTGCCTATGTTGCAGGAAAACAAGGTTGGAGGTGATTAGAATAAGATGAGAAGAGAAAATTCTAAAAAAATGAAGTTGCAGACTGGACTACAAGTCGTTGGACGACTATACGACTTGTATCCTAAGTCGTTAGCTGAATAGTGAGAATTTCTAAGAAGGGGAATAAAGTTGAAGATGGCTACGACTTGTAGGTATTGACTATGATTCGTTGGGAGTAATCATTTTGATCAAAGTTGGCCAAATTTCTTGAAGTATTACAGTTATGACCCAATGAAACAAAACTGACTATGAGTCGTAATATCAGGCTACGCTCGTAGTGCTAATCGTACTGAGCATGAAAAGAAAAGATCTAAAAATGCAAATTCACTGGAGTAACAATGAGTCCAACCAACAACTCATAGAGTCTCATGATGAGTCATCATCACTGAATACAGAAGAAAGACAAGAGAGATGATAACGAGTCGTTGTCTGTCCAGATGACTCGTTGCTGAGGCGTACCACTGCCAACCTTATTTTCTTATTTTGTTTTGATTAGGTTTTCTAGGTTATTTTATAAAACTATAAATACTCCTTTGATGTGTTTGTATAAGGGGATGCACTTTTATGTACTTTTATGTATTTTTACGAACTTTTAGGCATTTGACGCATTGTTTACATTCACAATCATATATTGATTCTAAGATTTGAATTTTGATTTTGGAATCCATAGTTCTTGATTTTATGATTGATTATTAATTTGAGATTTTGGGTTTTCCTCTTAAATTACTGTGAGATTAATCTTATGCTTTTGTTTATGAATTCCATGGATATTCTTGCAATCATGACAGGCAAAACAACATAACTAGGGTTGTGAGAACCCTGACGGAATAACTAAGTAGAGGAAGTGTGAGATCCTTCTATATCAGTGTTTATACATGTAATGTGATCTTCTTTGATTTATTTATTTTCTTAACTACTGCAAAAGTTAAGAACATGCCTATATTCGAGATCATCTTCACAAGAGAGGTTGAGATTATGGAAAAAAGATTGCAACAGTAATTTGAGGCTACCAACCCTCGTCTAACTAACTTGATACTCAAAGGAGATAGTTAATATAAGATCAAAGACAAGGATTTGTAAGGCGATACTTTGAGACTCATAAGGTAAAGTATGAAATTCACCAAAGGCATTCACAAAACAGTTGGTAATACATATCTTGTTAGATCCTACCTGCAGGACATTGAGATAGTTGGATTGAGCACAATAAGTCTACAGAGTTAGGAAGCCAGGGGGAACACAATCCTAGTATTCATCTCATATTGATTTCAACCAAAGCGACCATGATTTGTTACTAATTGATATTGTTTACACCAAATTCCCTCATTTACTTTTCTACATTTTTCCAACTACCTCAACAATTTCTTGAGAGATATTCGGCTTATTCCTTATGGGTTCTACCCTTACTTATGTTGGGTTACTATATTTGATAGCAATCAAATTATACTTCGTGGAGGTGTAGTTTTAGGCGACATCAATTATAGATGAAGAGATAGAAAAGGTAAGAAAGAGAGAAAGGGACTTTATTCTTTTCTTATTATTTTTTACAAAAAATATCTATCCCTATTTATATTTACAAAATACAAGCATTAATTTAGTTGGGTTATTAATAACACTGAGTTGGGCCGTTGATGATTTGGGCCTGAATGTTGACCCGGCTAACAAAAATTGTGGGAAAGATATATTTGTGGGGAGAGCTGCAAATTAGTAATCCCTCCATTAATTCTTACTTATCTAGTAATGACTTGACACGTTTTTCAGGGAGCAATAATTTGAATGACAATATTACTATAACACCCTTTGAATAAGATAAATTTAATATTGTAAAAAGTATAATAAAAATGATTATATTTAAGAATAAGAGTAAATTAAAAACTGATGAAAAATTATCTTTTTATTTTTTAAAAACTAAATATGTTATAAAAATATAAGAAAAAATAAAGGGAAAAAGCATAAAATACCCCCCTAAACTTGTCTCCAAAACTCACTTTAGCACTTTAACTTTATGAGTAATTATTTACCCCCTCCCCCAAGCAACTTATAAATGAATTATATAACCCCTTTAATGGCTGTCGTGGCAAAAAAAATTAAAGTGTGTTTTAATTAAAAAATATAAAAAATTAAGTGGGCCCACTTTAAAATTTCCAGCCATTATTTTTTTCCTTCTTCCTCACACCCCACCACTCCCGTGTCTTCTTTTTCCTTACACCCCACCACCCCATGTCTTCTCCTTCCTCTATTTCTTTTATTTTTCATTTCTATTCACCAAAAATCTTCAATCAAATAAATTCTTTATTTTTATGACAAAAAATTTTAACATATTTTTTATTTTTAATTTCTTTTACCCTCAAAGTGAAGTTCTTTGGTATTACAATTGTAAGTTTTCAAATATCAAATTTCAAAGCTTTGGATCTAAAATGAAAAAAAAAGAGTTGAAGAAGAAAGAATAATAGGAGGGGGAGGGGGAGGGCAGTGTTTGCAAATTGCACAAAGGGGGTTAGGTGGGGTGGGACTTGGGGGGGTGGGATGAATAAGAGAAAAAATGGGGTGAGAGGGGGGGTAGTTGGCAGGGGTTGTATGGCAACGATGTGGCACTGACTTGGGGGTGAGTGTACTCTCCATTGTGAGAGTGGAATTACATTTTGGGGTGGTATATAATTCACGCGAAATTTGTTTAGGGGGGTAAATAATTATCAATAAAGTTAAAGTGCTAAAGTAAGTTTTGGCGACAAGTTCAGGGGGAAAAATATGCATTTTCCCAAAAATAGAAGCATCTATGTTTAGTATCATGGATGAGAAGAATTGGACAGAGGTTATAAAACCAATAGCCTGAAATAGTAGTATATTGTTTACAAATAACTAAAATAGAAAGATATTGATTACAAATAATTAAATAGAATGTGTCATGAATATATATAATATAATAATATATGTTTCTTAGTTGCTTCTTTTTAATCATACCTTTATCCACAAAAGGATTCCTCACTTTAATTTTCATATATGATGTATGTGTCATTGTTTTGTTGGTACATATACTTCGTGGTGGACAATTACCATGCTCAATTATCAAAATTATACTTAGATTCTCTTGTTTGCTCTTTCTATTCCAGGCAAAAGTTTTTCCTGTTTAAAGTGCCTGCCAGACAGGTCAAGAAAGTGAACCATATCCTCTCGAGGGGTCATTAACATACATTACAACTTAAAATAGACTCCCCCTATTTTTTAAATAATCAATATTCTTATTTCTTTAATTTTTCTATTATTATAGAAGTATGAGTAAAAAGTTTGATATCAGAAAGCTAAAAATTCTAAAGTGAGAAAAACTGGCCTCTCTCTAAACCTTACCCTTGTAAACTTCGACCATCCAAATGTCACAGCTAGAAGCTCGAACAATCAGCCTAAACCTATCTATTCCCCCAAAGCCTCCAGAGAGTATACCAGACCCAATGAAGGAAAACCAGCAAAAACATGACCTATAAGAAAATCGTTACTAAAAAAACCTGAAGGAAACTTCCTACTACAACTCAGTTCCCTAAGAGACAAGAAACCAAACCATCAAATGGAAGTGGATTTTATCAACCTTTCAATTGAGTAAAAATAGAGATTATACTCTCCTTGGAAGAAATCAGTCATTATTCATAGTGTGGGGAGGAAACTGAACCACCAATACCTTAGAACCAAGCTCACAGAGATATAGAAACACAGAAAAAATTTAATGCTCATAGATCTAGGAGAGGACTTCTATACGGCTAAATTGAATCTAGAGGAAAGCCAAAGAAAAATACTCCATGAAGGCCAGTGATTCATTGTGGGTTCATTTATCTCAATGCAAAGGTGGGAACCAAATTTTGTCCCCCAAAAATTGCTCATTTCTTGCACGGATATCTAGATTAGGCTTTCTTCTCTACCAACCAAATTCTATGATAACGAAATACTAGAAAAATTGGGATAAGATTAGAAAAACTACTCAAGATCAACACATGTACATCGTCTACCCTAAGGGGACGATATGCTCAAATATATGTCCAAATTTTGATAGACACACCTGTAAGAACCTCAATCACAATAGGGAAATACCATCAGGCATTTCCTACGAATGAGAATGGTTTCTATATGCTAGTTATGGAAGATTAGGGCGTACATAAGCCAATTACAACTTCACTATAACGATGAAACCTGTCAAAGACCAAACCAAGAAAGGTGAGTGAAGGACTGCCAAAAAAACAAATAGAAGATGGTGGCTTTTGGGGAAAAGAAAAGGCATGTAAGTACAAACATATCCTAAGTCGAGTCAGGTATGAACCCTCAATCAAATCCTCACCTCAAAGTTAAGATATTTGAAGCGGTGACAGGTAAGTTCCTTGAAACCAAAACATTTGCTTATGGCTCATTTGGAACCGTCTCCGATGAATATAGCTCCAATAGTGGGAAAAGAAGGGGAATGGGCAACGCTCTTGGCAAGGGCCCATTTCCCCAATCCTATAAAGACCAAAAGCCCACTATAATTTACAAATTGTCTGCCCAAGTCGACATTTTCCCCTAGCTCTCATAAATTGGGCCTGACCCCACATTCGGCCCACCCTAAGAATAAAGAGCCCACTACCCCTAGCCCAACAAAAGAAAATATCTTAGTGTACTCTAACAGCTTTACTATTCTAGGATCTATCATCCCTGAGAATTTCCTTTCTGAAATGGATTTGGCATCCAATCATGTAAATTTGAAACAAGTTAACTCACATTTTGCCAGCACTTTGTATGAGGGAATTACAGTCTGAAAATTCATGTTCAACTGTACACATAGTGGCTTTTCTCTCTGAAAGATCCCTCCCCCTTCCTACTATAAATAAAAATCTAGCTAATTTTTTTTATAAACACTCTCCTTTTAATAAATGCATAACAAATGGAAAACATACCTCCTTAGGTGTTAGAGGTAGAATTCAAACCACTCCCAATGGATCATGCTCCTTCATCCTAGACGAAGATGGGTCTGTAGGAAATGGTGGCCAAGCTCCAAATAGAAATAAAAGTATTACCAATGAGAATAACCCTTAAGGACCCAACATACCTAGCACTCCTGGTGAAAGAGGGCTTGAATCAAGTACTAGCCTCATATGGAAACAACATATGCCAAACTGCCTTGATGTTTATCACAGGCCTCAACCCTATGAAGACCTTAACTCTAGAAATGCTGGAGGAAAATCATCTCCAGGTAACCCCGAGCCTTCCATTCATTCCCTCTCCAAACCCAACACTACACCTCAATAGGCCAACTTTTCAGAGAGTAGAACTTCAACATCCATGAAGGGGAACGCCCTTTCCCCTTTTCTGTAGCCAGAGATAATGAAAAGAGAAAGAAAAATAAAAGTGATACGGGCAAACAATCTAGAAATGGAAGTAATTTTGGCCACTATGAAGGTTCCTAGAACAGAAGCAACGACCCTAGACAAACTGCTAGTTATAAGGTTTGAAGAGTTAGTCAGCCAGATGGTCACCATCCTATGCCCCAGGGAGCTGACAAAGCTTACCTTGTAAATCAACCTTCTCAGCACTCTAACCAAGGGAATATTTTTTACCACCCTGACCCTACTGAGGTTAATGATCAATGTGAACCTACCACAACCCATGTCAAAACTGAGGGACAGGAGACAGCAAGTGGTGGGAACTTCCAACCCCTACCATCACAAACCACTAATAAATCACATAATATGGAATAACAAGAGGCTAATAGTGATGAGTTCATATGCCACTACTCTACCATGATATCCTTTCATAAGCCTAGTATGTTAGCACTTCTTGAGACTCACATGGTTGATCCTTACTAGTTGACCCAGGATTTAGGTTTTGACTGTTAGTTCAGTCCAGTTCCATAAATAGGTTAGGGAGTATTGTCCTTATATACAATAAGGATCATCTTAACATTAATGAAATTTCCATCAGTTCACGGGAAACTTATATGGCAGTCAAGGTACTCTCTCTTTCTTCTTCTTGGTTTCTAAGTGTTATTATGCTAGTATTAATATATCTCGTAGAAAAAAACTCTGGGATCAACTTACTGCTATAGCTAAAACAACTAATAATAGTGTTAATATCAGCTGGCATGTTGGTAGAGACTTCAATGAAGTTCTCAAATCCAGTAGCAAGTTCGTGGGGGAACCACATTAACCCAAACAGAGTCAAATTGTTCTTTAAAGTGATTAACCATTGTCACCTTATTGATTTTGGTTACTAGGGTACTAAATACACTTGGACTAATAAAAGGTATAGGAATATAAGTCATCTCATTCTTGAAAGACTTGATAGGTTCTTTGTTAATAGTCAATGGGTTTATCTTTTCGCTGATGCATCTGTCACTTTTAAAAACCCATTCAAAACATTGTTCTCTTCTAGTCAACCTGACTAAGAAAATCTCAAATCATAGGAAGACTTTTGGACTGGAAACTATCTGGTGCTCTCACCCAGATTTCCCTAACATTGTCAATCAGTCCTTTCTAAAAAGCAGTGATCTTAATGATTCCATATCTATCTTCCATGATAAGGTCATCCCTTGGAACAAAGATACTTTTGACAATATTTTTCATAAAAAAAAAATCTTTACAAGACTAGCTGGGATCCAAAGTTCACCCAACTATCCCACCAGTTCTTTCCTTTACAATTTGGAAGAAAGTTTTCTTAGTGATTTTAGAAAAGTCCTAGGTATGGAGTCCAACTTCCAGAAGCTGAAATCTAGGATTGATTGGCTTATAGAAGGGGATAAAAATACCAAATTTTTTCACACAGTCACTGGACATTGGGTTCATAATCAAAAGTACATCATCATGTTTATTCAGAGTTTTTATGCCTATCTCTACAATGCTGAGCATAATATAGCTCACTACAAATTCCAAGATAACCCCTCCATACGGGGTATTATCCCTTCTTCTGCTCACCAACTTTTTGACAACCCCTTACCCCTACTGAAATTAGGAAAGTTATTTTATCTTTCAATCCAACTAAGTCCCCTAGGTTTGATGGGATCCACCATCTCTTCATCCAAAAATATTGAACATCACCTACCCCTAGCTTCTCTCCTTCTACATAAATGCTTTCAACACTAGAACTATGAATGAGCATGTCAACAATACCTACATGTTCCTCATTCGTACGTGTATCGGTGCTATTTTTTGTATGAACTTCAGACCTTTGGTCTTTGAAATACCCAATATAAGATTATCACCAAGATAATTATCGATAGAATCAAGCCCTATCTCTTTGATACAATTGGTCCCCCTCAAGCCAGTTTTCTAACCAATAGAGGATGCTGACAATGTTATCATTATTCAGTAATACATCAAGTAATACATCAACTGTTTCTCAAAAATAAAATAAAAAAATGTAACATGATCCTCAAAATTGACCTAGAGAAAGCTTTTGATAGAATTGGGTGGTAATTTATAAGAAAAGACTTACACTTTTCAATCTTCCACCTGGCCTCACTAAGCCTATCTTGTCCTGCATATTCTTCATCTCTATCTCTATCCTAGTAAATGGATCCAAAATTGAGTATTTTAAACCCACTAGGAGAATCAAATAAGGGGATCCTATCTCCCCTACATCTTTATTCTATATATGGAACTCCTCGCTAGAAGAATCAAGAATGAGGTTGACTTATTGAAATGGACCCCCATTTTCATAAGTAGAGATGGACCTAAATTCTCTCACCTCTTCTTTGTTGATGATATCACTCATTTTCCAAGGAAGACAACTAGAACTACTTAACCATTAGTAATACTCTTGCAAGTTTTGGCTTCTTCTCTGGGCAAAAGATCTATATGAGCAAATTCAAAGTTATCTTCTCTAAAAATTGCTCTTAAATACTATCAGTAACCTTATATCTCTTCTAAACATCTATGCTAAAGATACCTTTGGAAAGTACCTGGGGTTCTCCATTTTCCATAAGGCCTTCAGTAATGCTGATTTTTAGTTTATTCTAGATAATATGAACACTAAACTAGCTGGGTGGAAAACCAAATTCCTCAATGCTGATGGCAGAACCAACCTTGCTAAAGAATCCTTGAATAGCATCTCTCACCCTATGATGCAATGTATTAGTCTCCCTGATAAGATCATCAAAGAAATTGACAGAGCCCAAAGAAATTTTATTTGGGGCACTACTGATGTCAAAAAGAAAATTCACATGGTGAGTTGCGCGGTTGTTGCTCAACCTAAGAACATTGGGGGCCTTGGGATCCAAAGAGATAACACCAATAACCTTACCATGCATACTGCTTTAGGTTGGGGAGCTACCAATAATCTGAATCCCTTTGGGCTAGAATTCTTAAAAGGAAGAACACCAACAATGGTTCTATCCCTAAGCACACTGTGTCTAGAACCTGGAAATATATTTCTAGGGGTCTTAAAGTATGCAAGGATGCTTCCATATAGATTATCCGTAAGGGAGACAAGGTGAAATTTTGAAATGATAGGTGGATACCTAACTCTAAACCACTTAGAAGCCTTATTCATGTCCCTCCACCGGCACAGCATCTACACACTAAAGTTTCTCATTTTTGGTACAATAGTACCTAGAACCTAAATAACATTCCTTTTGATCATCCTCCTTCCATTATTCACACCATTAAAGACAACTTTTTTCCCACTAGCAGAGCTGTCACTAACCACCCCATTTGGAACCTTACTGGGAATTATAGGTTTATGAGTGCAAGTGCCTACAACTCATCTTATCTAACAGGATAAAAATCACTAGTGGTAAAAATCTCCATTAGATCTGGAGCATGAAAATTCCTATCAAGAACAAGCACTTCTTGTGGTTATATCACCACAATAGATTGCCTAGCAAGTACTTATGTTAGGAATCTCAAGAACTGTCCCAATACTGAGGACACAAACTATTTCTTTTTAGAGCCAAGACTAATGGCTAACTTGTATCTTGTATTAAGTCTTTAAGACAAACCTCTTTATGTGTTAATACTATTCCTACTAGTTACCAAAAAAAAACTTTGATATCAACATGGTAGTTTATAGTCATTAAATTCATATTTAGTGGCAATTTGGACTTCTTACCATATTTTCCACATGTCTTCCAATCCAAAGAATTAATAGCATTACGTAAATGTCATTGGGGAATTTAGTTAAAAGTGACAAAAGTGTTTGAAAATGAGTTGTTGGTGACTCAAGTCTTAATAATTTAGTGGAGGTGACAATTACTTTATTATGGATTAAGAAAGTTGAAAAAGATTGAAAATAGCTCACAAGTTTTAAAATTTACACTTTGATCCAAATGTCAGTTAATCTAATATAAAACGGAGGGAAAAAAGGTGTATTTCTCTCTCTTCTCATCCGTTGTTGTTTTCTCTCTCTTCGTAATTTTTGTTGTTCATTATTTTTGCTGCTTTATTCATCGTCTTCTACTTTATTATCATCTTCATCTTCTTCTTGTCGACCATTGTTGTTGTTTTTACCGCTACTGCTGCTACTTGAACAATTTTTTAGGTCAAATTTTGTTTCGTACATCACTTTGGCATTACTTCATAAGTAACTTTGGTAAGTTAAATTATGGTTTTTAGTTGAATTTATCATCTGGGTACATTGCTACTACTGTTTTTTTAACAATGGATAGAACCCGTTCATGAATCCAACATAAGAGCCATATGTTTAAACAGATCACTCATCTATTATGACAGATGAGTCATCTATTGCAATGGAAGACATATGTTGGATTCATGTTTATGGTTCTATATAGTGCCCATAATATGAATCAAACAGACGGATCATCTGTTGCAACAGACGAGTTATCTGCTGTAACAAACGCGTTATCTGTTGCAACAGAGGAGTAATCTGTTTGGAACAACGCAAAACAACTCCTGCCACAAACCCAACAGATAATCAATATGTTTTAATAGATGGTCTATCTATTGAAATAACTCAAAACTCTTGCTATTACTACTGGATTACAAATTTTTTCTTACGTCCAATTGTCGACATGTTTATTGAGAATAAGAAATGGATGGAAACATAAATTTTTTATTAAACAAAAATAAAATACATTAGGTAGGTATATCGTATATAAATAAAATAAAAATGCATACGCTAAAAAAAGCATAACCTAATTATTATTATTATCATCATCATTATTATTATTATCGGCCGGTCAATCGTCAACTGGCAGCAGTAGGGCCCTCCTCAACCTGCGAATCTCTCGGCGCATCCTTACTCTCATGGTGCCCAACTCCCACTGCAGGTCATTAACCTACCTCTAAAGTTTCTGTATGGTGTCACGCAGAATAGCAATGTCCCAAACAAGATCAGCCATATCTCGAACACGCATGAATTGACAAAAAAGTAAAAACACAAGTAAAGAAAAGAGTCTGAATGCTTCTACTTCTTATGTTCATTATCTTCTGCTTCTGATTGAGATAATTCTTGTAAAGGAAGCTCATAGAGTGGTAGATGTAGCCTAGCAGCTCACTACTAAAAAAATGCCAAAAAGCAAAGGCCAGCGTCACTTTTTTGGGCAAAATCGATGGAAATCCGTCGCTTTTTTTCCATCTCAAAAAGGAACGTTGTTTTTTTAAAAACGATGGCCTACGTCTCTTTATTACGACAAACAGCGTCACTTTTAGAGAAAAAAATTTAGTCATTTTTTGAAAAAGCGATGTTGTGCGTCGCTTTTTGTTCTTTATGAGAAGAACACATGATGAACAAAAAACGATGTTGTGCATCGTTTTTTGTTCATCATGTGAAGAACACACGATGAACAAAAAATGACGGACATCTTCGTTTTATTGAAAAAAAATTCAGAAAAATTGACGTTGTCCGTCGTAATTTGAGAAAAATAAAATACTTTTTGAAAAAAAAAAAAACGACGTTAGTCGTTGCTTTTTGTTCTTCATAATGAATAAAAAGTGACGTTGGTCGTCATTTTTTGTTTTTCATAGTCGTCGCTTTTTGTTCTTCATAATGAATAAAAAAGTGACGGCTGTCGTCGCTTTTTTGTAATTTTTTTTATGCAGAAATCTATATTTTCTGCATCCCACCTGCCAAATAAAAATGCAATTCAATATATACATCCCTCATGCAACACACATTATTCCAATAATCATACAACACACTACATCAACAAATCATTTAAGCAATTCAAATCAACAACACTTAAACAATGAATCCAACAACATTCAAAATACTTAAAACACTCCTAAATTTTTTTCACTAATTAAAATCTAAGTTCAAAATATCTAAAAATTACCTAAAAGTCAAGTCCAACAACACTAAGGAGTATCCCCAACAAACTCCTCATCGCTATCTGTTTCCTATTCGCTACTTGAATCAGGAGCAATGACCTATGTTAAGGCCCATCTAAGATGTGCAATCTGATGTGACATAGCAACATATCTCTCAAAAATTGTAGAAATGGCCTGATCGTTCTTTGTCAACCAACAATACATTGTCTAAAAATCAATTGACTAGTGTCATATGAATTTATATGACTAGTATATATATATATTAAAGTTAACTAAATAATAATTAAATCTAATATACCTTAAACTCTTTTGACGCGAGATACCACCTGTAAATAATATAATAAGTATGTAAGCTTGAATATTTTATTAATGAAAAAATGAACCTATCAATTGAAAAATAAACTTACGAAGATCCATTAGGCTTGATAAACACTTTACCAAACATGTTTGTATCTCCAGGAATTAGACCAATCAAATCTGCATCAACATCTTCTTCTACAGGAGAGGTGGACCAATTTCAAGTCATGAATTCATATTTTCAAATGATTACACTTTACTAATTTCAAAACACAAGTTCATCTTTCAAGTAACTACACTAAACCATTTTCAAGTCACTAATTCACTTCTTAAGTAACTACACTTGATTAATTTAAAGTCAGTAGTACACATTTCAAAACACTATACTTACCCATTTTCAACTCTCTAATTCACTTATCAAGTGACTAAACTTAACCATTTTCAAGTCATGAATTCACATTTCAAGTATCAACACTAAATCAATTACAAGTCATGAATTCACATTTCAAGTATCAACACTAAACCAATTTCAAGTCATGAATTCACATTTTCAAGTAATTACACTTTACATATTTCAAAACACAAGTTCACCATTCAAGAACTACATTAAACCATTTTCAACTCTCCAATTCACTTCTCAAGTGACTAAACTTAACCATTTTCAAGTCATGAATTCACATTTCAAGTATCAATACTAAACCAATTTCAAGTCATGAATTCACATTTTCAAGTAATATTATACTTTACAAATTTCAAAACACAAGTTCACCATTCAAGAACTACATTAAACCATTTTCAAGTCGCTAATACACTTTTCAAGTGACTAGTACACATTTCAAAATGCTACACTTAACCATTTTCAACTCTCTAATTCACTTCTCAAGTGACTAAACTTAACCATTTTCAAGTCATGAATTCACATTACAAGTATCAACACTAAACCAATTTCAAGTCATGAATTCACATTTTCAAGTGATATTATACTTTACAAATTTCAAAACACAAGTTTACCTTTCAAGAACTACATTAAACCATTTTCAAGTCGCTAATACACTTTTCAAGTGACTAGTACACATTTCAAAACGCTACACTTAACCATTTTCAACTCTCTAATTCACTTCTCAAGTGACTAAACTTAACCATTTTTAAGTCATGAATTCACATTTCAAGTATCAACACTGAACTAATTTCAAGTCATGAATTCACATTTTCAAGTGATATTACACTTTACAAATTTCAAAACACAAGTTCACTTTTCAAGAACTACATTAAATCATTTTCAAGTCGCTAATACACTTTTCAAGTAACTAGTAAATATTTCAAAACACTACACTTAACCATTTTCAACTCTCTAATTCACTTCTCAAGTGACTAAACTTAACCATTTTCAAGTCATGAATTCACATTTCAAGTATCAACACTAAACCAATTTTAAGTCATGAATTCACATTTTCAAGTGATATTACACTTTACAAATTTCAAAACACAAGTTCACCTAT
The DNA here is from genome assembly GCF_002878395.1 of Capsicum annuum. Lineage (NCBI taxonomy): Eukaryota > Viridiplantae > Streptophyta > Magnoliopsida > Solanales > Solanaceae > Capsicum > Capsicum annuum. Next base: position 202,464,659 of record NC_061113.1, on the reverse strand, counting down.
CAAGAACTACATTAAACAATTTTCAAGTCGCTAATACACTTTTCAAGTGACTAGTACACATTTCAAAACACTACACTTAACCATTTTCAACTCTCTAATTCACTTCTCAAGTGACTAAACTTAACCATTTTCAAGTCATGAACTCACATTCAAGTATCAACACTAAATCAATTTCAAGTCATGAATTCACATTTTCAAGTGATATTACACTTTACAAATTTCAAAACACAAGTTCACCTTTCAAGAACTACATTAAATTATTTTCGTCCTCGAATGATGCTTATAACTTATTTGACTCCTATAATTATCTAAGACACTCATGAGATCATTTACTTAACTTTCACTTTATTTTATCCATTATGTGGTCTTAAAATTCTGTTGAGATCATTTACTTAACTTCCCCTTCATTTTATCCATTATGTGGTCCTAAAATTCTGTTAACTCTCAAAATTTTCAAAAAAATTTGCCAGAGTTTCCTTCGTAAATAGGCCTATCGCAAACCTGTCAGCTAACCAGAATACATATAAATACACTTCACAGAGTGTTACAACAAATATATTACTCAACTGATAATACACGAGGCTCCACTTGGCATTATAATCAGATATTATCATCTCCTTTTAAATTTAAGTCATCATTCTAAGTTCGCAGACCTCTTCGTCATTCTAAGCTAAACCATTATCTTCTTACTCTAGCGGTTGATGTATTACCATATATAATGATACTAAGTTATTCCTTAAAATTTTACACCTAAAGTATAAATCAACAACTAACTACTCCATATGGAAACAATACACACCTCAGATCCGTACTACCACATTAACTAGCAAGGTACTAAACATAAATTCATGCATAGGTTAAGTCAATTTCCTAGATAAGTTTGATGTACTAGCACTACAATCCTAATAATCTTCCTTGCATTTTCAATCACAATTCAAGCTTAAGACATAACACTTATCATGGAAAATATTAAGAATTTATATACAATGTTGACTTATAACTGTTGCATAGAGATTAAATAAATATTTGTCCACCGAGGGTCTGGCTCTGGTGACTGGTGGTTGGTGGCGCGGAGGCTGGTTCATCTGGCATAGGTTGATTCATCCAGCGTCGAAGGTTGGCTCATCGGTGGTTGTTCGCTGTGAATAGATGGAGCTGCCGACGGCAGCTTGAGGGCTTTCGTCGGCATGGTTTCACCGAAAAAGGGGTGAGATGGTAAGGGAGGAGGGAGGGGGAGCAAGATGTGTTTGTTATGGTGAGTATGAGAGAGAGAGAGAGAGAGAGAGAGAGAATATAGGGGAAGGAGGCAGATGTTTGAGGGAGAAAATGAGGATAGGGTTTGATTTTTTGTTTAAAAGGAAAGATTGGTTGATCTGATCTCAGCCGTTGGATCAACTTTGATCAACGACTGAGATTAAGGTATTTAAAAGTAGGTCAATTGAGATTTAAATCGGGATTTATATTGATATTTAATTTGGGCTAAAATTGATACTAATTGGAATAAAAGATTGGCTAAAAATTAAATACAAGAAAGAAAAATTAAATAAGAGTGGCTGCTAGTTTAATAAATGTAATAATAATAATAATAATAATAATAATAATAATAATAATAATAATAATAATAATAATTAGACAGCTTATGTGTTTTAAAAGGAAAGAGAGGGTAATTTGATCTCAGTCGTTGGATCAGGTTTGATCGATGACTGAGATTTAAAGGTTGAGAATTTGATCAAAATTTACATAAATTTTCAATTGTGTCACAAATTTGTTATAATTGTAATAAATTGAATAAAAATAGGCTAAAATTGGTATATTGTGGTAAAAAAATGGGGTCAAGAAATAAATAGATCAAATAAACCAATTTAATTTAGACTATTATTTAAATATATGTTATAAATAATAATAATAATAATAATGAAAAACTAGATAATATATTTTCAAAAAATATGAGTGTGCACCATTGCGTGAAAAAATAATTTAATAAAATTATGTAAAATATCATTTTTGAGTTTAAAAATTATAGAAAATGGTATAAAATAATTTGTGCATTTTTATAAATTATGAATGTGACACGTAAATATGTATTTAATATAAGAATAATGTGTACAAAAATATTAATAATTAAAATCAAATAATTTTGATAAAATAGCAGCCTAAATGACGAGAAAAATAGTAAGACGTTGATATTAAAATAAAATAAACATGTAAGCATTAATGTTACGTAAAATTACTTTATAAAATAGCAGCCTAAGAGGGGTATCGTGAGGTCAAAATTGGGTGTCAACACAATTAAACTGATTTAATACCACAAATTAGGTCTGTGGAGGGTACAGTGTACGCAGACCTTCTCGAAAACCTATTCAAGCTTGAAGATTCTTGTAAATAAAACACATCATGTAGGATTTTTGCTTATTGATTTGATTATTGGTTTAACTTTCTTAAAAATCGATAAACCAAACCGATAATATTTAAAATCAAATCGAATCGACCGATGCATATCCCTAATTTCAAGAAAAAAATAGTGAAATTGAGATTAGAAATTGGGTTAAAAATATTAAATTGGAGATTTTGATTACGTTAATACAACGTATTAATATGATGAATTGTCGGTTAATTGGCTTCATTATTATAACTTCACTAGTGTATTATTAGCTCGATCATATGATGTTAACGTATTATTTATAATATTTGGATATATAGACTCAGTTAGCTAGCTTTTAACTATATACATCACATACATGAGTATATTACCTCGTAATACAACATATTTTATTTCTACTCTGATGAATTATCGTTTAATTTAGCTTATATTATTATATTATAATTTTAAAAATATATTATTACCTTGATCAATCGATCGTATGACATCAATGTATTCAATATATATAGTTGAGTGACCATAAAATTCACAATATGTATTAGATACATCACATACACATGTAAATTACCTCGTAATACAACATTTTGTATATATATAATGATAAATTATCGTTTAATTTAGCTTATATTATTATATTATAACTTCAACAATATATTTTTTTTATCAATCGATAATATGATATCAATGTATTCAATAAATAATTGAATACATTTAACTTTTTCAATAGTAAAATTATTTATTTAATAGTAAATTAAAAATTAAATATCGAAAGAAAGTATTGTTTTCATAAAGTTAATTTTTATTTAGTTTTAACAAAAGCGACGTTGTCCGACGCTTTTTGAAAAAATAAAGGAAAATTAAAAATATTTACAAATTACGACGAACGGCGTCGCTTTTCTAGAATTAGTATTTTAAAAAATAAAAATTATAGCGACGTTGTCCGTCGCTTTTAATAAAAAGAAATAAAAACAAAAATTAAATTTAAAAAGCGACGAACAACATCAGTTTTCAAAAAAAATAATTTTTATTTAATTTTAAAAAAGCGACTCTGTCCGTCGCTTTTTCTAAAAATAAAGAAAAATTTAAAATAATTAAAATTGCGACGGACAACGTCGTTTTCTAGAATTAATATTTTAAAAAATAAAAATTATAGCGACGTTGTTCTTCGATTTTAATAAAAATAAACAAAAATAAAAATTAATTTAAAAAGTTATGGATAACGTCGCTTTTCAAAAAAATAATTTTTATTTAATTCTAACAAAAGCGACATTGTCCGTCGCATTTTGTAAGAAATAAAAAAATAAAAATAATTACGAATTGCGACGGACAACGTCGCTTTTATAGAATTAATATTTTAAAAAATAAAAATTATAGCGACATTGTCCATCGCTTTTAATAAAAATAAATAAAAATAAAAATCAAATTTAAAAATCGACGGACTACAGCTCTTTTTAAAAAATAATAATTATTATTTTTTAATAAATTAGGACATTGTCCGTTGCTTTTACTAAAAAATATATAAATTATTTTTTAATTACTTAGCACAAAAATCTGCAAAAAAAGCGATGGATATTAAAACGTTGGTCGCCGCTTTTAATAAAAAATAAATTAAAATTAAAATTAAACTAAAAAGCGATGACCAACGTCGCTTTTCTCGTCGTATTTTAGAGCGACACAGTCCGTCGCTTTTTTTGTGTCGCTTTTTAGCCATATTTTAGTAGTGGCTTCACTTGTTCCTTTACTTGGACTTGATTCGGTTTCTATTCTTTTGGAAGACATATAATCTAAAAATAACAGGAACATAAAATAGATTATAATTGATTAATGCATCGTTAAAAAAGAATAACAGTGTATCTAACATGTACAACAGTAAAATAAAAGTTCCAACAGATCATACATCTGTTACACCAGGTAGGTTATCTGTTGCAACATATAACTAACTTGTTGCTATGGATAAATAATTTGTTGCAATGATAAAAACAAATCACTCATCAGTTGAAACAGATGACTAGTCTGTGCAACAGATCATACATCCATTGCAATATATGAGTGATATGTTGCAATATATAACTAACCTGTTGCAATGGATGAGTAATCTGTTGCAACAATAAAAATAGATCACTCATCTATTGAAATAGATAACTGGTCTATGCAATAGATCACACATCTGTTGTAACATATGAGTGATCTTTTGGAACTGTTATCAACGGTTAATATTGTTTAAATTTTTTCCAATAGAAGGGTCATCTATCGCGACAGATGAATTATCAGTTGGAAAAATCAAGTCTTGGACATGTCCTGTTCGAATAGTTGATAGAATTTTATCCAACAAAAGGTTCATTTGTTGCATCAGATGATTAATCTGTTGCATTAAATTTTTAATCTGATGGTTCCTTCGTTGCATCAGATGGTAAATCTATTACATCATAGGTTAATCTGTTGCATCAGATTTTTAATCTGATGATAAATCTGTTGTATCAGATGGTTAATATGTTGCATTAGATTTTTAATCTAATGGTTCCTCTATTGCATCATATGGTAAATCTGTTGCATCAGATGGTTAATCTGTTATATTAGATAGTAAATTTGTTGCATCAGATGGTTAATCTGTTGCATCAGAAGGTTAATCTATTGCATCAGAAGGTAAATCTGTTGTAGAAAAAAATAGTAGCATGATTTTGTTCAATAGAAAAACGACAATATCATCATTTTTACCAAGAACAAGAACAAATCAATCCAACAACGGGCGCAACACCAAAAACACCAACATCGATGTTTTGTTTGTACAAAAAAAACAGCAAAAATCAAACTTCAAAAAACGCAACAAATAACAAAAAAAAATATTTCACTCCAAAAAGAGAAGAGAAGAAATACCAAAAATAGGATTTTATTCAAATCGTATTTCAATTTAAAGCAACAAATATTAAAATTGTTATAAACCAATACTAGAAGAGAAGTTGGCGCAAGTTCCTCTTTTTCTTCAAAACTAAAAAGACCATCATTTTTTACCTGTGGAAAAAGAAAAGGGACAATGAAGAACTCAAAACTGTTGTGACCGGAGAGCAAGGTTGTCACGTCGATTGACAGTTGAAAGTTGAAAAGGAACTCGAAGCCCAACCATTTGTCGCTGGAGGTTGAAGTCGCTGGAGATTGAAAGGAGAAATTTACAAAACTATTGGTTGGGAGAAACCGTCGAGAGAGAGAGAGGAGAGACAATTGATTTGGAGAGGAGAGGGCTGTGGGTTGATTTGTAGTTTTGAAAAGATTAGAAAGTTTTGAAAATATTAATCAAGTTCATAATTAACCTAATCAAGTTTCTTAATTATGTTTGACCCTTTAAGTTGGTCAATGTCACCAATCCTTCATTCAAAACTTAAATGACATCTTTCCTTCAATTTTCTCATCATACTCGGGGGAAATTTGTTTACATTACCGTATGTTATCATTAATATTCTTGGTTCAATTTGTTTGTGCGATTTTAATTTGTATGGAATTGAAGAAACCAAAAAAGAAATGTATTCTTGTGGTTAAGATATGTAAATTGTACCAAAACGTGGATTAATCTTGTAATTTTAAATGGATCAAATAAATTAAGATTAATTACAAATTATCAAAAATAAAAATATATATTAATGATGGATAGGGGATCAATTCGATAGGATATATTTTCGTACCAAGATATATCTATAGGATTGTGCTTTATTTTCGTAAAAAAAAAAAAAATCAAGTATGTGACGAATAGCGGATCAATTCATGTAGTACAATTGATTGACGTAAATTCAAATTATTTTCGTGCTCCAAAGCAGGTCGAATGTGTTTGCCTATACTAAATATTTTCCAATTTCAAGTTTCTGCAATTTTATTTTATTTTTTTTTGGTTTCCCAAGGTATCCCCCAGCCCGACAGGTCAAGAACTAATCCTCCGCGGATCGGAGCTCCATTTAAGGGTTTGCCGCTGGCCAATTGGTTGCTGCATACACAAGGTGAGAATCGAACCCCCAACACTTGCTTAAGCGACCTAGTGATCTAACCACTAGGCCAACCAGCCAACCAAGCTTGGTTGCAATTCAATTTATTAAATGACATTTGTAGTTCATAAGTAAGAATGAATTTAACTACTTTTTCTATCCATCTCTGCTTGTCTATAATGTTAAAAATAAACGTCCAATAATACTTATCTAATTTAAAAAATGAATAAATAATACACTCATTTATGTCCATGTTACCCTTAATAAGCATTATTCATTATCTAATGCGTTTCTCATAATATTATTATTATATAAGTGATATAGTGAAATTACCTTTACTATTTATTATTTCTTAAAATGTCCCAAGTCAAAATTGGACGAGTATTATAGGACAGAGGCAATACTACATTTTATTTGATTTGGAAATAGTATAAATAAAGTTATTCTATGAATTGAGAAATCTCACCAGGTTAATTATTCTATCATATATATGTAATAACTTGTCTCATTATTATAGAACAAATAAAATGATGACTTGACGATATATATAATTCACGAACTAACTAATATCACTAACCAAACACCTTATGAATTAATCCTACATTTTATCCGAAATAATTAGTCCTTCTTTCTCATACCAAACGATTCCATAACCCTTTATTTAATCGTGATTTTATTGGGCCCGTGCTTGCACGGCATATAACATCTTGTTGCTTCAATAAAAAGGATATTTCCCATACACTAAAACTTTCGCTATGTGCGGGTCCAGAGAAGGGCCTAACCATAATGTTTATTATACGAAGTTTTACCTCATATTTCTGCAAGAGGCTATTTTCACAGCTTGAACCCAAGACCTCCTAGTCATATGACAATATTTTTACCAGTTACTCCAAGACTCCGTCTTCTATTTCAAAATAAGTAATATTTCACATAATTAAGAAGGCATTAATGATATGCTTTCAATTTTACCCTTAGTTTAAATGAAAAGAGTTCTACATAATCAGAAAACTACTAAAGAGATACGTCTTTCAAATATTTATTAAGGATAAATTAATTTTAAAACATCTTGCTTTCTAAGTAGTCGTTTGGACATGAGTATTTTTTTACTTTTCTTCAGAAAATTATTTGACTTTAGTGAAAAATGTGGTGTTTGTCCATGAGAATTTCAAATACAATTTCGGAATTGCATTTGAAAAAGTGAAAACAAAGTTTACTTGTTTTCACTTTTTTCACTCATACTTCTCTCACAAAATTTCAAAAACAACTTTAATTTATATTAATGGTCAAATACAACTTCGACTTCAACTTCAACTTCAACTTTGGGAAATTATGATTTTCATGGTCAAACGGGGCCTAAGCATGAAATTATTTTCTAAGGGAGTACTCAAATTAAAACACCATTTATCTTTAAATGAAGAGAGTATCACACAACTCGCGTAAGCCTGCAATTCGGGTCTAGATATCTGAATTGGTATGTAAGAAATAATAATATAACAGGGGAGCTCAATTCAATATCGTTCAAACCAAGAATCGGTAAATCAGACTTTAATATCATGTTACGAATTTTGGACAACAAAGAGTTGGTCGAAGTTAATTACTTGTCAGACACCATGTATACATGCAAAGCTTAATAAATATATACAAATATTGATTCTAATCCAGTAACTCAAATAACCAATGGATTGGCATTCAGTTGGCCGGATTCGCTTATGTCAATTGGACCTATAACTCAACGGCAAAATTTAAATCATAAATATGAGAATTTTCAAGATTAATACAAGATGACTAAACACACATTATGAGATCTCTTGCCCTCTTATGATTTGAATAGAAAAAAATTGACTTAAAATCAGAAATAAATGACCAGTGATCCTTAAACAAATACTACTAGTTTTTTGCATACTTAGTCAAATTAATGAGATTTCAACCTTATTAAGTAAGCATATATCAACCTTACTAATTAAGCATACATTCTAAGATTTCAACCTTACTAACTAATCATACAATCAGTCAAGTAATTAAATTAATCATAATTAACAAACAAAAGCAAAAGATGATGGTTATGCCCCTGGAAATGTTGATATGAAAAAGTGATATGCCCCTCTACTTAAAGAAGTTCAGCACGTGCATTGTTTCCTCAATTTCACACATCATATATCATCAGTATTTTCCTTGTGGAATTAGACAAATCATTAAGCAATTTATAATGATGAATAATTAGATGCTTTTTTCTTTTAAGTTGATGAGAAATGCATTTAGTCTAATGCAAAAGGATCAAATCAAATAATTCACAAGTATTCACTCTTCATAAAGAGACTAACTATAATCCATTGACAGTGTATCTCTTTTTTTAAGAGTAAATACATAATTACCCTTGATGTTGGTCGAAATTTTCAAAATGACACTTAAACTATACTTTCGACTTATTAACCATTGTAAATGTACTATTTTGACCAAAAGTTTGACCCTGTGTGTCTACACGCACCTGAAGCGCGTGAATGGAAAAAACAAAACTAAACTAGCGAATTAAAATGTGCCACATGTAATAAAAAGGACCCACTTTTTAAATTTGTATTTTAGATTTCTTTTTTCTTCATTTTTCATCTTCTTCCTTCATTTCATCTTCTTCATTTTCCATCTTCTTCTTTCGTTTCTTCTTCTACTTCCTTCTTCTTCTTCTTCTTCTTCTTCTTCTTCTTCTTCTTCTTCTCCATTAATTGTGTCACTCGATTTTCTCCAAAGTTAAAACTTTTAGTTTCCGTCAAATATGCATAAATCATTAATGAATATTGATGGAGAAGAAGAAGAATGAAGAAATTACTCCGTACTAATGAGTAATGAGATTTCAATACCATTGTCTTCTTCAACTCCTCCATTAAAGCTCCATTAATGGAGTTTTATGATTCAAGTAAATGGTGTTGAAGACGGAAAATAAATTTAATCACAAAAAGAAAACTTGATTTCACAACTTTTAAACAAATAAAGAAGATATTAAAGTCAATACATGATTTTGTATTCCACTAGTTCGATTCATTAAGGAGAATTTTTTTTTCCTAAAATTTTCTAGCTTCAATGGAGAATTGGGGAAAAAGAAGAGAAAAAAAGAGTAATGGCTGTTAATGGAGAATTAGGGAAGAAACAATGAAGATTGATTAATGGAGAATTGAGGAAGAAGAAATGAAGTTGATTAATGGAGAATTGAGGAAGAAGATATGGAGATTGATTAATGGAGAATTGGAGAAGAAGAAATTAAAATTGATTAATTGATAAATAAAATTAAAAGGAAAATTTTATTTAAAAAAAGTTTTAAAAATAAAATTAAATGTATTTACACATGGCAACACCTGATTCGCGCGTGCATTGCACCCTATTTGGTGTGATTGAAATTCAGCGAAAAATAGTGTATTTGCAAAGAAATAAAGAAGAATCGTGGGGTAATAGGTCGAATTCAAAGTTTAAGTGTCTTTTTAAAAATCTCGGCCAACATCAGTAGGGTAATTATGTATTTACTCTTTTTTTAAACACAATTACGCTATGTTGACCGACACTAACCGATAATCTACCTATTTAGCTTCCTAACTTTTAGGTTTATTTTCTTTTTTTGCATTTTTTATTTATTTTTTAAGCAATCTCCTCAGCACTTTTTTTAAAAAAAAATCCTTCAACGCTCAAACCCTTGATGAGTCTATTTTTAGGGGAATAATTGCAATTCTAGTTCCAAATAAGTCTCTGTTTGAACTTATGTTGTTCAGGCTCTTCAAAAGTATCAATGAATGCATTTTGAATTCTGCAAAAATAGAGTATTTTTTTAGAGAACCTGACACGAATGCGACATTAATAATGAAGAGTCCGTGCAACTTAGTTTTTAAAAACTCTAGAATTATGTATGCATTTTTTCAGAGCATCTTTCAGAAATAGCTACACTTTCCTGTAAAATTCATCTTCTATTGTCATATTTTACATATTACCATTTATAGCCGTTGTATTCAATTTACGTCTGCTGTATTCGGTTTTATCTATAGTCTGTATTCATATAAAAAATACAGTACCTATTTAGCCGTTGTATTCGATTCACAACTGTTGTATTCACTTTTACTCAGTGGTATGTATTCATAAAAAACATAAATACACTACATATTTAGTCTTGTCAAAAACACTTCCATTTTTTTCTTTTTCATTTTTTATATTTTTTCTTTTTCGTGTTTTCCTCATTTTTTTCTTCTCCCTTTTCTATTTTTTCTATTTTTATTTTTTTTGTTTTTTACTTCTTCTTTTTTCTCTCTTCTATCTCTAACTTCTATTTTTCTTTCTTTTTTTTTTTTCTTCTTTGATTTTTTTTTGTTTTCTTTTTTGTAGTTATTTTCTATATCTTTTCTTTTGTTCTATTTTATATTTTTGTATTTTTAAAAAATATGACTACTGGAGCACAAATCATGGATGATAACGTAAATACCATAATTATTTATCGTATTTGTAGTCACACTGTCATTTATATTTTTGTATTCATTGATACAACTATATTTGTATTTGTATCTTGTATTCCGCATTTATATTTATATTTTATAGTTCGCACTTGTATTTCTATTTGTTAGTTCGCACCATCATTTATATTTTATATAATTCCCATTTGTATTTTAAAGAACTGTTTTGTATTTGTATTTTATAACTGACTGTATATTCTATTGGATTATATTTGTATTGTGATTTTATTATGTTTGTATATTTATATTATATTTGTATTTGTATTCTATTTTCGTTGATGCCTTTTTATTTTTAAAGAATTATTTTGTATTTGTATTTATAAGTTGATTGCATATTGTATTTAGCCGTGATTATGTACAATTTATCATTTGTATTTGTATACAAATAAGTAAATGCATTAATTGTATTTTCTTGATTCTAAAATATATAAATATTTATTTGTATGTCAAAATTATCATTCATATTTGTAAATAAACAAATATCACTTGATACAAATACAATTACAAACATATGAAATAAATGATTTTACAAATACAAATACATATATGTATTTGCATATATTGTATCTGTATAAAAATTGAATTGTATTTATTTATATCAATAAAAATATAACTCGTATCGATAAATACAAACAAGTATTCATAGAAAGAAAATTAATTATTCCTTTTCAATAATTAAAATATACAAATGATAGTTCAGACTTGTATCTGTATGTTATAGTTCACATTTGTATTTATATTTTATACTTCACACTTGTATCTGTATGTTATAGTTCGTATTTGTATTTGTATTTTATAGTTTGCACTTGTATTTGTGTTTGCTAGTTCGCACAAATGAAAAGAAGGAGAAAAAATAAAAAGAGAAAAGAAAGAAGGAGAAAAAATGAGAGAAAAAGAAGGAGAAAAATACAAAAAAAAAAAGAGAAAAAGAAAAAAGAGAAAAAAAAAAAAAAAAAAAAAAAGGAAAAAAAAGAAAAAGAAAAAGAAAAAGAAAAAAGTGAAAAAAAAAAGAGAAAAGAAAAAAGAAAAGAAAAAATTGAAAAAGGAGAGTAATAGAAAAAAAAAATATATGGGAGAGGCTATGCATTGTAATTAGGAATAATTAATAGGTAAGGGGAGACTATAAATTGTAATTAATTGAAACTTAAGCTAAATAGGGTAATTAGAAGTCTCTGTTTGGTAAGTTATGTAGTTATCCATTTTTTTTAACTATTTGAACACTATTAATTAGTAATATGCCAATCTGGCCCAAAATTTTGTTTTTGGAGGCAAATAACAGAAATTCCGACAGTTTGAAGCTTAATTACAAAAAAAATTGATATTTTAAATAATTTATAAAAAATTTAATTTTAGGTCTGTTAAGATAGATAATTAGCTCCAAATACATCCAAAGAAGATACATTTTTTTTTCTTTGTAAAGATACATAATTAGCTTCAAATATATTTTTTTCTGATTTTGAATCTCTCAAGATACATAATTAATTCCTAATATATAATTAATTGATATTTTTGTAATTACTTTTGTATTGGTGGGGATTTGTGTAAATATGATAGGTTAAGATGTATATAAGAGATCTAGTTAAGGAAAATTTTACGTCAAACCCATCGATAGCCCTCAAACTTTTTCCTAAAATTCACTTAGACCCCTAAACTAAGGCATGTACCTATTAAATCCCTAACCCCCCCCCCCCCGAACCCCCAATTTGGTTCCAATTGGGCATTTTTTGCCTATATGGCACTACGCATGCAGTGCACTCTCGAAAAGCGTGTGAGGTGTTTTTTTGTAATTAAATTACAAATAGAAATGTGCCAAGTGGCACTGAGGGCCCCAAAAAATATTAATTAAAAAATTTATATTTAAATTATTTTATTAATATAATTTTTAATTACTATAATTTCTAAATTCTTTTTTATAAAAAGCACCCCACCCCCTATGTCATCTTCTCCACATCACCCCACCTCCACCCCCGCGTCTTCGCCGTCAACCCCCCGTCTTCACATGAACAAATTATTTTTAATCCACCTTAATTATTCCCATTTCTTGAAAAATTTCAACAAGATTCGCTTTTTTTCCTCCATTAGTATCACCATTTCTTGAAAAATTACAACAAATTTCAATAAAGATCACTTTTTTCTCCAAGAAAGATCACTTTTATCACCATTTCTTTTTTTCCTCCACAAGAAAGATCACTGTTTTTTCAATTAATATCACCATTTTATGAAAAATTTCAATAAAAATGACTTTTTTCTAAACCCCTTTTGAATTCTTGAAGTAGATTTAAAGAAAAAATTTTTGAGTGTGTTTTTTTGAGGTTCATGGAGAAGCAAGATTCAATTTAATGGAGAAGAAGAGGAACGGGTGGGGGGGGGGGGAGGGAGATTAACGCTGGGAGCGGGGACTGGGGAAGGTGGGGGGTTTTTATTTTTATTTTCTAAAAGATTTTATAATTTCTTTTTAACAATTAGGGACAAGTTTGAGAGGCTATTGATGGGTTTGGCCAAAATTTTACCATGGGCCTCATGCACCACCTCATATTTGCATGAGGCTTCTATTATTTTGACACATAGGGTGTGTTTGGTATGAAGGAAAACATTTTTCAGTAAATGTTTTCCAGTTTTTTTATGTTTGGTTGGCTTATATGTTTTGAAAAATATTTTCCAGACCAACTTATTTTCCTTAAATCTAAGAAAAATGACTTTCCTTCAAAAAGTAAGGAAAATATTTTCCAAAACTCTCTTTCAACCTCACTTTAAAGTTGAAATGTTCATACAATTCTCAAAATCATCTACCTCGCCCCCAATAACCTATCACCCCGACACCACCCCTACCCCCACCCCACCCCTACCTCTACCCCTACCCCACCCCTCAAAATTCAATTGTTTTAAAAAGTATTTCAAAATTTTTTTCTAAATCCATCCCCTACGCCTACCCCACCCCTACTCGTACCAGCCCCCTTCCAAAAACAAGATCTACATTTTATTAAAAAATTTAAACTTTTCTCTTACCCCAACCCCTACCCTCCTTCCCCCTCTCCCATCGCTCCCCCCACCTCACACAACCCCAACCTTAAAAAAAAAATCAATTTTTCTCTTCCCCTTCCCTCTCACTCCACTACCCTGACCCCCAACTCCTACTAACCCCCTCCCCCCGCTAATATTTTTAACTTTTTTTAACAAAAAAAATTCAAAACTTTTTCCTACCCCACCCACTCGCCTACCAACCCTTTTCCCAAAAAAGGATTTAGATTTTTAATTTATTTTTTTTAAAAAAATTCTAAAATGTATTTTTATGCTTTAGTTAAATACTAAAATGTATGTTTTGAAAAATATTTTTTCATTCACTAATCAAATACAAGAAAATATTTTTCGAAAATGGAAAATATTTTCCATCCACCAACCAAACATAAGAAGACAAGTAAGAAATCAACTTGTTTTCCAGGAAAATATTTTCCATGAAAAACATTTTCCTTCATACCAAAAACACCCATAAGCTTTGTGGGTTCCACTGCTTGAAGTAATTTGTATTTTTATATTCTTTTATTTTTTAAGTTATTTAATTTTTTTTATTTTTTGGACAAATCACTTTTTTCCTTTTCCTTTTTCTTTTATGGGGTTAACTTTTATTTACTATTTTTTTATTTTTCTTTCTTTGTCTTTTTCTTCAATTTTTTTCTCGTGTTACTTTACTAAATAAATTAAAGTTTTTATTATTTTTCTCTGTTTCTATTTCCTCCTAATTTTTATTTTTTGGTATTTATAAACAATTTTTTTTTTCACTCAACTATAGTGGTAATTTATATTTTTTAATTATATTCTCTTAATTTTTTGTTAGTATAAAGAATTTTGAATATTGAAAATTTGAAATTAAATTTCATAAGTAATAAATTTATCTTTCGTAAGTCTATATGATATTATTTATTAGGATTTAATATTATTAAAGTCATCTCTAATATTTAGAAATAAAAGAATCATCACATATTTTTTATTGTTAAGGGTATCTTTTGTATAATTAAAATTTAAAGTTGATAGGATCAAAAAATGGAGTGGGTCCTACATAAATATAAGTATTGATTTTAATTTGCTTAATACTCTTTTCGTAAAATTTTAGAGTTTCCGCATCATTAAATAGACATAAAAAATTAAATTAAAATATCCTTCAGAGTTCATTTGAATAGGATTAAAATCTGATCAAATCAACTTTTAATCCCTTTTTAACCTTTTTAGATGTGTGGTAGAGTTAAAAAATACTTCAAAATGTTAAAATCTGATTTAGAAAGAGCAAAAAGTGAGACACCGGATACCCCCAACTTTTTACTTTTTAGATTAAAATTCTCCTTAGTTTGACCTAGACATTTACCTTTTTATTCCTTATATTTTTTTTCTAATTTCAACAATATCCTAAATTTGCAGCCCTTAAATATATTGTTTTTCTTTATTTTTCTCTTTGCCTCTTCTCTCCGTCTCTTTCTTCTAGTTTCCTCTTCATCTTTTTTTATTTGTTTTTGAATTATTAGAATTAAAAATTATATATAATTTAACTTATTTATGGTATTAGCAACTTTAAAAATATTTAAGTCATTTTGATAATAAAAAAGTATTTAACAATCATTGCTTATCAAGCACATCCACAACTTCTTTTCAGTTTCAACACTTCTATCCAAACATTTATCTGCTTAATTTCTAAACACTTATTTTCAGCTTTTAAACACATAAATTAAAAGGTTAGTTTTAAATTTTATCCAAACGGAATAAATTTTATCCAAACGAAACCGTAATCTATCTTAAATTAAAAATATATAAAATATATTAAAGTATTCTTTAATTTTTGTGATTTCAAACATGTCATGTAAACATTTAAAATTTAAAAAAAAATTTAGAAAATAAAAAAGACATTCTTTTTTAAATAAACTTATAGAAAAGTGACATAAATACATTAAAATAAAAAAATACTATATAAATTTGATTTGGTTGCAAATATCTACAAGTAAGAATTAGAAAGATAAAAAGATCATTAATTTGATTAATTTCATGAGCATGAAAAAAATTAAAAAGCAAAGATAAAGAAAGACAAAAAAAAAACAATAAATAAAAAATTACTCTAAAACAAAAGAGCAAAAAAATGAGTTGTTTAAAAAAAAAAAAAAAGAGAGAGAGAAGGTAAAGGAATATGGAGAGAGAAAGAAAGAATTATTTTGATAGAATGAGACCCACAAAGCTTATATGTCAAAATAATAGGGGCTTCATATAAATATGAGGTGGTGCATGATAGTAAAATTTTTCATCTAGTTAATTATATGAATTCTGACAAATTTCAAAACTGAGATGAAAGAATTATTTTCGCAATGTTAGATTGGTCTTTTAAAAAGAATTATTTACTCTTAAACTTATACCAATAAATCACAATATTTTCCATCTCCACAATCTGATAAAAACAAAGGAGAAGACCGTCCTTGTATATTTGGTAAACAATGTCATCGTATTTTTTTTGGTATATCAAATGTGAAATCCTAGTTTCCTTCTATTACTGTTTTCCTTAGTTGTAATCAAAATATCAAAAAGTAAATATACTTAAAAACTTAATTACCTATAATAGGCTTTAATATTAAGAGATTGTGTAAAACAAAATTTACACCGTGTATGGATATTAGTTAAACTCATTCATAAAGTATATATCATCAGTAGATCAGGACAAATCACTAAATTCTTTGGTCGTCTTTTCAAATAATCGTCCATTAAGCACGTCAACTTTAAGAAAACCTAACTTAACCACTGACAAATATCTCCATTCCTATTTTTAGTTTGACCCCAATTGATATTTACTGGCTGGACATGGACTCGAAAATTCCCACTTTAATCATCCACGTATGTAGTGCTTCATCTTGTTAACAAACCAGAAGACTTTTTTTCTTTCAATCAATTCATAACCACCTTATGTTGGTGGGAGTTGGGGCCATATTACAAGAAAAATAAAAAGGCAGTTAAATCAGAAACCAGTAAAACTTTTTTGGAAAAGGAAACTGAATACTCCCTCTAATTCATATTATATGATATTTTTAGCTTTTGTATTTACTTTGAAATAAATAATTTTATTACATAATCAAGAAGGCATTAATTGCATTTTTTTTTCAATTTTATCTTTATTTTAAATAAGTGAATTTTATATAACTAAAAATCATATTAAATAGGTATTATTTAATTAAGGATAATTTAGTAAAGTGTCTCTTACTTTTTAGAAACAAGTAGATATTTTAGAGATTGTGAGCAAGTTAAAAACATCATATAATATAGACGGGAGGGGGTAGCATATGTAGAGTAACTAGATAATTTTAAGGTCCGTTTACGGGCCCAATGTAACTAGAGAAAATTGAAGAATAGGTGTCTTTTAAGTCTTGAATGAAGGATTGGTGACATTGACCAACAGATAGGGTCAAACATTATTAGGAAACTTGATCAAGTTAATTGTGGATTTGATTAATATTTTCAAAACTTTCTAATCTTTTCAAAAATACAAATCAACCCAACCCACACCCTCTTCAATCCAAATCAACCACTCTCTCTCGACAGCTTCTCTCAACTCTCTCCCAACCAACAGTTCTGCAAAATTTCTCCCATCAACCCCCGACGACAAATAGTTGGACTTTGAGTTCCCCTCTTCAATTCAATCAACCTGTCTCTTATCCTTCTCTCGCAGCTTCTCTCAACTCTCTCCCAACCAACTGTTCTACAAATTTCTCATTTCAATCCTCGGCGACTTCAACATCCGACTACAAATAGTTAGGCTTCCAGTTCCTTTTCGACTTCAATCGATGTGACAACCTTGCTCTCTAGCCACAACAGCTTCGAATTCTTCATCGGTCCTTTTCTTCTTTCACAGGTAAAAATTTATGGTCTTTTTAGTTTGAAAGAAAACGAGGAACTTGAGCTAACTTCTCTTATAGTATTGGTTAACAATTTCAATATTTGTTGCCTAATTTGAAATGCGGTCTGAATAAAATCCTAATTTCTGGTATTTCTTCTCTTATCTTTTCGAAGTGAATTATGATATTTTGTTGTTTGTTGCATTTTTTTGAAATTTGATGTTTATTGTTTGTGTTTATAAAAACAAAAAGACAATTTGGTTTGATTTGTTTTGTTCTTGGTAAAAATAGTGAAATTGCTGTTTTTTGTTTAACAAAATTGTGCTACTGTTTCCTTCGACAGATTACCCATCTGGTGCAACATATTAACCATCTGATGCAACAGATTTATCATATAATGCAACAGATCAACCATCTGATGCACCAGAGGAACCATCAAATTACAATTCTGATGCAACAAATTAATAATCTGATGCAACAACTTTACCATACGTTGCAACAGATTAAGCTTCGGATAAAAAATATGATGCAACTAATTAATCATTTGGTGCAATGGAAGAATCATCAGATTAATGATCTGATGCAACAGATGAACCTTCTGTTGGATAAAATCCTACCAACTCTTCCTATAGGAAAAGTCCAAGACTTGATTTTTTCAACTGATCATTCATCTATCGCGATAGACGACCCTATGTTGGAATAAATTTAAACAATATCGACCGTTGATAACTATTCTAACAGATCACTCATGTGTTGCAACAGATGTCTGACCTGTTGTACAGACCATTCATCTTTCTCAACAGATGAGTGATATATTTTGTATTATCACAACAGATTACTCAATCGTTGCTACAAATTATTTAACTGTTCTAATAGACCACTCATATGTTATAACAGATGATGTCACAACAGTTGTGTGATCTGTTGAACAGACCATTCATTTGTCTTAAAAGATGAGTGGTATGTTTTGTATTGTTGCAACAGATTACTCATCCGCTGCAATAGTTTGGTTATATGCTGCAACAAATATACTACCTGTGCAGCAGATTGGTGATCTATTGCAACTGTTATTTTACTATTTTGCTTATTTGATTTACTATTATCCTTTTTGAATGATGCATCAATCAACAATAATATATTATTTTATGTTCCTGTTAATTTTAGATAATATGGTTCTCAAAAGAACAGAAACCGAATCAAGTCTAAGTAAAGGAACAAGTAAAGCAGCTAGGCTACATCCATCACTCTATGAGCTTGCTTTACAAGCGTTATCTCAATCGAGAGCAGAATATGATGAACACGGGGAGGAGGAATGTTTCAAAAGAGATGATGCAGATGCTAATAGCCCTTCCATCTAAGAGCTAGTCAAAGCCTTCAGTATTGATCGTTATCCTATGAGAATGCAGTGCGGTGGTACCGCAGATTTAACGGGTGATTTCCTGGTTAAGTCAGCCATGGGAAAATCTTTCGACGCCTTCAGAAAAATACTTTGAGAACAAAAATTGGATGCTTATTTCAGGGACAACTGCTTTGGAAAATATCTTGATTTGCCGGAGGACAACAATGCTCGTTTTCAAATGAAAATGGTATATGAACTTTTCAAGCGTAGGTTTATGTATGAAAACAAAGATAAGATGGATGAGGTGTGGATAAATTATTGTGGCATGTCTATTTGTTTTGGTTGGAAGGAGTTTGCCATAGTTACTGGACTAAAATGTTATCTTCTTTCTCAAGTTATACCTATTCTAACCCAAAAAAAGCACCCCGCACACCCAAAAAGGCAAAGGCAAGTCGTTTGATCGTAATGACCTGGTGTCCATTGTTGGTCCAAGCTTCAAAAAAAAAATTTGATAGAAGCATTGAAAGGTAAAGGACTTTTAAAGAAGTACAAGCAGTCATTGTGCTTGGTTTGGTTTGTACATAATATTCTTTAGGCGAGAGACGTTAACAGCAACATAAGCCTCGGTTTAATAAAGCTCTTCGAGGATCTTGAGGTGTTTAACAGCTATCCATGAGGGTATGAAAGCTTCAAACTGACTGTCAAATATTTGTTGACTCCGTTAGCGCCAAAGACAGTCAACTTATATGGCTTCCCATGGGCTTTCATGGTAAATGTTTCTTTCTTCTATTATGATATCATTCATTTTTTTGCTCAATAATGGTTTTGATTTATTGGCATTAATTTATAGGCTTGGGCGTTTGAGGCCATTCCTTATTTGAGACAACAAGTGAACTACCAGGAAGGAGTTTCTTGTTCAAGAATCTTGAGATGGCTGATAGCCAAAACTGATAAAAATATAAAATTTCTTGATCTTTTCAACCCCCCAAAGGATGCAGTAAGTATAATTATAATTAATTTTTTTTTAATTAATGTTTTTCTTGAATGATCTAATCATCATTCTAATATATGTAATGATTTATGTTAGAATGTGCATCCGTCGCTAGTTCTGACGAATCGAGAGATGAAGATGCCATTTTTTCTTACTTTACGGTCTGTGCAAACTTTATCGGATCCTAAGGTCATCGACAGAATCAAAATGGAATTGTTTAGAGCAACAACCATTATAAGAAAAATAATTTTGAAGGGTGGGCTTGTTGTTGTTGATGGAGCTGTTGGTGGTGGTAGTGGTGTTGCTGTTGGTGCTAATGATGTTTCTCTTACAATATTTAAAGCAAACCATTATGAGTATGATCATATTGGTTATACTGATTTTACCTCTCCCAGCGAATGTTCTGCATGCAAATGTCAAGACTGTAAGGCGAAACATGATGTAGTGATTAATGCTATTAATGCATTAACTACTTCTGTAAAGTAATTGACATCTAAGAGGGATCTCATTCCATCAAAGACGATTTTATTTCCATTCGCTCCATTAGAGATTAGGGCTAAGAGGAGAAAGAGAGTGATTTTTAGGGCATTATAAGGCATCCAAAAAAGCGAAATTATAACTCCTCTGTCTGCGTATTGCATTGAGCAATGTACAATGTCCAAAGGAGAGTAGCACGAGCTAAAGAAGGTGAATATATTATATGTCTTCCAACTGAACAAAACAAACATACACATATCTGTTTCAACAGATGACACATCTGCTAAAAATTATCAAACAGATATATACATCTGTTGTAATAGTTGACTAACATATTGCACCAGATACTTTATCTGGTACAACATATGTCTCATCTGTTTTAGCAAATCAAACAGCTCTTCATACAACTTTTATTTGTACCAACAGATGGCCTATCTGTTGTAACAGATGATTCATATATTACAATAGATGGTTCATCCGTTGGAAATTATCACACAGGGTCTTCCTCATGTAGAAATTTATCCCAACAGTTGATTCATTGTTACAACAAAAATATTATATGTTTGGGATAATTTAAAATGAGAGAAAGACCTGTTTGATTTACTAGAAAAGATGAGTTATCTTTTTCCATTTTATTGTATCTCCGTGATTAGCATTGACCAATTCTGGCTTTCCAGGTGGATGTAGAAGAAGCTACTGTTGAACAGCATTGACAATATGCTACTCTTTTTATGGAAATACGGAGAACAGAAAGTGCAGTAACCATACGCAAGCGACAATGAAGATCCACGACGAGCAAAGCCGAATTCCATAACACCGGATGAAGAACAACTTATCCATACTGAGTAGATCTTTATATCTTGAGCCTGCCAAAGCAATCCTTGGCAGTATACTTAAATTGTTGTTGATGTATTTGTTGAGATCTATACCCATAACAATTTTTTTATATTTTATTTATTCATTGACTTATTTCATCTAATTTATGAAGGCTTCAATTTATTTTATTTTGTCTACGAATTTTATTTATTCCTTAGATTTGAACTTATTAATTAAAAAGGAATACTAGATTCAAATATTACAACAGATAATGTATCTGTTGTAAAAGACGACACATCTATTGGAAAATTCGAACAAATTTAGACATATGTTGCAATAGGTAGGTGATCTGTTGGAATTTATCAAACAGATCTTTCCACTGTTGCAACAGTTGGACTTTGGATTAAAACATCAAGATAATGCAACAGATGACACATCTATTGGAAAAAAATAGATTTAGACATATGTTGCAACAGATGGACTTTATCTGTTGCAACAGACGACACATCTATTGGAATAATCGAACAGATTTATACATATGTTGCAACAAGTAGGTTATCTTTTAGAATTTATCAAACAAGTCTTTCCACTGTTGCAACAGATGAACTTTAGATAAAAACATCGAGATAATGCAACAGATAACCAACCTATTGCAACAGATAAACTATATATCATAATAGGTAGGATAACTGTTACAACGGATGGAGACTCTGTTGCATTATAAAAATTTAACTTTTGTTAGACATTAAAAATTACCACTACATGTAAAAAAGTTAAAGTGAATTGAAATAAAAAAGGCGCAACCCATCGACGGTGTTCAGTTGAAACACCTAAAATAAAATAGGCATCAAGTAGACATATTCATTTTAAACACGTAAAATAAAATAGGTATCAAATGTGTTAGTGTCAGTCCTGGCACATTTCGTTGACTTGCCGTCACTTGGCCCCCAACGGTCATTTTTTCCGCCCATTGTCTTATATATTCATCTTTCTCTTACAATTTAACCCTAAATTCTCAAATCTTCCTCTTCATCGTCATCTTCTTTTATCTATCCAAATTCTTCAAATTATTACTTTTATTTTTTTTAACTGACCTTGACAATGTCGAGCGCATCTTCCACTATTTTTTGTGATAAAGATTTTTGATATTGTAAGTCCGGTCATGAAGCTCTGTTAAAGACTTCTTGGACTCAACAAAATCTGGATCGTAGGTTTTTACCTTGTAAGATTTCAAAGGTAATATTTTTTTATTTAATTAATTGATTAATTATTGACTTGTAATTATTTTGTAATTGTATTCTCTTTTTTATATAAATTAAGTGGATGCAATTACTTTGAGTGGTTTGAAGAAAGACACCCTTCACAAGCAAATCATGTAATCTGGGGTTTGTTGAACAAAGTCAAGGCTTCTGAAGAGAAACAAAATCGAGCAAGAAGATACTACATTGTTGTCGTTATTACTACTAGTTTGGTGTTGTTGGCACACTAATATTGAAGCCTAATTACTGAAATTTTTATGGTGGTGTGTGTATTTGCTACTGGTTTGTTATCGACGAGCACATGGATATTCAAGCGTAACTGTCGAAAAATATCAAAAAGATTTAGGCATATGTTGTAAAATTTAGGTCATCTGTGGAAATTATCAAACAGGTCTTCCCACTGTTGCAATAGATTAGACTTAGATTATTAGATTATTCAAATAGGTCTTTCCACTGTTGCAACAGATTGACAATCTAATCTATTGCATTATAAAAAACTCAACTTTCATCAGAAAAAAATTATTGCCACCACATGTACATATAATAAAGTGAAGGGTGACTTGAAATTAAAATTTTTTATTTCACAGGCTCTTCTATATACACAGGCTTCAAGTGTCCAGTTAGTACCCCATAAGCCTAGACCTTTTGCAGGTTTGCCACAGCGTTGTCGCACTGAAAAGTCATTGGCTCGGCCATTTCTGTGCCGGTCAGCAAACATTCGATGTGTGCAAGAGCGTTCGAGCCGCTCGCTTAGCGGTATCATCTTTTGGAAAGATCATTCCCCTATTTCGACCTTCAAAATCCCATGATTTCTTCATCAACACTTCCTTTGGCAAATGATTCATCAGTTTACTCTCCCTCAATAAGATGGGCAACAACATCATTAGTGGCTTCATGAGGAGCAAATGGTCAAAATCGTCGACGAGAGGTATGTTGGAGTCATAAACATTGATCTTTCCCTCCTCGAGTAGTATCTCAACAGCTCGATAATGCATACCGTTCACACTAATGACTGCAAGAATCCTTTTTGCCTTGGTCCAGTTCTTGTCGTATGGATTTAGCCTGTCCCCTCTAACATATCTTAACGTTTCTTCTTCATCCAAGACCAACGTAGGAACTAGGAGATCAAGTCCCACGCCAAGGTCTGACACCTCTCCATTGAGCTGATCGTACCTATCCTTGAGCTTCTTGCAGAAGTTGAGGTCCATTATCCTATCAGCAGCGTTATAACCTTCCCGGTACATTAATTGTTTTTTTCTCATGAGGTAGAGAATTATGTCAACATCCTGTAAGATAAAAAGTCAATTTTTAAATAGGTTAGTAGTTGTAAAGATGCAATGGATGGTCCATCTGTTGCATAGGGTTCTCTGAATCAATAATACAACGCAACTTATAAAACAGATGGATAATAAGTTGTAACAGAACCACAACCAGTTGCACCAGTATACCCAGCTGTTGTAACAAATGTGAAATCTGTTGCGTAGCTTCTTTTTCATGGGGTAGATTAGAAGGGCTAGGTTAGGAAAAGTAAACTTTTCTTGTCCTCATACGGCATATGCATATCAATCATAGTATGGAAGTCTTGGGGGGGAAAGGGAGGCCTGGGGTAATCCGGTGCGCCTGGGTTGGCATTCTTGGCCTGTCACAGATCCCTTTTCTCTTCGACGCTAAGTTCTGCATATATGTCTACCTTATTGACTGACCCCTGAACTTTAACAACTTTTGGAGAGAGAGAAATTGCAATTTTTTTTATTTCTAAGCGGAGAGTACATCTCTAATTGCTCTTTTCTTTCTCCTAACCAATGCTGTAGGAGTGTGTGGCTCCCTCACCTTATTGGATGGTATGAAAAACCTCTTGGATTAGAATTCCTTGATAGTTTTAAAGATAGCGTCTACTTTTTCAAAGAGTTTATCCTATCTGTCCTTGCACTCATCGCATTCGCAACAAGAACATGAGGGTGAAGAGGGGTGAAAGGGACCTGTGTAAGGGCGAAAAAGGGTGTTTTCAAACATATTTATTCTTTATTGAGCATCAATATACTCATCATCATGAGTGGTAGCAGCATCAGCATGCCTGCCACCAATACCAACAACTCCACCAGAAGAAGCACCCGGATCTGCCTTAGTAAAAGGTTGGTCATGAAGAGCCTCAACATTAGGCTGACCTTGCCTAACTGCTCTTCTTATGGCTGTTGGTTCAGCCAATTCCTTCTTTATTAAATCCACCATTGGGTCTGCAATAGTATCAACATGACCTAGAGTAATATAAGAAGTCATCACCAACTCCTTCTCAGTAGGCACGATCCATGGATGCACAACCTATAAAAAAGAAAAAAAAGATAGATACATTTAAATCATATAATATAATAATTTTCACAGTTGGGCTACATTTAAAAAAAAGACCCATCTGTTGCATAGTTTGCAGCATATGGTTAAAATCTATTTGAGTCTGGTTTAGAGAAATAGAGCAACACATGAATAATTTGATGCAAAATATCAATCATCTATTGCAACAGCTGCACAAGATGGGTAATCTATTATGCAATAGATGATCTATACATCGCAACAGATGAATGATATGTTATCAGATTAAACATCTATTGCATAATTTGCAGTAGATGGTTAATCTTTTAAGAGTCGAGTTCAGAGAACCAAAGCCACAGATGGGTAATCTGATGCAAGATATACCCTATCACAACAGATGTCCCATCTGGTGCATCAGATATAACATCTCATGCACTAGATATAACATCTGTTCAATATATTTCTTATCTTTGAGTAGAATTATTTTACTTGAAGAAGACGTACTGCATCATTCAGAGGGTTAAAGAGATCAGACTCCTTAATATTGGTGTTGCTCTTTGCAGCCAACCACCTAAACATCCTTGGATGAGAAACCTCATCTGGGTAATCAATTAACTGCTTTCGGAGGGGAGGAATGACTTTAAATGCCCAAGCCTAAAAAGTGTAAACATGAAGCAAGCAAAAAAAATCATAATAACTATATTCAATATAAATTAATGAATGAGTAAAATTTGAAATTAATTTTACCATGAAAGCCCAGAGAAAGCCGTATAATTTGGTCGTCCCTGAGGATAGCTTTGTTAGTAAATATTGGACAGTCAAGTAGAAGCTGTCATATCCCCAGAGAGAATTGTTGAATTTATCAAAATCCTCAGCACGCGCTAATAAATCATCTTCTAGGACCTTGTTGACGTCTCTTGCCAATATAACCTAATGGGCAAACCAAACTAAGCACAATTGCTCCATGTACTGCTCGATTATGGTTTTATCCTCGAGATCTGTCAACAAATCCGATGCTTAGTAGCCATGTCGAGCAATGTCAAACAACCCATCTATTTTTCCATTGCATTTTCTTGCCTTGGATCTTTTGTGGGGTGGTGGTCCTTCTGGACGATGGCATCTCAGGCCCGTCACTATGGCAAACTCTTGCAAGCTAAAACAAACAGGCATGCCACAGTAGTTGCTCCAGATTTCATCCATCTTGTTTTTGCCCCCCTCATCTGGATCTTTATGATCCCCCGTGTACTTGATCCTGCGTTTGAGAAGACCATATACCATCGTCATAGGGAAACGGATACGGGCAGAAGGGTCCTCAGGCAGTTCAAGAAAGCGTCCAAAGCAGCTCTTCTTAAAAAGTTCTCCTATGTTTTCGTTCTTCATAATTTTCATAAAATATTCAAAAATTTTCCCCATCTGACATTTAAGTACAATTTGAACAGTTAGTTTTTTTCCTTCTGGGTCATTTATCGGCATCGCAACTTCAAACGTATCAATACTAAAAGTTTTGACAGGATCATGCTGGGATGTCGATATTAACTCACGCCCCGTTGGTGATATATTATCATCATGTTGATGATCATTATCTTTCTCTTTCTAACTCTCCAATTCCTCCTCTTTCTCACTTTTATTTTCTTCATCACTATCTACGGACCCTTGTCCACCTTCCTCAATATTGTTTTCATATCTCTCTTCAGCTTCACTTTTCTCTGACTGAGATTGTTCAGGAAGCTCCTCCGAATCCCTCTGTACTGTAGCCTTTTTTTTTAGTGGTCAGACGTTGATCCACTTTCACTTTCTTTTCTTTTGGGAGACATGTTTTACCTACAGACAAAGAAAACAAAAATTACATTACAGTTGATGTATGCATAGATTTTAAAAAATACATTACAAACACTACGAATAACAACACACCAATAGCCACCACCACAAACACCACCAACCAATGCCAACAAATAAACAAACACTATGAATACCGACACCACCACAAACACCACCAACCAATGCCACCACCGGTGCCACTATGACGGCCACAAACACCACCACCACCACCACCACCATCCAACAATGCCACGAAGTCAACAGAATACTGCGATAGAAACTAGGGATTTCTCGAGTTCTTCCTATGATTTTACTATCAAAACTCAAAATTGTAAACCCATTCTCAAAGATAACACAACTAAAAGTTTTATTTTTCATCATTAACTTAGAAGCCCTTATTTTAAAAAAAAAAAAAAAACAAATATAGAGCTCTTCTCAAACTCTGTTGCCTACGAAGACAAAGAAAACGACTGATACAAGCAAGAATGATATCAAAAATAACACCTATGTGGTCAAAAATGAGAAGAAAAGTGATTTGTTATGAAGGGTTGAGCAAATTTATTGAGTAGTTGTTGTCTGTACTGTATTATTGAGTGAGAATAAGAGAGAAAGAGCCAGACCTCGAGATTTAAAATGATGAACATTTTGTATGGGTT
This sequence comes from Capsicum annuum, assembly GCF_002878395.1. Taxonomy (NCBI): domain Eukaryota; kingdom Viridiplantae; phylum Streptophyta; class Magnoliopsida; order Solanales; family Solanaceae; genus Capsicum; species Capsicum annuum. Next base: position 202,437,313 of record NC_061113.1, on the reverse strand, counting down.
GATTCTTATTTTGGAAAAGAATGACAAGTAGTTTTAAAAATGTTAATTTGGTTCGAAATGATCTTAATTAGTTTTAAAATCATAAAATATATGCGTAATTTTTAAAATCATAGAAAAACAATTGAAGTTGTAGTTGACCAAGTACTTTAGGAGGTGACCCTATGAAAACTCACCCCTGGTCCTAGATTAATCAATTTAAGAGTCTAATATATAAACTCAATTGAAATTGTAAAAAATAAATGTTCAACATGTTGCGTCAGATTTCTTATCTGTTGTAAATTATCAATAAGATTAGGTAACAACAGATTACGAATCTAATGTAAATTATCAAACAAATTAAGTCATCTGTTACGACAGATTACCCATCTGTTGTAAAAAATTTCAAATGGATTGTCATATATTGTAACAGATTACCCATATGTTGTAAATTATCAAATAGGCGCTGCCATCTGTTGTGGCTGACCCTATGAGAACTCACCCCTAGTCTTAGATTAATCGATAGTTGACCTTATGAGAACTCACCCCTAGTCCCAGATTATTCAATCAAGGTATTAGTACCCTAGTCCTAGATTAATCAATTAAGATATTAGTCTAACATATGAGGTAGTAAGAATCAGTTCGACTTAGAGTGATCGATCGCTGACTCTAGTCAGGAGGAACGCAGTACCATTTCATCATGCAATTGACAAAAGACTCAATTGAAGTTGTAGTTGACCCTATGAGAACTCACATTCAATTAAGGTATTAGTATAACATATGAACTCAATTGAATTATATATAAACAAATGTTTAACCTGTTGCAACAGATGTCTTTTCTGTTGGATCAACTCAAACAGATTATGTAATTTGTTGCAACATATTACACATATGTTGTAAACTATCATATAGATTAAGCCATTTGTTATGACAGATTATGAATCTGTTGTAAACTGTCAAATAGATTAAGTCATCTGTTGCAACAGATTATCCATCTGTTGTAAATTATCAAATAGATTGAGTTATATATTGTAATAGATTACCCATCTGTTGTAAACTATCAAATAGACGCTGTCATCTATTGTAGTTGATATTATGAGAACTCACCCCTAGTCCTAGATCAATCAATTAAGGTATTAGTCTAACATATGAGGTAGTAAGAATTGGTTCGGCTCAGAGTGATCGATCGTCGACTCTGGTCGGGAGGAACGCAGTACCGTCTCATTATACAATTGACAAAAGACTCAATTGAAGTTGTAGTTGATCCTATATTCAATTAGGGTATAAGTACCCTAGTCCTAGATTAACCAATTAAGGTATTAGTCTAACATATGAGGTAGTAAAAATTGGTTCGACTCAGAGTTATCGATTGACGACTCTAGACGAGAGAAACGCAGTACCGTTTCATCATGTAATTGCCAAAACACTCAATTGAAGTTGTAGTTAAACTTATGAAAACTTACCCCTAGTCCCAGATTATTCAATCAAGGTATTAGTACCCTAGTCCTAGATTAATCAATTAAGGTATTAGTCTAACATATGCGGTAGTAAGAATCAGCTCGGCTCAGAGTGATCGATCGATGACTCTGGTCAGAGGAACACAGTACCGTCTCATCATGAAATTGCGAAACAACTCAATTAAAGTTATATTTGACCCTATGAGAACTCACATTCAATTAAGGTTTTAGTCTAACATATGAACTCAATTGAAATTATATATAAATAAATGTTCAACTTGTTGCAACATATGTCTTTTCTGTTGGATCAAATCAAACAAATTAGGTAATATGTTGCAACGTATTATGCATCTATTGTAAACTATCAAAAAGATTATGTCATTTGTTGTGACAGATCACGAATCTGTTGTAAACTATCAAATAGATTAAGTCATTTGTTGCACTTAAATATTTTTTGATCCTTTTTTATAAAGCAATTTAGGTATATCCTGTCCGAGATAAAATCGTTAAAATACTAAGGCGGTAAAAAATATTACTCGGTACAACTTTGATAACTCAAAAATCTCCTGAGTGAGTAGTCTTATCTGGTCTTTTCAATGTCACTGTCTCCTCATGCCCCTCAAAAGTTATTAATGAATATTTAAAACCCCCCATACCTAGAACTCTCTCTCCTTCAGCCATAAAGTAGTCTAGACTAGACTCAACTCATAACTCTTCTTTATTCTTTATTCTCAATTATCTTTGTTGTTTCCTTTTTTCCTCTCTTTTCTCTCTTCTTTCGGATGAGGATCCTTTGGGATCTCAACCAATCAATATCTTTTCTAGACTGAACTGGATGTTCTAATCCGTTTGCTTTTTTGACATTGCAGGTATGGTTCAAAGTTGCTCTTTTTATCTCGTCTTTTTCTTTGTCTTTCATTTAAATTAGTTATTTATATCTGTTGCTATCAATGATTTACCCATTACCAGTTTTCTAGTTATTAAGAAAATTGAAATAAAGGTGACTTTTAATTCTTGAATGAACGAACCGTTGTTTTTATTAAAATATGCAAAAAAATTCATCTCTTGGGAGAACTTAAAAAACCTTGTTATCAGTATAGTTTTTTTTTAAGTCTTTTGTTTGGTACTTTGGTGGTGCTGTTATTAGGGGTGGTGGTTTTGTTGGAACATGTGATGTTTGTGTTGTGGATGGTGTTAGAACATATGGTGTTGTTTTGTTTGTTTATTTGTTGTTGATGTTGTTGGTAGTGGTGTTGCAACAGTTTCCTCAACTATTGCAACTGACGAATCAGCTGTTGGAACAAACAGAGTAACTTTTTGAAAAAATCAAACCAGTAGCAAGGCTGGTTTGATTTATTCCAACAGATGGCCCATCTGTTGTAACATGTCATCCATCCTTTGCAAACGATTCCTTATCGGTTGAACAGATGGGTAATCTGTTACATCATATTGATCATCTGTTGATTCACTCAATTTTGTGTTACCCTTTTGTAATTTTTTTTGTTCTTCTCTTGTTTGACATCAAATGTATTTCTCTTGTTTGCAGACAAAAGGAAGTGAAATTGGATCCACTTTTGCCCGGCCAGCATTAAAGGCTAGAGTAAAGATGGGTTCGGAGGAATAAGCTGCTTGCAGATAGAACCACTTCATATGTGGGAGGTATGTATTACTGATCAACCTATCATGAAAACACACATCTAGTACAATGATTTTGTGAATGTTTGTTCTTTACTTATTAGGCATTAATTCTCCAAACAAGATATGGAATTTTACAGTTAGGATTGTTAGGTTAGAACTGGCAAGGCTAAGGGACCAAGACGGTGGTGTCGATATCCCGTTACAATTTAATGACGGTTTATGCTCATATTTTTGTGTCAATTTTGGAGAAGGGTTTAAGTTTTTGGCGGCAGTGTAAATATCCAATAGTGATTGGACCGATTTTAATGGCGCAATGGACTTCTTGAAAGGCCTTCGAAGCCTCGCAATGCAGCAAACAACGATAGAACCAATAGAAATTCCCCTGGTCCAAATTTATATGGATGGGTTATTGGAGGAGACTATTATACAGTAAAAGGTGTTTGGGAGAAATCCTGTGCGGGAAGAGGAAGGTTGAGAAGATTATATATCATCTTAGTATTTGTTTAAGAGGATACACAGGGTCGGAAGGAAAGTATAGCGAAATTAGCTTATGAAATTGACATGAAAAATGAAAAAACTGGATGAGATGCGAATGTGAAAATGTATCCAAAAATAAAAATCCATCAGTTGTTGAAGAAAAAGAAAAATGGTCAAGAGGAATTGACCCTGTGTATCCTCTTAAACAAGTACTAAGATGATATATGGCCTTCTCAACCTCCCTCTTCCCATATAGGTTTTCTCCCAAACACCTTCTGCTGTATAATAGTCTCCTTCACCAATCCATCTATATAAATTTGGACCAGGAGAATTTCTATTGATTCTATCATTGTTTGCTGTATTGCGAGGCTTCGGAGACCTTTCAAGAAGTCCATTGTGTCATTAAAACTGGTCCAATCACTATTGGATATTTACACTGCCGCAAAAAATTTGAACCCTTCCCCAAACACAAAAACATGTGCATGAATCGTGTCATTAAATTATAACGGGGTATCGACACCACCGTCTTAGAATCCTTCGGCCTTATCAGTTCACACCTATTAAACTAAATTGTACAATTCAGGATCTTGTTTGAAGGGTCAGTGTCTAATCATCGGTAAAAAATTGAATTCACAAAATCATTGCACTTTATGTGTCTTCCCGGTAGCCTGATCAATAATATACATAACTCGCATGCATGAAAATGGGATCCATTGCACGCATCTTATTCTTCCTACCCCATCAGGACATGTCAGTGTTGTTTATTCATCTGTACAAATGTGATGACTATTAAAATAAAGGTGTGAAGAGTCGTGATTTTTTATCTTAACACATTCAAAACTGCTGATAAATCGAAATCTCCATCTGTTGCAACTGACGAATCATCTGTTGGAAGAAATCAAAACATCTCTTCCAAACATATGGTCCATCTGTCGCAACAGATAATTTATATGTTGCAACAGATGATAAATCTGTTGCGATAAACCTGACTTTTTTTTAATTAATCTGCACGCATGTGATTACTTCTTTCTAAATATGTTTGTTTCAATTTAGTTTTCCTATTTATAAAATCAAGAGAATTTTATTATATTCTTTCAAAATTACCCTTATTATAAAATGACTACATAAAGTATATTATTCATATTTATACTTTCTAATCATAATTAATAAGGCCAATTTGGTAAAATAATCACCTAATTTATATTTTTATTAATTGGTGTGCCAAGCCCATGGGGTCCAACTAATACGTAACAGAGGGACTATTAAAAAGAGGTGAAGACTTTTTATCTCACATATTCAAAACAACTAATGAATTGAATACTCCATCTGTTGAAACTGAAACTAATGAATCAGCTGTCAGAAGATATCAAAACATCTCCTCCAACTTCTTATACATACTATCCATCTGTTGCAACAGATAATACATAAGTTGTATCAAATGTCTTATTTGTTGCATATACAAATCATCTATTGCAACAGATGATAAATCTATTTTGACAGCTGTCTGTTGCACATTTAATCCATCCATCTGTTGCAACAGATGCTAAATCTGTTAAAAATGTTGGACGAACTATTGCAACAGCTCAATAATAATGACTTTTATTGAGTTTCAAACCTCTATGAAAAGGTAAGAAGTAATTAGTGTAAAAGAAAAAGTCGCAACTTTTCACAGAAAATAAAATGCCACTAGTTTGAATGTAATTAATACAATGGAGCTAAACAGTCCTGTCTTTTGTCCTGACACGTTCAGATTATATTATAGGTTCCTTAATTTTCATTCAACTCTATTTATTTCTTACATTTTTTCCTTTCGTGTGACATCTTCAACCACTTCTCTTCAAAGAGCATATTCCTTTCTCGTTGAGGTAAGTTTTTTTCTGGCATAAATTTACCAGTTAGTCATATACGTTGTATTACATTATGAATATTTTTCTTTACATTTGTCAATTCATGTGTGTTCTCGATATGGCTAATCCTTTTTCGGATATTGCTATTCTATGCGACACAGTGCAGGAACTTCAAATGCAGGTTAATGACCTGCAGAGCGAGTTGGTCGCTGTGAGAGCGATAATATTCAGAGAGATGTAGAGGCTGATGAGAGCCCTGCTGCTGCGAGTTGACTAGCCGGCTGTCATTAATGATGATGATGATAATAATAATTAGAATGTATTTTTTATTTTAGCGTATGTATTTTAATTTTTCTATATTGGATCTATACCTAATGTATTTTATTTTTCATTTAATGAAAAATTTACTTTTAGTCAGACTTTGATGTTTTAATTCTTATTCAATTTTCATTCTGTTTTCTTCTAATCTAATACATGTTAACATGTCGACGGTTGGAGGCAATGTTGAATCCAGTAGCACTAGCAATTTTGGCTTTTGAGTTCTTTCAACAGTTGGAACCGATTGGTCATCTGTTGGGTTTCAACAGATTATCCATCTATTTCGACAGATTTTTATCTGTTGGAGGAAAGCACTCCAGTTGTTTGTGAAACTGTTGAGAATAATTGTGGTCTGCTGTATTATTTAAGTTCATGATTTGCCTTATTTTATTGATGCACAAGTTATTTTAAAAAAAAAGACATTTTATATATAATAAATGATAACATTAGGTTCACAACAATGAGTTAAATATATGAAAGTCCACAACAAACAAACAAACAAACAACAACACAAGTTTCTGCATTTACAACGATCATGGTGGATTATGATTCGGGCATGTAGTTCTTTTGTGGCCAGCGTACTTACATATGATGCACTTGTTTCTTCTTGATGAAAATGATTCTCCAACTCCACGCCTCCTTTTATATGGCTTTCTTCCCGGTTTGATAGTGCTCGGGTCAATATATGAAGGAGGTATTAATTTCCCCATAAGCTCTACTGGAATAACCCAAGATTCTTCGGGAGGCACCGGAGTAATATGCCCACTGTATGCCATTTCATATTTTTCCACCAAATAATATTGAGAGGAGTGCTCGTAAACTTCAGGTCCATATTTATGGCTGTATTGAGCTCGAAGGGCAGCCATAGCATGTGGACAAGGTATTTTGTCCAAGTCAAAAACTTTACACGTACAAGATCTTGTTTGAAGATCGACCGTGGCAGCATCACCATGACCGGTGATACGAAATTTGTAATCTGCTATTTTATGAGAGAATAACCTATTCATCAAACTGATGTTCGTTAATATTTTATTTTTGATTTTGAGAACAAATCGGGTTCTTTTTTCTAGGCACTTGAACTGCACATGCCTTTCGTTAAAAAAATCACTATATTTCTCGCTTATTTTTTCAAACATAGCCTTGATGGAAAATTCTCTTTCATCGCCAAACAATGAATTCACCGATTCAGCTATGTTTGATGTCATAATATTGTACCTATAGAAAAGAATCACTTAGTACGACATCAAACTAAACTTATAAATAAAAAAAGACATTAAATTCATAAGAATGTACCTATTTACTGGACAGAATGCCCAGCTCCATCTCTCGAAACCGACACGTGCAAGAAATTCTGCTACCTTGGGATTCACATCCGCTATTTGATTGAAATAGTCTAAAAACTCCTCTCTACTATATGCTTTAGCTGCTCTATTAAAAAAGGTGACGATCCTTTCTTTGTGATAGTTGTTTTGAATGTTCTCTCCAAGATGCCTGATGCAACAACCAAAGTAAGCTGAAGTGAAGAAAAGTGAACCCATCTTTGGAATACTTGGATGCCTATCCGATACAAAACACAACTCTTTGGTATCTTCGATGCAGCATCGCAGTTGTTAAAAAAAATCCATAAGAGGCATCACATTCCTTGTCCGCTACACAAAAAGCAACAGAAAAGATGTGATTCTCTACATCCTGCACCACTGCCACTAGCAGAACTCCATTATACCTGCTCCTCAAAACGATACCATCGACGGCTATACCTTTTCTTAAATGTCGAAAACCTTGAATCCAGGAACCATAGGATACAAAAAAGTACTTGAACCTTTCATTTTCATCCAGATGCAATGTCGTCTTACTTTCGGGATTTGTGGACTCAATCATGTAACAGTAAGCATCCAAGATTCATACCCATGCTCGAGTGTTCCCCAAACCAGGTCCTTGATAATCCCCATGGTCGTATATATCTTCCAATAACTGACCAGAACACCCAAATTCGTAAGGAGTTGATTGGCCATAAGCCTTGTTGAAGGGCCTTTGCCATCGGGGAAACTACTCCTGAAATATTCACCAAGGACCTTTATCGTGGCCTGAGGATTTTGGCCCGAGATGTGCTCCGAACCACATGTGTGATGCTTTTCATGTTTATGAATGACAAATTTGTCAGAACTTGCGTACTTCACCGCTCTCAACCACTACTTGCAGTTCGAATTAGCACATTTGAAGCAAAAGACACTGCTAGAATTAATCACCTTCTTTATTCTGAAATCTTTTTTCACGCAAGAAATAAACAAAGTGTTAGATAGTTCATTCTTGTCCTTGAATGACATTCCAATAAAAATGGCGGTCCTGTCGTCTTGAAGACTTCCAGATTGTGTTGATTGAGAAGAACTGCACATCATATTGGTCGCATCAACGGGCGTAGGTGTTTGATCATCATCTGAAATATTCATGTCTAGATCATCCAACCTATCATCAAAGAAGTCTTCTTCTTCTTCTTCTTCTACGTTCTGGTTCTTATTCTCTCTCGTCTTTTCAACCATATGCACCCTTAACACCGGCCTAGTTAAATCACTTAGATAAGAATGCAACAGAACCTAATCGGTTATCTTGAAAGACAGTACCCTCTGATTTTCAAAGAAGTTGAATATGTAGCTGATAGTGAATTCTTCTGGTTGATAATTCAGTCCACAAAAGCTGATGATTAAGTTCACAAAATCATCATACAAAACATCACTTTGGACTGTCATAGCTATCATCTCTAGCATTTCACCCTCCTTCCAATGCCATACATATCGACTGCTCTTCTCAACCCAATGACCATGACAATTCACCCCTATTGTTATTAATCCATCCATTAGTGGTACCTAAATAAAGTCATTTGTTAAAAAAAGTTGATAGTGATTTCATAGTTCCGTGAATGAATCCTAACAGATATGTTATCTGTTGCAACAAGTAAGTGATGAGTCACAATAGATTCTTACTTGTTGGGATTCATGTTACAGGTCTGAATATTTGTTGCAACAGATGAATCGCCTGTTGGAATTGATGTTATAACTAAATTACCTTTGAAGCTGATTCTAACAGATGAGTGACAGTTGCAACAGATAATTAACATATTGCGATAGATGACTTACCTGATACAACAGGTTATTAATTTGTTGTAACCTATGTTGGAATCGTGTTCAGGTTCTGTTGCAATAGGTAACTAATCTGTTGCAACATATATGTCAAATGTTGCAACAGATGAGCCATTTGTTTAAACATGAATCCAACATATCAGTCTTCCTTTGAAACAGATGTCTCATCTGTCGTAACAGATGATTTATCTATTTAAACAGATGGATTTTATGTTGGATTCATGATTGGGTTCTATCCATTGTTGGAAAACAACAACACAATAGCAGTTACCCAGATGACAAATTCAACTAAAAGTCATAATTTGACTTACCAACGTCTCCTATGAAGTAATGCCAAAGTGGAAAGTGATGTTAGAAATAAAATTTGAACTAAGAAATTGGTCAAATGGCAACAGTAGCGGTAACAACAACAACAACAAATGGTCAACAAGAACAAGATGAAGATGATAATAAAGTAGAAGATGATGATAATGAAGCAGAAGATGATGAATTAAGCAGCAGCAACAATGAATAACAAATATTGCTAAGAGAGAAATCAACAAAGGGTGAGAAGAGAGAGAAAGACGTCTTTTTTCCCTCCGTTTTCCATTATATAGGCTAACATTTGGATCAAAGTGTAAATTTAATAACTTGTCGGTTATTTTCAAACTTTCCCAACTTTCTTAATCTATAATAAAGTAATTGTCACCTCCACCTGAAAATTAAGACTTGTGTCACCTACACCTTATTTTAAAACTCTTTTGTCACCTGTGGCCCAAACCCCCATGTAACTAGTTATAAATTTTAGATTTATTTTGTATATACAAAAAAGTTTAATATAAAAATATGATATTGCATTTTGATCAATATTCTATGGTATCAATTAAAATTTTAGCATAAATAAAATAAAGTTACCTAACTCACAAATATTTTCAAGTATTGTTGGTATATATTATGAAAACATTTATTTCTTAATATTCTAAAGCACTAAGGATCAAAACTTTTTGCTTTTCTATATCTCATAATGATATAAATTTATTATGATTTAAAATATAATTTTATTTGTTAGATTGAATTGAATTATACGTGAAATATACGTATCCAAGAAAGTTAAAAATCACATAGTATATTTAATGAATTTTCAACAGTGATCCTAATTCCTTCATTTCCTTTGGAAGATCTTTTAAGTAAATGGTTCTTGTACTTCTTTCTTCATTATTTTTTGCACATAAATTGTTACTTGTATAATATTATTAATTATTAAAATAATATTAAGTTTGAATTAATACAACAACATATTCAATATATAATTTCACAAAATAGTTTTGAGAATGGTCATAAATATAAATTAAGAAATTGTTGAAATGACATTTTTACCCTTGATCGTCATTTAACTCATTTTCCTATATAAAAAATAAAATATAATAAAAATAGGTTAGTATGTGTTCACGGTACATATGAATGTATTTGTATCCATCCGATTTTAAAGTCCATCAATTTTTATGTATCTAAGAGGTTAGGACATGTTTTTGTGTGTGTGTGTGTGTATGTGTGTGTGCGCGGGCGCGCAGTTGTATACACATGTATCTAAGTGTTTACTTTGTTCGATACATCAAATTGATAATAGATACATTAGATTAATGAATTTAATATTTAAATAATAATAATAAAATAAAATTAATCAAATTACATAACCAATATATATATATGTGTGTGTGTGTGTTTCTGTCTTATATTAATGAAATTAATAAACTTATTCTAAAGAGTAATAAAATGAAATTAATCAAACACAGACATATTATTTGATTTCTGTCTTATATTAAAGGATGGTTAATTCAAATTTTCAACATTAGTTGGTCATGTATCAGAAATCACAATATATTCGGCTCTCTAATATCCGCCTACCTTTTTATAAAATTTTATGTAATATTCTAAAGTTATAAGAGAGAAAGTAATTAGCTTCTATAGTTATAAAATCCGTGCTAGTTGCTCAAAAATGATTTACGTTCTCAAATTTTGTTTAAATATAACATTTTCTCAATTTGAATAGTTCTCTCTTTTATCCTAACTTTTTAAAATGTCTATTTTCCCTTACATAGCCAATCTTTTTCTTTTTTACTTCTTCAAATCATGATTTTTTAAAAAAACATTTATATAACAAATCCCTGAAGGAAAAAATACGCACTATTGATTAGGAAAAAAAAAGAGTGAGAAATAGTAACTTAAGTGCATACATTATTGACGTTTAATAATTAAATAAATGAACAAAATTTTTCTTTAAAAATTTATTAATAATAATAAAATTTAAATATTTATTTATACAAGTAAAAATCATAGAGTGATAGTTTTATAAATATATTTTGATATAAGTAATAAAAATAATTAATAAAAATAGAGATATATTTTATAATAAATTCCTAAAATATCTTCCATTTATATTGTAACTAAATTATAATTTAGAAAAATAATCAATGACAAAACTCATTTATCCATGTAGATAATTAAGAATAAGAGATAAGTAAAACTTAAATATACATATATGAGTACTTAATACATGTAATACTTAAATAATATCATAAAAGATGGCATTAGATTTTGTAATAAGCTCATAAAAATTATTCTACTTATAATGTTAATAAATTTAAACAAAAATCTTTAAATATCTAGAAATGGTGAAAGAGAGCAAAGAGATAAGACTTCTAGAATTTTATTGAGTATTAGCGTGAAATAACTATATTGCCCTTGGTCGTTCTCTAACTCACCTTTCTATATATAAAAAAAAAATTCCTTCTTTTTTCATGTTCATTTAGTTTAGAATGAAGTGTCAATAATTGTAAACTATGTCCTCCCTTTACTTTTATTTTTTATTACTAGATATCGAGGAGTTCGTGCTAGTACGGGCTCAATATATGTTAATTTTTTTGTTTTAACTTATGTGCCACAAATAGAATTTAGATAATCAATCATATTTTATATATGTTTTAAGATATTTTAAGTTGTTAACTATCGTAATTGATAATATATTTTATGTAATTTCAAGTAATATATTAACTCTCTTTGTCCAATCTTTTGTGACATTAATAGTCAATTATATTTTTAAAAATTATTTAAGTTTTTAATTATTGTGACTTATAAGAATTTTTCTTCTATCTCAATTTAGGTTACACTGATATAATTTTGAAAGTCAGCTAAATACTTAAGTTGTTACTTATTGTGATTTATAGTATTTTTTAATGCATTTTGAAATATATAACAGATTAAATCAAACTTTTGTGGCATTGATAGTTAATTATATTTAAAAAATAATTTAAGTTTTGAATTATTGTGATTTGTAATACTTTTTCTTCTGCTCCAATTTAAGTGGCACTGATATAATTTCGAGAGTCAGATAACTTTTTAAATAATATATGTTACTTTTCTTGTCCTAAATTTTATGGCATTGGCAGTTATATTTTTAAACTAATTTAAGTTTTTAATTATTGTGATTTATAATACTTTTTCTTCTATTTTAATTCAAGTGACACTGATATAATTTCTCGAGTCAATCAAATATTTTATATCTTTTAAATTTTGTAAGTTGTTAATTACTGTGATTCATAGTATTTTTTTTTAAATATACAACAAATTAAACCAAAATTTTGTGTCATTGATAATCAATTATATTTTTTAAAAAATAAATTAAGTTTTGAATTATTGTGATTTGTAGACTTTTTCTTCTATTTCAATTTAAGCGGCACTGAAATAATTTCGAGCGTCAATTAAATATTTTATATTTTTTAAACTTTTTAAATTTGTTAATTATTATAATTTATAGTATATTTTTACGTATTTTTTAAATATATATATATATATATATATATATATATATATATATATATATATATATATATATATATCAAATTTAAAAAAAAAAAGATAAACAAATTAAAACGGAGGGAAAGGACCAATGAAGAAGTGTCAAAATAGGCAGCATATCGACATGCCTGCTTTGGTACTTCGTTATTATATCTTTTAAATTTTGTTGTTAATCACTATAATTTATAGTATTTTTTAAATATACAACAAATTAAATCAAACTTTTGTGACATTTATATTCAATTATATTTTAAAAATAAATTTAATTTTTGAATTATTGTGATTTATAATACTTTTTCTTTTATTCTAATTTAAGTGACACTGATTTTAAGTTATTAATTATTGTGACTTATAATTTTTTTTATGTATTTTTTGAAATATATATATATATATATATCAAATTAAAAAAAGATAAACAAATTTAAACGGATGAAAAATGACCAATGAAGAAGTGTTAAAGCAGACAGCAGGTCAACATGCCTGCTTTGGCACTTTGTTATTGCGCCCTTTGCCCTTTATTATTAAGTAGAATATAAAAATATTTTTTTACAATTTTTATTATTATTTTTAGCATATCAAGAAAAAATATGTATTTATTTATATTTTAGCTTGAACATCAATACTTATTTCCTAAAATCTAAATACTTATTTCCTAAAATCTAAGACTAACTATCAATTAATATGTGATTGTGATACAATATTTATATTAATTATTATTTTTTAAAATATGTTCAAAATTTAAATATATAAATAAAAGTGAATGAATGTAGTAGTAATATTTGTGAACTAAGTGAAGTGGCACCAATAATAATTTGTTTTTTTTCAACGAGAAGTGATTTAACATCATTGAGAAAACAATAGAAGATTCACGAATCACCAACAAAATCTAATACTACTATTAAGTTGTGTAGTAACTACTTAGAAAGTGAAAGAATTTTTATTTTCATCATGATGCTTTTATATGCTTAAAACAAATTGAATTAATAATTCTTATGACGCACAGTTTTGTTTTGGTTTTTGGTTGCTTCTTAATGTATAATTTTTATTTCTAAATTATTGAAGTTCTATATTCAAATTCGCATCAAAATCAGTAGTTTGACTCTCATACTTCATATCATCTCATATAAAATGAAACGAAGGAACTAAATAACTTTCATCAAAAGGAAATGAAATTTATTAGGCACTTATAAATTAAATAGAAGAAAACAGTGACAGAGAAATTGAGTTAGAATTTTTATTAAGGAGTTTAAAATTAAAAAAACACATAAAGAAGTCAAAGGAGGTTCAACATATACTATATATACATAAAAATAATTTTAGCAATATATAAATAATATAATTTTCTACCGAACGGTTTCAGATGAACATGTAGCTTCACCCTCGGAAGAAAATGATCTTTTCAGATCTCTTATAAAGACTATAAAATAAAAAAATATATGTGACCTATAAAATCAATTCTCCACGTTGCTTTTTTAAAAATTTATTTGCTCCTAAGTTGACAAAAACAAATATATGTGACCTACAAAATCATTTCTCCATGTTGCTTTTTTAAAAATTTATTTGCTCGTAAGTTGACAAGGGCAAATATATCTAGTTCCATTATCACGATGTGATTTTGAAAAAGAGCAAAATACAAATCTTAGGTAAAGGAAGGAGGTACAAAGTTCCATCACAGGAGGCAACTAACATGATGATGGAGTGGTCACAATGTCATCAAGACGAAAAGGGTGGGGCAAACTAGTTCTGTACAAAGAACAAATCCCATGAAACTGACAGACCCTGCAAGGTTGGATATCTAATGTTACAACTATACTTCGCAGTTCTCACATATAATTAACTTCAAACTGTTCAACTAATATATCTATTTGCAGACAAATACAGTTTCCTCTCTTTATCCACTAAAAGATGGCTTGCTTTTTCCATCTCCACTTCTATGCTCCACATTATAATTCATTGGTGGGTCTGTTGAGGGATTTTGATTTTATTAAAATGGGGAGCAAAGACAATCTTATGTGATTGTAGTCTTGGAATTTTTTGAGGACTACTATGTTTGGCTTGGCTACACGGCCTATGGTTACAAAAGTTTGTCCTCTTTAATTTGCGAGTTAATATATAAAAATATCCTAAATTTGATACCAAATTATAATTTTTACCTTAAACTTTGATAGTGCACAAATAAGACCTTTAACTATTCAAAACCTGAACAAATATGACCTCCGATTTTGCAATCCCATGCGTGAGTCTCACTCGTGCCTACGTGGAAAGGTAATCCAATCACACTATGCCACGCCGTTAAAAGGGCTAACTTGAAGAGAAGTCATATTTGTGTAGTTTTGAATAGTTAAAGGTCATATTTGTGCACTGTAAAAATTTTACTTTTTGTGTTAAAACGACGTCATTTTTTTTTATTATTATTATTGTTATTATTATTATTATTATTATTATTATTATTATTATAAAAATTTATTTATTTATTTCTATAGTAGCAGCACCTAAATTTTTTTTAATTTAAAATTATTATTATTATTATTATTATTATTATTTTATTTATTTCTATAGCAGCAACACCTAACTTTTTTTAATTAAAGAAAAAACAACCACTAGCAGGGATCGAACCCGCACATAGGCTGAAGGAAGCGCCCAATAAGAGCAAATAACTTCAGTGGGCTATCTAAGTGCCTTATTTCATGTGGTTCAATATTAATACACGTAAATAAATATACATTTTCTATCTCATATATATACAATATAATTTTTTTACTGAGGGGGTTCGGGTGAACCCCATGACAACCACGTAGGTCTGCCCCTCGTTAATTTAATAACATTTTAATTACGTTAATTTGATAACGTTAATTTAATATACTACTACTATCCTTAATAACATTAATTTAATAATGTTTTATTAAAACTATAATTTTTTTATTATTAGTATAGTTTCATCTTTAATTTAATAATTAAATAAATAATATTTAGATATATTATATAACTTAAATCCGTCTTCTGCTTTATAATATGTACATACCCGCTTGATTTTTTCATATGAGGCTAACCCGCCTAATTAATAAATCTTCAATATTGCTCTTTTTTCGTAATGATAAAGGAAATTATATGTCATTTTCATCTTTGAGCCGGAAATAATGAAAAAATAATAGTGAAGAGTCATTTAAAGATCATATTTGTGCAGTTTTGAATAGTTAAAGGTCATATTTGTGCACTGTCAAAGTTTAAGGTCATATTTATGTATTATGCCTTTAGATTTTACGATGAAAGCGCCCAGTTGTGTGTGTTGAACACACGTTTTGCCACGTAGGATTGGAGGTCATATTTGTGCAGTTTTGTGTATTATATAATAAACAATTGCCTGAATTGAGTTATGATATTGTTGTATATTATTTGTAATGAATGTCTATCAATATATAGTTGAATATTTATCAAGAATATCTATCAAAATATAGGGAATATCTATCAAGATATATGTCTATCTTTTGAGGAGAAATTAGAGAAATATTTTTTTATAAATAGAGGGGTTGTATTTATTGTAAATAATCCTTAATTATAATGAAATATGAATTTAAGTTTTGTACGCTGTTAATGTACAAAATATTCTACACTATCAGGTAAATTTGACTTGCTATTGCAGGTTATCTAATTTTTTCTTTTTAATTTTTTTTGTAAATAATTGGGTAACCTGCAATAATTTTTTTTTTTTAATTTTTATATAAATAATTGGGTAATCTGCAATAGTAGGTCAAGTTAACTGATAGTGAGAATATTTTGTGCACTGACGGTGCACAGAACTTAAACTCATAAAATATCCCCTCTCTTCTCTTCATTCTTACTTTATATTTCCTAATACATAATCAGCACGAGACTCTACCATCTCAAAATTTGAAGGTTAATGTATTATTTTTCTTCATTTTCATATGGCTAATAATCTTATGAAATTTGAGTTCATTTCCCTTTAAAGTTCGGGCAACACTATAAAATACGAGTCAAATTACAGAGATTTATTTGCAGGATTTATTTTAATCTCTATAAAATTATATGAAATATGGGGATGAAAAATTTATCGCTAAAATTTATAAATTTGCCATATCAATTGAAAAAAATAACGCTTATGCCATTAAAAAAGAACATTCCCCCCCCCCTCCCCCTTTTTTTATTGACCAAACATTTTCCCTCTCGTCTAAACAGCTTTAGCATTGACTCCCCAAACCCCAAATCGATTGACATCTTTAGCATTGACTCCGGTCGGCCTGCCATTGCTACTCCGGTCGGCCATTGCTTCTGTTGTTTCTTTTTTCCCTTTTGGTAAGTTGAAAACTTAATAATGCCAGAACCACATGCATTTGGATGCCATAAGGTTCATTTTGTCATATGGGTAGGTCATCGAACAGGATTTTTCGGCGAAGCTGCTTTAACACGGTACCCTTCTGTCCCAATTTTAGAAAATTGTGTGTTTATTTTTTCTGTAACAGAGAAATTGTTGTCTTCCTGCTTAAATCTCTTTGCTGCATTGTTGTTCATTGTAGTGCTCATGTGGGTTTTTATAGTTGAATTGCTCGTTTTTGTCGTAATGTAGTTTTATGCATATAGCATATGAACATTGGATTCATCTCAACTCAATACTTTCGAAGCAGAATATAAATTTATAGGTTAAAAAACAGGAATATTACATACAATAAATAATAGATATGAATCCATAACTTTAAACCTATTACGGTTTCAATGCCGAAAAACTTAAATGTTGAACCCATAAAAGTTACCTGGTACCCGTTGCAATTAGTCGAGGAGCAAGCAAGCGGGAGGAATTTTGTGAGGAAAAGAGAGAAATAAGGATTGGACGAATGGGTTGGGTTGCTATCAGAAGAATCGTGAAGTAGTTTAGTGAAAGAACAGTATATAATATTCGATTGTTCAGGTCTACTCAATGCTTCAATGTTTGTCTTTTTTGTTAATACTCTATTATTTAGGATAGGGAAGTAAATTATTTGTAATCCTTCTTAACTGTATGTTAAGCATAGGTTTAGATTGTCATTCTTTCTGGAATTCTCTGAGGAGGATTTTATTATCTATTTCTCAACAGGCTGAGTTTAAAGCTTCCCTTTTATAGTTCTATAAGTGGCTTAATTTTCTGTTAGACAAACTCTATCTATTGGGTTTTAGGAAAGCGAAGTGAAGTGATAGATTGCTAGTCTTTGAGTTTAACTTTTCGTCCTGTTTCCTTCTTTACGGCTGTTGTAGGAATCATTACAATGGTCGGAGGTGGTACAGGGCCTGCTCATGGGACACGTGCAACGACTTGTACACCGGGGCATGTGCACATGGAGCTGATGTTGCAGTCAACAGACGAAATTCCCCTAAATTTTGGTTTCACCGGAAAGGTATACTTGCTTGTTTTACTGGTGAAAAAAGTATATTTTCTGTGATTTGCTGTAACAAGGTAACTATGTATAGCTTTAGATCTCCGAATCTTGTTTACTTTCTTGTAAGCTCAAGTGGCATAACCTGGCACTTCACAGAGTCAGAACCAGTCTTTAATAATGTGGAATGCATGTCTTCTGGTGCATTTATTTCTTTGCACCAAAAAAGATTCAAGAATTGTGGCAAGCTGATTTATTTGTTTGGTTTCGACTTTGGGAAGTACGTGTCTTGCACCCGCTCCCTCCTTAATAGATTTTCTGGACTTGCATGCCAAAAATTTTGTAGCTGGTAATTCACATGGTTGTCTTAAAGATAGTGGTTCCCACCTTGAAAACTTGGGTTCGCCTCTGACTGCAGGGTAACAGTTCCAAGGCTGATGGCCTACATGAAATAAAGCTGGAGCAATGGGTCTGAAGCTTGATGAGGACTGGGGAACTACTCCTGCTGCTATAGATATGTGCTTAACTGTTGCAGATCAATATAATATTCAGTTGCTCGTTCCTTTCTGCGTTTGCTGATTTAACCAAGTTTTACAAGTTAAAAGGTGATTAGGACTTCTGAAATGCAGGTCAACATCCATACTGACACCTTGAATGAATCTGGATTTGTTGAGCATACAATTGCTGCTTTTAAAGGTCTCACCATACATACATATCACAGGTAAACACTTGTATACCTTCTCCGTCCAACTCTGAAGGAAAATAGGATAAAGAAGAAACAGACAGCCAAGAATGACGAATTGAGAAAAAAGATTAGAATGCGCTGCTTCTTGCCTATAAGACCAATGAACAGAATTCTTCTATTTCATATCTGTAACATGTATTCTGCAGTGAAGGTGCTGGTGGTGGACATGATCCGGATATAATCAAAGTTTGTGGTGTAAAGAATGTAATTCCCTCATCAACCAATCCAACATGTCCATTCACTTTGAATACTGTGGATGAGCACCTTGACATGTTGGTAAGAGATGCTTATAATAAGGTGAAGTTTTGATGCTCCTGAACAGTATATTGTCCTGATACTGCTACTTGCAGATGGTATGCCATCATCTTAACAAGGACATCGGAGAGGATGTAGCTTTTGCTGAATCCTGAATTCGGGCCGAAACAATTGCTGCAGAAGACATTTTGCATGATATGGGAGCAAGTAGCATTATATCTTCTGATTCACAAGCCATGGGCCGAATTGGAGAGGTTTGCAGTTGTCTAATTTCTCAAAGAGATTCGTAGTCCTGCTTGTTGTTGCTATAAAAAAGGTTAGCTGGTATATTCTTGGTTTCCTGTTTATGGTTCTAGTCTATTTTGTGAAAGAGACTTGTTCGCGAATGGATATTCTACTCTATGATTGTTCATTTTTTAATAAAACTTCCTTATGGAGCTAGAATACTTTGGTGTAAGTATTGTATTCTTGTGCTAGAGCTACGTTTATGATCAAAATTTTGGTACAAGGGAATGTGGATTTAATGCAAGCGGTCAATGACTTGTGTAAACCTTGGAGATTAGAACAAATAAAGGTAGGTGGTTACTTCCCAGCTGCCTAAGCCGGCATAGTTACCCGGTACTTGTGTTGGTGGAAAGTAGCAAGTACCCGGTGAAAAAGAGAAGGAATTCAGTTACTGATGTCACTGCTGGGTTTATCCAGTGAACATCATCAAGAGTCACTACAAAAAAACAATGAACAATATCACTGCCTATAAGACCAATGAACAAATTGCCAATGTTTTTGCTTGCCTAAATATGGGTAGGGATCTGGGAGGATATATGGTCTGGGATACAGAAATATCATCGAAGCTACAAAACGGTTAATTAATTAGTAATTTCTCTATCTAAGGGGAGTTCTTTTACTTGTTCTAGATGTTGGTAATAGGAGTTGATGTGCAGTTTCCTTGAACTTACAAACAAAACCCTTTCTATTTTTCTGTGTTTGTGGCATGTCTATTTGCTCCTTATGTGTCACGACGGTTTTGTACTGATCTTAAGGTCTTCCTAGCACAATTTGTTTACAGCTTATTACACCCAAAAAGTGATACTGGTTATAAACATAAAATGTCAAATATGTATTATTTGGCCCATTTGATTTTGCTAGTGATACTGAACCTTAAATTAATATGTATTATAACGATTGCTTCACTAGAAATTTTCATGTTGTAGGCTTGTGTATTAGTATTTGATCTGCTCTGTTATTGGATTATTGAACCACTTCATGTTCTTTGTGATGTGACCTATCAAGTCATGCCCGCCATTAAGCTTTTGTAATGATTTATGGCAGATTAGATTGAGTTGTTGGTCGGATAGTTAATTCAGGTTCAATCACTTCCTTATTGATTCCTCCTGACATTGTTGCATGCTTGCATTATGTTCTGGGAATACTGTTCATTGAATCCATTATAAAAAATTTAAAAACACTTTCATGTGTTTTTGTAATGCTATTTGAAGCAGCTCTCTTGATGTGTTTTGTAATGCTATTTAGGGTATATGCTAGTACAACATTAATTGAATCCATGATAAAGTTTTAATATCTCTTTGTTTGGCCATATGTCAAGGAAGAACTTTCTTGTTTGTTTTTGCTTGGTTTTTAAGCCCGTGTTCCTTTAACATGTACATGCTTTATTCTGTATAATGAACATTAATTTTTGGTACTAACAATTTTTTGACTTTTTGGGAAAACAATTGAATCATCATTTCATGTTGCTTTGGTTGATGTTGGCTAACACTAGACTGGTTGTTTTATTAATAGCACCTCCTACGGCCATCAAGGAGATCAGGAAGTTTGCACAGAAGGCTATGGGCACAAAGGATGTCAGAATGGATGTGAAGCTTAACAAGCAGATCTGGAGCAGGGGCATCCTAAGTGTTCCTCGGCGTGTCAGAGTTCGTATTGCTCGCAAGAGAAACGACGACGAGGACGCAAAGGAGGAGCTCTACTCTCTTGTCACTGTTGCAGAGATCCCACCAGAGGGATTTAAGGGTCTCGGTACCAAGGTCATCGAGGATGATGAGTAAACTCTCATTTTTAGCTAAGAATGATACTTCTAGTGTTTCTTGTGATCCAATTTAGTGCTGTGAGACTGCTCAATTTTGTTTATGGTACTAAACTATTTTCGTATTTCAAAGTTCTCTTTAAGATTTTATGCTATTCATGTTCTAAGTTTCGCCGAATGTCTCATGGATTTAGCTCTATTTAGTCATATTATCAATTTGTATTTTCATTCGTAGGTTATACCTAAAGGAACAATTAAATTTAAGCTAAAATTAGAATATATAATTAGTTATTGAAAATTGATGGGCCCCACTATATTAAAAAAAATACGGAAGTTTTAAACCGCTGCAATTTTTAAATAAAAATTTATTATAAAACATTAAATTTAGAGTAACGGGGGTCGATCATAGCAAAATAATCGCCGCAAATTAATTATGGCGATCAGAAAAAATTGTCGCAAATTGATTGTGATGACTCGTATTGTAGGGGGTTTTGGGAACCTCGAAATTGAAATTTGTGAGGGTTTAAAAACCCTGCAAACTTCGAAATTGAAATTTGTGAGGGTTTAAAAACCCTGCAAACTTTAAAATAGCACCTGTAATTTGACTCATTTTTTGTAGTGCAAGAACTATCTTTCATGGATGTTGAATGCTGAAATTCACTTAAATACAATGAGTCTCAAAGACGTCATTAAAACAAAAAATACAACATCTAACCAAAATCGTGCTAAGAATATGATATTCTTGCATCATTATCTTGACGAAATTCTGAAAATCAAATATCTCACTACAATATAAGGATTCAATTTTTTATGAAATAGCTTGAAAGAAAGGTATAACCACCTAAAGATGGTCATCCTCCCCAAAGCACAGTATGAATATACACATCTAAGGTTTCAAGACTATAGGTTTGTTATGAGTACAATTTTGTCATGTTCAACAAAAAAATTCCATTTAAACATATGAAAAGACTATCAATAATGATTATCTGATGAAATAGTCGCTCTCCTCCTTTCATGCTTCGAATATGCTCTTGAAATAACAATATCGAGAGAAAGGTTTCAAAAAGTATGCTGAACTAAGTTCTCATCTTCTGGTGGTTGAACAAAATAATAATTTGTTAATGAAATATCATGTGAATTGACCTACTGGATCTGCTCTATCCCATGTAGTGAATGAGGTGATGTTCACCATACAAGGAGTGAAAAAGATCGCGGTCTCGGATGAGATCGCAGACGTGATCGTGGTCGTGGTAATAAAAAAAAGAAGTCTTGTTTCTGGTGTTAATCATTCATCAAACAAAAAACATCATCAAAAGGAAAAAGAAAAGGATGAGAAACATGCAGCAATTGCTTACTTTCAATGTGGTAAAAAAATACTATACACGTAATTGCTATATTCTCTAACACCTGGTTGATCTTTATCAAGTATCACTAAAGAAGAAAGAGAAAAATTCTAAGGTTAATTTTATCCCTGAGATTCAAGCACCCTAAAGTAAAGATAGATCACTTGATTGGTGATGATTTTGTGAATATGGAAGAATGAACAATTTTTAATTTTTACTAGTAATAATAGTTAGTAAATAAAAGATATGTAAAATTAGCTGTTTGCATGAGTACTAGTCATTTTAATTGATTTAGTTCTATTACTCTAGTTGATTAGATAATTGAATTAAATTTTATTCCGTTTTGATGGTTAAAGACTTCTTAATATTGGTTTTTAGTTGTAATATCTTAGATACTATCATTAAATTATTCACTTACAGGAAAGAAGCAAAAAAATGGAAAGAAGCAAAAAAATGGAGTGTTTTGTCCTATCCTAAATAGGATTTAGTATTAGTTTTTTTTCTCTAC
This sequence comes from Capsicum annuum, assembly GCF_002878395.1. Lineage (NCBI taxonomy): Eukaryota > Viridiplantae > Streptophyta > Magnoliopsida > Solanales > Solanaceae > Capsicum > Capsicum annuum. Next base: position 202,414,377 of record NC_061113.1, on the reverse strand, counting down.
TGTGATCAACGGTAATTGTCATTGTGTCCTTGTAGGAATTGCCATTTCTTTTTCCTCTATTTTGACTGAGATAATGAATGACTTCTGTTTCGAAAAAAATAAAATAGAAAAAATAAATATAAAGCAACAATCACGTATCATTGTAATGTTGAGAACTGTTCTAATATTAGATGCACTAAATATAATAAAAATAGTGAACGATAAAGTTAGTATACTGTATACTATTTAACTAATGTACACTATTTAATTTGTCTTTCACTTGTAAAAACGTCAAGTAACATTACTTATTTGTATAAGCACCACGATCAAATTAGAATACTATGTGCATATGTCTATTACTTTATTAATTGCTTAATAGAATGCAGTTAATAATTTATTATACTATCTAGCTTTCACTTTGTGTAAAAATTGAATTGATATTTATTCTATTTAAAGATATGGATAATTCTCAAAGTAAATTGTCTGATTATGTAGACATTTGTTTTAATTGATTCTGGTAAAACACATACAATATTAAAGACAAAAAATATTTTTCTCTTAAGAATATAGGCAAGATAAATATTACTATAGTTTTTGGTAGTGCTAATTTGATTGAAGGCTTTAGAAAAGTCACTACAATCTTACTTAATGGAGCTAAACTCATAATAAATAATACTATATTTTCTCCCAAATCTCAGAAAAACTAGTTAAATTTTTAAGACATCCGTGAAAATGGTTATCATATCAAGACAAATGATGAGATGAATCTTAAATATCTTGGTATCACTAAGAATGTCTTTGGACAGACATGTGTTGTAAAAAGTTTCATGTTTTATCTTCTAGCTTGTTTTGGACAAAAATTAGTGCAATTAAAACACATTCTGCAGTAAATCAGAAGTTTACTAATTTCAATATTTTCGTATTTTGGCATGATAATTTGGGATGTCCTGGGTCTATAATGGTGAGACGAATTGTATAAAATTCAAATGGACATCCAATAAAGAACTTGAAGATTCTTTCAAATGGTGAAATTTCTTATAATGCTTATTATCAAGACAAGTTAATTGTGACACCATCACCAACTAAGGTTGAGATTGAGTCTTCCGCGTTCTTGAAACATATACATGAAAATAGTTGTAGACCTATTTACTCACCTAGTGAATCATTTAGATACTTTATGGTCCAAATAAATGCTTATTCTAAATGGTCTCATTTGTTCATATTGTCATTTGCAACTTAGCATTTACAAAAATTATTGACACAAATAATATCATTACGGACACAATTTCTTAATAATCTATTTAAGTATGTTCCCCTTGATAATGTTGCAAAGTTTTCATCCTAACCATTTTATGATTACTGCTTATCAATTGGGATAAAAGTTGAACCTCTTGTAGCTTATAGTCATACTCAAAATGGCTTTGTTGAGTCACTAATTAAACGTATGCAGTTGATAGTAAAACCATTGCTAATGAAAAATAGGTTGCCCACTTCTATTTGAGGTCGTGTAATTTTACATACTGCAATATTTGTTTGTCTCAGACCGACAAATTATCATAATTTTTTTTCATAGCAATTGATTTTGATTCAAGCGCCTAATATATCTCATCTGAGAATTTTTGAGTGTGTTGTATACATGCCTATAGCACCATCAAATTGCACCATGATGAGGCCCGAAAAAAGATTAGAAATTTATGTTGGGTTTGAATCACCCTTCATAATTCTCTATCTTGAATTACTAACGGGAGATATGTTCACTACTCAATTTGAAGATTGTTGACTAGATGAGATAATTTTTTCAAAATTAAGAGGAGAAGATAGTGAAATAAAAAAGAGAAATTTTATGAAAAAAATCAATAACTGTCTCAACCTGATCCACGTGCTTCAATTTATGATCAAAAAGTATAAAAGATTATTCATCTGTAAAAAAATTAAATGTCATTATTCATCTGTAAAAAAATTAAATGTCAGATGCATTTATAGATTTGAAAAAGAATCACCAAATCACATATTCCTGCAAAGAATATTATAATTTGAATTGATATTCCTAAAGGACCATCCACAAATGTCATAGCTAATGAGTCCAAAGTATGCTAGAAGCGTGATAGATCATTGAGTTTTAAGGATCGAAATTCTGAAAAAAAAAAATGAATGGTTAAGATGATACTACGAAAGATTTTCATATGAAAGTACAAGATTTGAGCAATTTTGATATCGCTGAAGGAATCAATAAGCTTAAGACTCAAGAAAATGAGAAACTATCCATAAATTTAAGTGATGTTGAAACTAATTTGAATCGACCTAAAATTATAGTGGATTATCTGTTTACATATCATGTTGCAGTAAAAGTCATGCATGATAATGAAGATCTTAAACCTCAATCTATCACAGAGTTTCGACAAAGAAATAATGATAAGAATGACAAAAAATGATTCAACCAGAGTTGAATTCACTTGTCAAACATGAAGTTTTTGGATCTATATCTCAAACACCTAATGGTATTAAACCTGTTGGCTACAAATGAGTCTTTTTATGAAAAAGAAATTAAAAAAATAAAATACAAAGGTATAAGGTACACCTTGTTGCACAAGGACTTTCACAAAAGCCTGGTCAATTATGAAGAGATAATTCACCAGTATGAATGCAATAACATTGCTCTATCTTATTAGTTTCACTATCCATGAGAGTCTTGAAATATATTTGATGGGTGTGGTTATGACCTATCTATATGGTTCACTTGTTAATGAGATATTGATAACTCTCAACTTACACCACTATTTTGATTCAAGGCGATCTCGTCAATATAAACCCAACAAGAGTCGGGATTGTATCCACAAGAAATGTAAAATAGCTTTCAATAACTTTCGCGTGTTGAGAGTTAACTAAGAGTTAAACTATAATGTGCAACTAAAACAAAGTATTAAGGTAAAAATTGGGGGGTTTGGTATAAATCTTTGTTAAGCAAACTCACACTTTAACACTAATGAGGGATTTAACAAGTGATTAGTAAATCAAATTAAGAGAAACCTTGGGGTTATGCTACTTTGGGGTCATTTATGTATGGGTAATCAAAGGTTAGTCCAGGTTTTAGTTAGGGGTTTGGGTAGGCTAGATTTAGGGTATAGAGTTAGTCTTTCAACAAACCACTAAATTTCACTCACGGATTCTTTCAAATACCTCATGAGCATGACAATATCATCCATCCAATACCTCATACATGTATTCTTATTTTTATGATGATGCTTATGAACATAGCAAATCCACACGACATCCTTATTTCTATGATGATGCTTATGAACATAGAAAATCCACACAACATACCCATTTCTAAGATAATTCTACGAGAGAATTTATTTCAAAGCGTTGTTCACTGTTACTTTTCACCCATATCCCTCTTTTAAGGATGATATGAGATCCAAGCCAATTGAGATTTTATACCATAATTCTCAATTCAACCCTATAGTAATAGCTAAACCCAACCTCCTTAATTAGTTATTTGGACTAACAATTAACACCCACACAAAGTTAACCACCTAATTACACATAATCTCAAGATAAGAATTTAGTTACTCATGAGATTGGAGAAAAGAGATGCGCCCAAGTTAACGTACAATGCATCCATTAAAAAACAAAGCAAGAATAATCCCAACTTCATTCTCAAATTACAGCCAAAAATCTCTTGAAAATTTACCAACAATTGTTCCTATCCCAATTGGAATGTTTTCTCTCTACTCAAAATTGAAAATTGGTTGAAAAGATGCCTTAATTGTGCATGGGTTTTGGCCATTTAGGATTTTAGGAACCAGCTCCGTGAATTTCCACTTCTTTCCTTGAAGATATCTCGCTCCATCGTGATCACCCTAGCTTAACCACATTCGCAATTCTCGTGATCACAGTAGTCACCTCGCGATTGCCGTGGTTTAACTTGGATTTGGATCACGATCGCGACCCTCAGGTTGTAATAGTAGTACCCGAGGGTTGATCCTTGGTCCTGATTTTTAGCTTGTGTAAGCACTTTGGTCTTTTTCTCCTCTTTTCAGCTTCGCTTCCACTATTTTTTGTTCGATTATCTGTAAATATTCAAACCATGGGAGTTAATACATTTCAATACAAAATTAGCCTCATATACACAATCATTTCATCGTAGTGTGCTCAAATTTGGATGTAAATGAGTGACAAATTTGCCACTCATTAATACCCTCAACTTAAAACTTTAACTTTCCTCAAGCAACACTACTCCACGCTCAATAAGACTACTCAATTTTCAGCCTATTCATGCAACCAAATGATCACAATAATTTCGAACTCGATTAGAACCACCAATTAGCCCTCAAGCATGGGAAAAACTATTTGGGCAACTCCCCTCAAAATCAATCATACTTTCAAGGATGCAAAAGACTTTTAAGAACAATCAAGCAATAACCACTAATTCTCTAGAAGTGACTCCCTATCAATAGCAACTCAACTACACTCTTTTGCCTCATTTTTGGAAGATGACAACTTCACTCGCCTCAATTTGTCTACATGTTTCCTCACAAAAGAAATTCCCAACACACCATTGTATCTATCATGCAACAAGGGACTAAATTGCAAGAACTCACCCTCACAAAGAATCTCTCAATGAAAAAAATTTTCATGTCATATGCTTGCCTTTATTTTCAATCACCACTAACTCGAAGACATTTGGTTGGAGATCTCGAAGGAATTTTTCAAGCTTGTAATATAGGCTCGAAAAAGGGTAGGATAAGCATATGCGATCAAAGTGACTACACCCTCCTTGAACTATACATATTGCACTATTTGATTAAACTTTGGGTCATAGGCCACTTCATTTATTTCCAACTTACACATGTGCCTACTTTCACTACCTTGATTCACCCATCTCTTGAAAGCATTTTCTTTCCATCTCTTCCCTTTGTGCAATCCATGCTTTTCTTTCTTTTTTTAATTTCTTTCTTTTTCTTATTCGCTTGTTCTTATTGCGTAGCTTTTAGGCAATCACCTACAATACCGTGGCCTAAGGTCACTTCTTCCAAGATTCACCACCCCCAACTTAGGATTTTAGTCTCAAGTTGAACTTTCAAGTTCAAGAAAGGTAGGGTTCAAAAGAGGGATAAAGTTCAAATGGCTCATGACTTGTAATGTGGTTGTCAAAGAAAGGTTCAAAGGCTCCAAATGGGTGTCAAAGGATACTATCTATGTACGGGTAGGCTCTTTAGGCTAAAGTGGGTTTCCATGTTCACAAAGAAGGCCTAAGATTATTTCACAAATAATACATGATCAAAATTAGCTTTGAGAGACTAACGGGAAAAGCTCTAGATGACACAAGTAAGCATGAAAATTAAACAACTAAGCTCATAACACATGACATGCAAACTTTTCAAGGGCGCTCAATTGCATTTCCTCTAGAAACAAAAGGAGCTATTTACTATACACTACCAACTAAAGACTTTGGAGTCATAAAAAGAGGTAAAATGTTGTTACAAAATTATTCATGTCCATGCCCTTGATTTTTACAAAAACCTTTTGGACGGAGGGAGGTGCTTGCTTTGTATTTCACCTCACAAGATTGGCTATCGTTAACACCAAATCAAGCCATTATCTCATATCTCAGCTCTCACACAGGCAAACTATATGGCTACTCAAACTTCACCATAGGAATAAAGGCAATCTCAACTCTATAATACCACAGGTACTCAAACTTTCCCTGTATCTATAGCTCAAAAACCCAAAACACAATGATTTTCCCTTAAGAATGTCATCACTCAGTCTATCATAGGTAAAAGCTCATCCAATATCATTATCAAGAGAATTAAAAATCTAAGAATGAAAACAAATCTAAAAATGAAAGCCAATTATTAAATGTAGGCACCATGGTGCCCAATATTACAACCCAAATAAAAATAAAAGCATCCAAATAACCATAAAAACATCAAAATAGATATCCAAATCATATAGAGGGAAGAATCAAAATGTCAAATGAATACGGAGATGGGAACCCCCAACTAAAAGCTTACAGTGTCTTTACTACATAATCATGAAAGCATACGAAGAGTAAAAGGGTCTCCTTGTAACCGTGTCCCAACTAAAAGCTTACAGTGTCCCAACTATCGTCACTCTCGATCTAAGCATTATCCTTAGCTCACCATCATCATTATTATCATTGGACCACCTGGCGGGGACCTCATTATCAGAATCTGCCCTAGGAGAAGGGAGTCTTTGGGCTTCAGGACCTTCTATAGGCCCTTCACCCCTTTCCACATACGGTTGAAGAATTTATATCTCCTCTTCTCCCTCCTCCTTATTTTATCATGTGACTCTGACAGTGACTGATATGATCGTGCTAATAAAGATTAGGCCCGCTCAAGTCTGGATATAGTATCCCCTTCTTCTTCTGATCTTCAAGGAATCTCTCATAGTCAGTCTGAGCAATATAAGAATGACAAGTGGTGGATGATTCTTCGGGCCCCTGAGGTAACGTTGACACTAACTCGCTGATAATTCGGATCTGGCCCAAGAGGTCCTCAAATGGACTAGTTGAGGATGGCCTACTAGAATCTATATCATCGTCTACCGACTTTCCTAAGTCAACTTTCCTCTTCTTACTCTTGGAAGAAGCACCCACGCTATAAATCTTTAATGGGTAAATATGATTCTTCGGGCATACCTAAGTGTCCCCAGGGTACTCCTCAACTCCGACCCTCTTGCATAATTCTGTACAAGGAATAAAATATGAGTAGAAAGCCGTCTCTGTTCTTAAAATTTCTAATGTTCGAAAGCACAAATCTCCCAATATTCAAGGGAACATTGTCCAAGATTCACGCATCCAACTGAGCTCACATATCCAGGACATAGGTTATGTTAGTGGATGGAGAAACACGACTACAAATGATGGCTAGCCAGATCTGACCCTCAGCCATGAAGTCATGCAAAAATATCCTTATTTTCATGGCAGCCTACGGGACCTCTCTTCTTGGACATAATTCATCAACTAACCATCTTCCTGGTGCATAACCCTTATCCTCAAATGAAGTCATATCAGCATCCGACAACTCATATAACTCATTGATTTGTTTGGCCCCAAAACAAACTTCCTTCCCTTTGATTCTCATAATTGGGTCAGAAGTATATACTACACTGAGATTTATGTAAGACTCCCTAACCTAATGCTCATTGGCTCGTCATGGGTCCGGGGTAAAACACCTCCACCCGGTGGCCACCAATCTATTATAAAAGGCCAGGAGATTTTCTAGCACCTTTTCCAAAGATATGCCTCGCTCAAGGAGTAACTTCGTCTTAGCCAAGTCCTCATAGTAGACAGTTTCACATTCGGGGGCATAGCCTTTCATTCTTTGCATTGAGTACCTTTAATCCATATACTGACACGACCTAAACTAGGGCCTTGTCCCAATTAAGACTGGGAATCGCCCCTGTTGTCCAACCCAACCACCAAACGCATATGTTGAGTCCGCTAAATTACAAACATATAAAAAAATAACATTTAACTATGTGGTGACTTTGAGATAAGTCTACATACGAGACGAGACCAACCAAGTTCAACCACCCAAAATCCAACCAATAGCCAAAAGAAAACCATTAAACCAAAACCAAGATAATAATCTAACGTATGTATGTATATATATATATATATAACAGAAATAATCCATACCATACCAAGTCTACAGTTGTCTATACAAAGTCTCTAGACCAAACCAAAGGGTACCTAGTCGGGACATGCCCCCCGACATAGTCATAAATCGAGTCTATAAAAGGCAAAAGTATATAAAGTAATCCATGACATGAAATAAATGCCTTCCAAACTATGAAAGCTCACCACTTCAATCCAATAGTTGATCCCGAATCTGATCACTAAGCAGAAGGAGTAGAATGGCCAGTTCTTGCATTGCATGGGGATACAACCGCTCGAGGATGGGTTAGCGGGTGAATGCCAGCATAAACTCAGGATAAGGATAAAATAATACCATTTATAAAACCAAGTAAAACCATCCATAATGCATATAAAGCATACTTACACACACACACACACACATATATATATGCCTGAAAAGGGAATTGGGTTTAGGATGCCTTTAAAACATTTACCTAGGCTGTGTAACTTTTCCATCCTAAACCACCTACGAGCTATATGGGTTCAACTCCCTCTGCATAAAGGGTCCCAGTGCGTGAAATCACACGACCAGAGAAAAGAACTTGGGATGACTAGTACATCCCTCAAAATATAAAGTGTAACATCATGCATACATCTAGTAGGATCAAACCTCACATCGGTAAATATGAGTTTCTAGTTTTGATCCCCCGGGGACCTCCACCTTCTATGACTTTGCTGCACACCCCCTTCTTTAATCCCAATTAAAACCATTTTCCAACCAAACCATTATTCCATTATTAATCAAGGCTATTAAGAGTGGAATCGTCATATCAACTATAACTTGATAGTATTATCCTTAGCCAATCCTTAGGGGATTCCCATGTACCCCATATGATTTCTAATTAAACCAAAACCATGGCCACCAAGGCCTTTTCAATCCATTCAAAACCATTTAAACCATTCATATCATTTAGGGTTCCATTACCAAGTTTAAACCGTGCATAAATTCCATTGAAAAACCAATATTATAGTGAAAACATTGTTATAGGCATTTTATCAAACATATTGGGGGCATAGTATTTTCAAAAGCAAAGTCCATTACCAAAGAACCATTCCCATGCAACCAATTATTCAAAACCACTATTAATGCATATAAAAGCATAATTAAAATATGGGAAAACCATAACCAAGCATTTATAACCAAAAACCCCAAATCATATTTGAAAACCCAAAATCATACAATATTCAAATCATGAAATCATTGTATAAAACCATGCCTTTAGTTGGAACTAATAATGAGGGAAGAGAACATGCCTTATACACGAAGATTCACGAAAGAAATCTTGACCTGTGTGCCATTTGAAAAACAAATGAAGAAACCCTAGCTTCCTATCTTCAAGAACGAGTTTGAGAGAGTATTTGAAATGTTTTAATCCTTTAACAAGTGTTATGGAAGGCCAACAAGGGTTATATAATGTAAGGACATATGTGTTTTGATGTAGGAAATGTACTGACTACCCTTGACTTAAAATTAAAACAAGCCATGATGCAGGGTATGACTCACCCATGCCATCCGTACCTTAAGGTACGAGTGGTACCCCAATTCGTTCCCAAGACCTTTCCAAGACCCTACACACTAATTCTTATATGAATCACCAACCTAACTCATACCTTAGGTTACGAGTGATGCACCAAACTGTACCCACCTATCATAGCTTAGATAGTTTTACAAGGCCAATCATTCAAGTACCATACGACTTAACCTTACACCCCTCGTATCTTTCTATATTACTCGTACCTTGATAATTCATATCTTGGGTAGAACTCAAACAAACATACTGCCTAGTGCACGAGTGAACCCTCAAGACAACCCCTAACTCGTATCCAAGGGTACAAATAGTACCCTTGCGTTATACCAAGTCCAAAACCAAGGAAATTTTGCAACGGTCCTATTCCTACGGTGTTTTTGTCTCCCTCACTAGGATCATTCATCCTCGAATGACAGTTAAGGGTACCCATCAAACTTAGAAGACAAGGATATAAACCAAGATAAGAAGATTACCATATACCCCAAGCACGATTTACACCCTAACACCTCCATTCTGACCTCTAACTAAGCTAGAAAACAAAGATACAAGAGAAACTATTCCTTACCTTTAACCAAGTTAGAAACCAAGATATGATAAAAAACACAAACCCTACGCATGAGTTTCTAGAATGAAGAACCAACGCGGATACTTGGAATCCATGTCCTCCTCTGCATCCCAAATGGCTTTCTCAAACTTTTGGGTTCACCATGAAACCTTTACTGAAGCCACACCTTTCATTTGGAACTGGCGAACTTACCGATTCAAGAATCCTCATCGGGACCCCCTTAAAGAACAATAAATTTGAGATACCAATACCACCTAAAGGAATAAACCAACCAAGGACCATCCATACCTTACCTCCACACAACACATAGATTACCGGATGAATGAAATCATGCTAAAGATCAAGTCCAATTTGATTTAGAATTTACCAAGACATATCATTACGAGAGCTTGAGTCTAACTATACACCACTTCCATGTTTAAGCCTATCTAAAGTTAAAAAGATTTAACTTCGGCCGTCGGGCCCTACTCCTTACATCTATCCTGAAATACTACTTTTCCTCTATCACCATTATATTTGGAACCCATGAGTAAAGGACATGGACAAACCATATCCAACCATTATAACCAAAACCCCCAACCTATGGTTGAACACCAAGAACCATGCAACTACTAAGACCTAATGGAAATTCTTGAAACCATGCTTTATAATATCTCTTAAGTACCCAACACAACTATTGGTATACCCATCAATCACAACATTCAAGCCTATCACTTATATGCCCGCGGTATGATCTATCCTTCTAAAGATCTAGCACCATTTAATATTTTTCAAAGGCTTCCACCACCTATTTCTTTCCCAACCATTTCCCATGTCAACAACCTTACCACACCTTCTAAAACCTTAACTCTGGTAGACTCTCCCCCACTTAGGGACTTCTATATTCCCTATTTCACAACATCACCATGATCCCCATGCCACTACTATCCTAGCACAAGGAAATTTATGGAACAAAATTACAAGAATTTTCTATGCCACCCAAGGCAAGACAAAGATCCCTGAAACAAGACACGACACCATAGGCACGAAGTACTTCATAGTCACCACCTAGACCATAAATGAAGAAACATCCCGACCAAACCAAATCATAAAAGGAGTACTTAGACTAGGCATCAAAAGAGACACAACCACACATACCATAAGTAATGCAATGTAAACTCAAAACTCATATTTAGGGAATAAGGAGAATGCAAAATGTGAACCTTAGGCATCCGTGCTATAAAATTATTTACAACACTAGTAGAGTAAGGAGATAGAAGAGAAACACTAGAATATGCAACCCGACCTTCCCTTGAAGTCCACCACTAAAAGAGAATTCTAGATTAACCACCAACCTTCATCCCATTTCACCTACAAGCACAATACTCTGCTTTAATGGGTGTCACCAAAGATGTACACGGGGACGTTTGGTTCTCCTATACCCAAAACCTTATTCATCCTAAAGCAACCTAGGGCCCAACATAGATATGCAAAAACTATGAGACCAAATTTCCAATTAAACCAAAACCATTCAAAATCAAAACATGGCAACCAAGGCCTTTTTAAAATCAAAATATGGTAACCAAGGCCTTTTCAAATTCATTAGAATCTACCAAAACCAATTCATGTTTCTCTAATCATTTATGCAATGCAAAGATTTAAGAATAGTCAAACCATATGACAAAATTATATTCAACGGTAATTTCATAAATAATTTGAGGGCATATAATTTCTAAGACCAAAACCAAGTAATTGGGAAATCCATAGTACCCGAAAATCCATTTAACATTCCCATGCATCCCACAATGTTCATAAACATAAATAAGCATGAATAATGCATCATAATCTATGGAAAATTAATTAAATGAGTAATCATGTCAAAGCCCTCAATTATGCCAAAACACATATTTAAAACCAGGAATTTAATAATCAATTTCATGCCAATAATAAAGTACAAGTATAGGGACTAAGACACGTGCAAGTTCCATGATCTATCCAATCTAATGACTTAACCCCCGATCCATCTATTCATCTTGAGCGTTCGATCTACAAGTCACAACTTTGCCACTATTGCGTTTCTCAAGTCATCAACCTCATCCAACCTGTCAATTTACCCCCACAACTCCCGCATTGCTATCCTCGAGCTAACATGTTTTCTTTACCAAAATCAAGCATCTAGGTTCATGCCTAGGATATACCAACCACCATTTAATACTATCAAAATACCCTATATAAATTAGAATATACATATAAGATCCACCCCAAAAGGAGGACACTCCCAATTCCTTAGTCACCCACAGACAACCTATCCATTCCAAGGTAAAGCCATTCCCCTTATGCATGCAAAAACGAAAACACTCCACAGAGGAACATTAAGACTGATGGAACCCTTATTTAAGATATCCCTTAATTTCTCTTTAAGATCCTTTAACTCCATTGAAACCATTTTATAAAGAAGGAATAGAAATTTGGACAAATGTCCGAAACAAGACCAACCACAAACCAACCTCCCCATTAGAAAGACACCATGAGGGTCATCAGGAAGGACCCCAGTAAATTTATTTACCACCAAAACCAAATGCAAAGAATGACCTTCCGAGGTAGAATTTTAAACCAAGACCACAGAATAAAGATGTCCCTTTTGAAACCAACCTACGATTTCGAAGATATGATACAACTTTTCCCATAATAGCTAGGGAATAAAACCATCCTTCCACCCCATAATCGACTCACCATGGAGCCTAAAACAATCTGTTTTGGGATTCGATAGCCCAATGAAACATAGCACGAGTACAACTAATCCATTTTCGAATGACATCAAAATCCACCATATCTGAGTTAAATAATTTTACCAAGACCCCTTTTATCACTAGAAAATAGCACATACCCATTATAGACTTCTTTGGAAATCACAGAGTCACCTACCGAGGTAGAAACAGGTCTAAAGTAACCTTGAGACCAAAATACATGACCACAAATAGGGTCACAAAAGATAAGGCACCCCAAACCAAGTGAACCACACATGCCATAAAGAAAGGAGTTTTCAACACACCAATGTAGGCATCGAAAGATACCTCAAACTCCCAAGGAATACTAAGAACATTGAGATAATTTTGACTAGTGCCGAAACCAAAAGTAGAACCCCTCGTTGCAAGAGCTAGAGAAGTAGCAACCGATATCCTATTTGCCCAAGCGACAATCCTTATGCGACACTCCCATTGCATGTGACCTAATTGACCACACTAAAACACCAATTCCTTCCTTCCTTGCAACAACCATGGTGCAAACGACCACAAAATCTATAAAGAGGATAGAATGATGCAGATTGGGCCCCATTAGACCAAGATTGGGCACCTTTTGACCTAGAAGGATGGACCAATCTAAAAATACCTACCTTTTAATGGATTCAGGTAGGGAGCACAAGTCATAGAACAGGAGTTAGGACTCACCTAACTCTTTTTGGACTATTTACCATTATACCCTTAGCCTCCCCTTTGTTTAGAAGACCGAGACCCCTTACCTTGCCCATTTACCCACCTTACCTCATTTCTTCCCATACCAATAGGACTAGACTGGCATAGTAGAGTTGTTGCTATCTAGGCTAATAGATTAATAGAACATCAAAACTCAGTATTAGTAACCTTTTCTTGAGGTAATCGAGTAGGAAAATCACCTTTTAAGATAGGGTTAGTGGAGACTGGTAAGACTCTATGAAGAAAACCAAATGTTATGACCCTTGGTCGAGTCTGTGCCCTATGAGTTGGACTAGATCCATTCATGTTGTCCTCAAGTGGGACAAATGAGTTTTCATGAACTTTAGATCCTTGAGAAGACATGATTCTAAGAGTGAATCAAGGAATATTCAGAGAGGAGTTCAAGCCTCAAACTCCATAGCTCGAAAGTAGAACAACCAAGAAAGTGGAACATTCTAAGATGCCTTGTAGCCTTCTGATTATAAGTATGGTGCACGACACACCCACAAGAAAGACTCTACTCGACACGTCTTTGTAGACACCCCATGACACCAAAACCAAATTCTCTAATACCAACTTGACATGACGCGAACCAGGGCCTTATCAAGTCCAACCAAGACCGGGAACCGCCCCCTTTACCTAATTAAGTCTGCTAAATTCCGAACATATAATAAGATAGTGTATTTAACCATATGGTGACTTTGGGATAAGTCTATATATGAGATAAGACTAACCCAACCAAGTCCAACCACCCAAAGTCCAACCAATAGCCAAACCAAAACCATTAAACTAAAACCAAGATAATAATCCAACGTATGTATATATATATATATATAAAATAGAAATAATCCATACCATACCGAAGTCCACAGTTTTCCATACAAAGCCTCTATACCAAACTAAAGAGTACTTAGTCGGGACATGCCCCCGACATAGCCATAAATCGAGTTTATGAAAGTCAAAAGTACATAAAGTAATCCATGACATGAAATAGATGCCTTCCGAACTATGGAAGCTCACCACTTTAATCTAATAGCTAATCCTGAATCCAATCACTAAGAAGGAAGAGTAGAATGGTTGGTTTCTGCATCGCATGGGGATACAACCACCCAAGAAAGAGTTAGCGGGTGAACGCAAGCATAAACTCAGGATAAAGATAAAATAATGCCATTTAAACCAAGTAAAACCATCCATAATGCATACAAACCATACATATACAAATATGTATGCCGAGAAAGGAAACCGAGTTTAGCATGCCTTTAAAACCTTTACCTGGGCTGTGTAGCTTTTCCGTCCTAAACCACCCACGGGCTATATGAGTTCATCTCCCCCTTCTTAAAGGACCCTGATGTGTGAAGCCGCACGACCAGAGAAAAAAACCTGGGATGACTAGTACATCCCCCAAAATATAAAGTGTAACATCATGCATACGATTACTAAGATTAAACCTCACATTGACAAATATGAGCTTCCAATTTCAACCTCTCGGGTGATCCACCTTCCACGACTTTGCTACACACTCCCCTCTTTTAATCCCAATCAAAACCATTTTTCAACCAAACCATTATTCCATTTTATTAACCAAGCTATTAGTAGTGGTATCGTCATACCAACTATAACTTGCAAGTATTGTCCTTAGCCAATCCTTAGGGGATTCCCATGTATCCCACATGATTTCTAATTGAACCAAAACAATGGCCACCAAGGCCTTTTCAATTCATTCAAAACCACTTAAACCATTTATATCATTTAGGGTTCCATTACTAAGTTTAAACCATGCATAAGTTCCATTGAAAAACCAATATTATAGTGAAAACATTGTTATAGGCATTTTATCAAACATATTAGGGGAATAGTATTTCTAAAATCAAAGTCCATTACTAAAGAACCATTCCCATGCAACCAATTATCCAAAACCACCATTAATTCATATAAAAGCATAATTAAGATATGGGAAAACCATAACCAAGCATTTATAACCAAAACCTGCAAATCATATTTGAAAATCCAAAATCATACAACATTCAAATCATGAAAGCATTGTATAAAACCATGCCTTTAGTTGGAACTAATAATGAGGGAAGAGAACATGTCTTATACAAAAATATTCATGGAAGAAATCTTGACCTATGAGCCCTTTGAAGAACATATGAAGAAACCCTATCCTTCAATCTTCAAGAGTGAGTTTGAGAGAGTATTTAAAGTGTTTTAATCTTTTAACAAGTGTTATACAAGGCCACCAATGGTTACGTAACGTGAGGACATAAGGGTTTTGAAGTAGGAAATGTTCAGACTACCCTTTACTTAAAATTAAAACAAGCCACGATGTAGGGTATGACTCACCCATGTCATCCATACCTTAGCGTATGAATGGTACCCCAAATCGCACCAAGACCTTGCCAAGACCCTACACACTGATTCCTATATGACTCCCTAAATACGACTTCGCCTTGCACCCCTCATATCTTTCTATACCATTTGTACCTTGATGAGTCATATCTTGAGCAGAACTTAAACCAAACATACTGCCTTGTGTATGAGTGAGCCCTCAAGAAAGCCCCTAACTCGTATCCAAGGGTACGAATGGTACCCTTGAGTCGTACCAAGTCCGAAACCAAGGAAATTTTGCAATGGTCCTATTCCTAGGGTGTTTCATACACACAACATTATTAATAAAGATTAACATAGAGAAACAATGTTATATGACATAATTAAGCTAAAGGAGTGGCCTAGGGATCATGGATTAACTTGGAAATGATAATTTAGGGTTTGAACTAGTCTAACAAACTGGCCTCGGTTGTCGCAATCGTAATCTGATTGGGTCATGATCGCGATACCTGAAAGTCCTGTTAGATAGGTATCAATTACTGCAATCGCATCCACTAAGTCGCAATTACAATACCACAATCGTACTCATTGTATCACATTTGTGGCATCTGAGACTGCTGTCTAACAATTATCCAATACTAAAATATGTCACTTTCTCTACAATTTGTGTTCAAAATAAGTAACTAACATTAAAACATGACACGTAATACCTAAACATTCAGTCATACCCTTACATCAGTGGAAATCAATTAAGAGGATCATTTGGGCATTTCACCAAGCACTTGGTGTGCACAATTATTTCTTATCAATTTTGAACAGTTTTGGGTACTCAAGACTTCCCCGACTTTGTACGCACAAATAACAATAGCCAACCCACCACACGGGATCAATTAAGCTCAAAATTATGCATACAAACCATAATTTTAGGCTCTTACCCTAACATGCATTCTAAGGCCCACACACGAGCATAAAAAAAGAGGATCGAAGCACATTATAGATGGGGAAATATAGAAAAAATGCAATTTACTTGAAATGCTTTCAATAAAGGTAAAGCAATTTCAGAGGAGATGTGGTGGGAGTTGTTTTGGACTGTTCAAATTTTAAAACAGTCTCGACTGCAATCACTGTCAAAGATTCATGATCGTGATGGCACAGTGATCGTAATTGCGGTAATCGAGACTAATTTCTGCTCTTCCATTTTTAACTATAGCCGACAACTCACTTCCACCACACTTACCATTACTCAAAATCACTCAAATGCACCCTTTGGGCATCTCATTTGCATGGATTAATCTAAATAAACAAAATCTACTATAACAATCAAAATTTAAAGAATACGGGTCAATCTAATGGCAATGTTGGGTTGCTTCCCATCCAGCACCTAATTTAACGTCGCGGTACAACGTCCATTAATCATCAAGTTTGATCTTTGAGGTAAAGTAACCTAACATTCATCTCTTCATCCACAACTTCGATCACAAAGATCACTTGTATCTCTGTTGGTTTCTTCTCAGTTTTGCACACATGGAAAGAGACTTCATCATGATGCACTCAAAACTTTATTTGTCTATACTCCATATCAATTAGAGCTTTTCCACTTTCTAAAAATGGTCTCCGATGAATTATGGGTGTTTTGTGGTCGATTTCACAATCAAGCACTACAAAGTCTGCTAGAAGAATGAATTGGCCAATCTTTACCAATACATCATATAATACCCCAATCGATTTCTTAATTGAGCGATCGGCCATTAATAATCTCATGGTGGTGGGTGTAGGAGAACCTAAACTAAGCCTTTGATACGCTGCATATGGCATCAAATTTATACTATCACCAAGATCACATAATATTTTTTCAAATTTGTGAGTCCTAATGGTGCAAGGGATTGTAAAAGCACTTGGGTATTTGTTTATCTCTATCATGGCATTTGAAATGATGGCGCTATAACTACGGGTTACTTCAATAGTCTCACCATCCATAAGCCTCTTCTTCAACATCAAGTTCTTTATTGATTTAGCATAACCTTGAAATCTCTTGAAGAGCCTCTAATAGTGGAATACTGATTGAGAGATTGCTAAGGTTTGCCAGAAACTTTTTGAGCTTAGCATTGTCATCTTTATTTTTTAACCTTTGTGTAAAGGTAGAGGAATTTTTATTGGGGGAAATGGAATGCTTGGAGGTTCATTCCCCATTTTCTTGTCACCATCATTCACTCTAGGAGTTTCCTCCTCATCACTCATCTCTTCAACTATTATTGGTTCATCACCCTCTTCAAGAGACTTTGAAGCACCAATATTTGGCGATTCACACCGCTTCCTCTTCACATTCATTTGATCATCAAGAGACTTTTTCTCAATTTCAATCACATACTTGCCGATATTTCTACCACTTCTAGTAACAATTTCCATGGCATAGCCTTCATTCTTGGGATTTACCACCGTGTTACTAGGTAGGCCCCCTTTTGTCCTAGCATGGAGTTGGGTAGAAATTTTTGCCACTTGTGTCTCCAATTGCTTGATGGAAGCCGAATGTGAATAACTGTTTGGTGAAGTTAAGAAAAGACGTTCTTTATCTCCCTTACCATTTTGTCGGTACCTTCAACATGAATTAAAATTTGAGCAAGTACATCTTCGGTTTTGAATTTTTGTAGGTCCACCGAGCTTGATTTCTTTCCTTGACACAATTATGAGGGGGGACATATCTATCATAACCTCTCTCCTTGTCCCTTTTTCTATCAAGCCAATCACACTCTTGATCTTGATCATTCCAACCTTGGTTCCCAGCATGTCTTTGGTAGGCGAAGCGGGGGAGGGGGGAACCCCCTGAATGATTAACTAAAAAACTTATCTCTTCATCAAGTGTCTTAGCTTCATCCTCATCATAACTTTTGGCACCTAGAGGCAATGACATTGATAGCTTTTGTAGGTGCTCCCAACACGTGTTTAGTGAGGAGATCCAATTGGGTCATCACCTTAGCTATATTTTCATCCCTTTATTCATCTTTCATTCTTTGCTCTTTGTTGACATAAGATGCGTTGTGAGACCCTATGGCTACTTTGAAATCTTAAGTATACCATCCTCGATTTTGCTTAGTGACTTGCTCAAGTATATTTACCGCAACACCATATGATAACTTCACAAGAGAACCACCCGATGCATTGTCCACCACCATTTTGTTTAGTTAGTCCAATGCTCTATAAAATATTTGAAGGAGCATCTTCTATGACATTTCATGGTTCAGGCATTGCATAAGTTTGTCATTGAACCTTTCCCACACCTCATGTAAGGGATCATCACTAAGCTGATAGAAATTTATGATTTCGTCCCTTATTAGAAGCATTCTATACAGAGGAAAATATCTATCTAAAAAGGCCTCCATAATTTTGACCCAAGATGTAATAGACCCGGTGGGTAGAGATCTCAACCACAAAATTGCTCCACCCATTAGGGAAAATAGGAAAAGCCTCAACCGAATGGATTCTTGAGTAATATGAGCAATATCAAATGGGGCACACATCACAATGAAGTTTTTCAAATACAAGTTAGCATCTTTGTGTGCTTGACCCTCGAATAGACCTTTTATTTGTAACATACGGAGCATTATACTCGTGACATGGAACATCCTGTTTCCCTTAGCGGTGGGATGCAGATTGCATTCGCACACCCTGCATCATTAAAATAATCCTCATCCTTGAGGTGTCCATCAAATGAGCTTTCATTGCTCCCATTGTGGCGCATGGTGTTGTGATTACTATGAAACTCCACTAACAAAACAAAAATAATAAAAAAAGGTAAACAAAAGCACTACGAGTAACCTACAATCACTAACAACACCATAAAAGAGAAAACTAAGCTTCACTCCCCAGCAACGACACTATTTTTGAAAATGCTCAACTTACACTACTATTTTGATGCAAGGCGGTCGTCGTCAATATAAACTCAAAAAAAGTCGGGGTCGTATCCATAAGGAGTGCAAACTAGCTTTAAACACCTTTTATGTGTTGAGAGTTAACTAAGAGTCAACCCATAATGCACAACTAAAATAAAATATTAAGGTAAAATTTGGGGGTTTGGTCTAAATCTTTGTTAAGCAAACTCACACTATAACACTAATGAGAGATTTTAAAAGTAATTAGTAAATCAAATTAAGAAAATCTTTGGGGTTATGCTACCTAAGCGATAATTTATGTGTGGGTAATCAAATGTTAGTCCAAGTTTTACTTAAGGAGTTGGGTAGGCTAATTTAGGGTATTAGAGTTAGTCTTTCAACAAAACACTAAATTTCACTCATGGGTTCTTTCAAATACCTCTTGAGCATGACAAAATCGTCCATTCAATACCTCGTACATGCATCTTTATTTCTAATATGATGCTTATGAACATAGCAAATCCACATAACATCCCTATTTCAAGATAATGCTATGAGAGAAGTTATTTCAAAGTGTTTTTCACTATTACTAATCACCCATATCGCTCTTTCAAGGATGATATATGATCCAAGTCAATTGGGATTTTCACCCATAATTCTCAATTCAACCCTATAGTAATAGCAAAATCCAACCTCCTTAACTAGCTGCTTGGACTAACAATTAACACCCACACAAAGTTAACCACCTAATTACACATAATCTAAAGATAAAAACTTAGCTACCCATAAGATTGGACAAAAGAGATATACCCAAGTCAACATTCAATGAATCGATTAAAAAATAAAGCAAGAATAATCCCAACTTCAATCTCAAACTATAACCAAAAATCTCTTGGAAATTTACTCACAATTATTCCTTTCCAAAATTGGAATGTTTTCTCTCTATTCAAAATTGAAAATTGGTTGAAAAGATGCCTCAATTATGTAAGGGTTTTGGCCATTTAGGATTTTGGGAACCATCTCCATGAATTTCCACTTCTACCTTTGAAGTTATCCCGCTCCATCACGATCTCCCTAGCTTGACCGCATTCGCGATTCCTACGATTTCGATCGCTACAGTTTGACTTAGCTTTAGATCATGATTAAGAACCTCAAGCCTCGATCGTGGTACTTGAGGGTGATCCCTGATCTTGATTTTCAGCTTGTGCAAGCAATTTGTTTTTTTTTTCCTTTTTCATCTTTATTTTTACTCCTTTTCATCCGATTACCTGCAAACATGCAAACCATGGGATTTAATGCATTTCAATAAAGAATTATCCTCATATACACAATCATTTCATCGTAGTGTGCTCAAATTTGGATGTAAATGAGTGGAAAATTTACCACTTATCAGATATACAAAAAAATTCTCTAAGGATTTGAGATGTCTGAAGCATAAAGTTCAAAGCCTCAAAAAATATATTCAATTAGATTGTAAAGATTATTATGGTTTGAATCAAATGAAACGCCTGTGGTATAACCGTCTTAGTGAGTATTTATCTAAAAAAGGTTATACAAATAATGAAATTTTTCCATATATTTTTATAAAGAAAACAACATCGATATTTATTGTACTTACCGTTTATATTGATGACATAAACCTTATTGGAACTCCAATAGAGCTTCAAAAGGCAATGGATTATATAAAGAAGAAATAGTTTTGTCCTTGGTTTGCAAATTAACATTTGACAAATGGTATCTTTGTCTATCAATCTGCCTACACAAAAAGGATGTTGAAAAGTTATATGGATAAAGCACATCCATTAAGTACTCTTATGACTGTCTGATCATATTATGTGAATAAGGATCCATTTCGATCTCAGAAAAAGAATGTGGAAATTCTTGATCCTAAAGTATCATAACTTAGTATAATTGGTGCATTAATGTATCTTTCAAGTACTACAAGGCCTGATATAGATTTTTTTTAATTAATTTGTTAGCAACATATGATTTTGCTCTTACTAGAGACACTGAAATAGGATCAAACACATATCGTGGTACCTAAAAGGGTATCAATAAGGACTTATTTTATTCTTACAATTTCAGTCATGATCTTATTGGTTGTGCTGATGCAGGGTATTTATCTAGACCCATATAAATCTATGTCTCAAATAAGCTATGAGTTCATATGTGAGGGTGTTGACACTCAATTTTGGCTCGCTTTTTTTTTAGTAATTATTTTTCGGTGCTTCTTTGCCTTAAATTATTTTTAAAAATAAATCTCTATGTTTAGCTCTATGAATTTTTAAAAAGAATTAAAAAAAAAGAGGATTTTAAATATAAATAATTATCTTAACCTCAAAATCACAAAATTATCTTTTTGATAAACACATTAACATTTTGTCTAATTTTATTTTTCAGACGATATATTGTGACTATATATTCTAATAATATACATATCCTTATTATATGCGTATGTGCATATTTTTATTATAATCTTATATACGATTTAATGCATATATATATATATATATATATATACACACACACTATTAATATTATAAAAGTTAAAGTTACAAATTGTTAAATCGGATGTGTATACTAAATTATTTATACAATTTATATATGTTATACAAAAATAATTTTAGGATAGTAAGAAGCATCAATAAAATTAATTTGGGTAGAAAACGAGTATTTGGGCCAACATTAATTCAATTTCAAATCTTATTTTACCCAAACCCAACTCTTACCCATGAAATTTCGGGGGAGGGACAAAAATAACACCTAAAATAAAATAATTCTATAAAATTAGCAAATTTGTAATACCTGTAAATAGCCACTCGCGAGTCACATTATAAACTGTCTAAATAGCCTCTCCTCACTCACGTATGATTAACTGCATGTAACAGGAAAATACAAAAAAAATTCAAATTACAACTTTACTTTCTTTCATTTTCAGTCACAAATTCCTTTCCCTTCAAACACCTAATTCTCCGTTCATTACCTTTTCTAATACTCATCTTTACCTTTTATATTCCACAACCTTCTGTATAAATCTCTAAAAATTTGCTCAAAATTGATACAAAAAAATAACTACAACTTCTGTTTTAGTACGGATAATGATCAAATATGGAGATGAATGGATATCTAAGGTTGAATTTCAGAATTTCATCATCCATGGAGTTTTGTTCGATTCTGCCTTTACTTACGATGTATTTGTTGCTGAATTGTATAAGCAGTTGAATATAGATCCAACTAAAGGTTTATTGGATATCAAATGCATTGTCACAGCCGGATCTATGCCTATATACAATGACATAAGTGTCAAATTGTATATGCAGATGAAGAAAAAAAGTCTCGATATCAATGAGTATCTATTGTGTATAACACTCATCCCTATCAAATTTCCAGCTGGTGAATTATCAGATCCTATACAGATTATCGAAGCAAATCACTTTCCTGCCATTGAGGATGATTTTTCTGAGGAATACTTGGAAGATGAGCCAAAGCCTATCATAATGGATCCTCTTTATAGGGATGTTGAAGACGGGCAATTGTATTGGGATAAAAATACAATAACTAGCATTATGAAGCATCATGCAATCCGACATAAATTTTAATTTAAGTTCAAAAGATCATCAACATCAAGGTATGAGTCTGCACAAAAACAGTATCGATTTAACATATATAGTATTATGTGGTATATGTACTGTCTGAATGTGGTATTAAACTGTATCAAACTAGTATATAATAGCATCAATTGAGTATCAATGTGGTTTTTATGTGGTCTATGTACTTTCTGAATGTGGTATTAAACTGTATCAAACTAGTAAATAATAGCATCAATTGAGTATCAATGTGGTTTTTATGTGGTATATGTATTGTCTGAATATGGTATTAAACTGTATCAAACTAGTATATAATAGTATCAATTGAGTATCAATGTCGTTTTTATGTGGTATATGTACTTTCTAAATGTGGTATTAAACTGTATCAAAATAGTATATAATAGTATCAATTGAGTATCAATGTGATTTTTATGTGGTATATGTACTTTTTGAATGTGGTATTAAACTGTATCAAACTAGTAAATAATAGCATCAATTGAGTATCAATGTGGTTTTTATGTGGTATATGTATTGTTTGAATATGGTATTAAACTGTATCAAACTAGTATATAATAGTATCAATTGAGTATCAATGTGGTTTTTATGTGGTATATGTACTTTCTGAATGTGATATTAAACTGTATCAAACTAGTATATAATAGTATCAATTGAGTATCAATGTGCTTTTTATATTGTATATGTACTTTTTGAATGTGGTATTAAACTCTACCAAACTAGTATAAAATAGTATCAATTGAGTATCAATGTGCTTTTTATGTGGTATATATATTGTATATAGTATAAAAGTGTATAAATCTGGTTTAAAACAGTATCATTTGGTTATAGATACTGCATATGCAAGGATGTGAGCTGGCTGTTATGTAATCGACTAAAATTCAATAATCTTTTTTATTTCTCATCAAATAAATGACATTTTTAAATCTTATTGCAAGTAATAAACCTACATTATCTCTCTATGAAAGACTTCTTTTCTAGTAAGAAAATAGAATGCATCAACAACTTTGAATCAAGAAGGTCAAAAATGGATTTGCCCTGCTTACTGCTTGTGACACCTTTGTGTAGTTATATCTACAGAGGGATTAAAATGATAGATATTGGGTGGGTTACTGAGGATTTCGTTTCCAACAAGGACGTAATAGATCATCGTGTGTGGATAAAAAGGTACAACATTGGTTTTTGCCCATTGGTTGGCTAAGGTTTGATTGGTAGCAATGTTGTTAGTAAGTTCATTTGGGACCATGACTGAAACGTGAAGGTCGGTGCCTTTAAAAGCTTTACGAAGTTCTGGATTTGAATCATAAATTATGAATCTTTTGCCTTTGAAACCTTTGATTAAGTCAACTGATTTTGTTGGTATAGTGGAGTTGTTCCCAAGTTGTCTGTAGCATATTCCAACCTCAGATGAGATTTCTGCACCTAAAATTTACAAGTAGTTGAACTGACTGAGTTACTATAAGTAAAATATTCAAATAAAACTAACATTATTTTGTATAAATGTATTAATACAGGTACTATTTGCAATATACGAATGAAAAATGTCAGCGGACTTTTCGATCTTCAAGTCAAAAAGAGTTAGAGGTATTCATTGTGACAAGATTCTTTGATGTTCACGCCTGTGCAATTGCAGATAACATGCTTTCACAATGTCATGCTACTTTATTGACCATTGCTGAATGGTAAAAAAGAAGTACCTAAATCTGAAATCATCATTCACTCCTACAGAGATCATGGTTAAAATGAGAAACAGTCATGGGATCAGAATGAACTACAAAAAGGCGTACAGAGCAAAAGAAAAGGCAACTGAAATAGTCAGAGGTTTCCTGTATGAATCATATAGTAATCTGCCAGCTTACTTGTATATGGTAAATACAATCAATCCAGGTTCGTATACAAGGCTACACAAGACAGAGTACAATCCCTTTCTGTATGTTTTTGTTGCATTGAATGCATCCATTAAAGGATGAGAATATTGCATGCCAACAATAGTTGTTGATGGTACTTTCCTTAAATCAGCGTATCGGGGGACCATGTTGTGTGCTAGCGTGCTTGGTGCAGCAGGTCAGTTTAATGATATTTTTCAGATACAATAGTACTTCCTTAAAAGAAGTAGAAATTCAGCTTTTCAACACAATTACAAATTTCAAAAGCTTAATATGCATTATTCATACTAGTCTAAGATGTTTCACTTTTTTCACTTGCATAATCAGGGAAAATTCTACCATTAGCATATTCTATTGTGGATTCTGAAAATGATGCTTCATGGGAGTGGTTTTTTAGTATGTTTAAAATAGCATATGGTGAAATAGAAAATATGTCCATAATATCAGATCAGCATGAAAGTATATTAAAGGATGCTGCAAAGGTATATCCAAATGCAGCTCATTGTACATGCATCTATCACCTATGGAACAACATCAAAGGAAAATTCAAGAGAAATCAGAAGGAGCTAAAGGGAATATCTTTTTACAATGGCTCGTACTTATGTAAAGGCATATTTTGATCGACTAATGGAAGGTTCAGACAAAATCGATGATAGGCTGAGGCCTAACCTATTTGAAATTGGCTATGAAAAATGGTCCATAGCACATTTAAATGTCAATAGATCAATGGTGATGACTTCGAATATTGCAGGGTCGCTGACTTCAGCAAATAGAGAAGCAAGAGAACTGCCAGTAAACAAGCGGCTACAATTCATGATGGATTTGGTAATGAAATAGAATAATGGAAAAAAATGAATGCATAGGCAACATTTACTGAATTAGGAAACAAGTACAACACAATAATGAGGGAAAATCTTTTTTTATCAAATAAAATGAAGGTAAACAAACTGTTTTGTTATTTGTATTTCATACTGACTAATAATTATTGTGGTATGGCACAATTGCTTAATATTTGGTTGTATATTACAGGTAATGGCTTCTACCAGTTATGTGTATGTTGTGATTGATGAAATTCAAAAGCAAAGCATTGTGTGTATGCATAAAAAAAGATGTAGCTTCCTACAATTTTAGGTTGATGGAATCCCATGCCCTCATGCTATGGCTGTATTGAGTTACACTCATATGAATGTACAATCATACTGTGCAACTTATTACACAAAAGAAAACTATTTGAAAGCCTATGAATTTTCAGTTATTCCACTTCCTGATGAATCAACGTGGCGCATTTCAACAGAAGTATTGGATGTCATAGTACTACCACCAATCTGGAAGCTGAGACTAGGTAGACCAAAGAATAGCAATAGAGGCAAAGGAATTACGGACTACATGTCTGCACAGAAAGTATTATGTGAACGGTGTGGAAAGGTTGGACACAATCAAAGAACCTGCGCAAATGCCCTAACAAGAATTTAACAAAACATTCTTATAGTTCCTCTTTTCTTTTTTCAAATAGGTTAGTGCATTCTAGATTGCAAAACATATTATGGGAATTGATTTCACATTTTAAGATGAAATGTGAAAAGTTGCCTACTTTTACATGAAATGTAATAGATAATGCCTAAGATTTTACATTTTAAGCTTCCTAGTTTGATTGCTAATGAAATATTTTGACATTATAAGGATTTCAACTTCTACTTTTCATTGTCTTTATGATATCTTTTTGATGAATTTATTTAGTGTTCTATCATTGTACTTGCAAAGTCTATATAAACATTTGAGTTCATACATTATTCCCAAAAGAAGTTTCTTTGTATATAGTTTGAACATATCAATTTTCTTTAGAAAATTAAGTATCAATTGAGTATAAATGTTGTTTCTATATAGTATATGTACTTTTTGAATGTGGTATTAAACTGTATCAATCTAGTATGAAATTATCAAATAATGTGTTGTTGGGAGATGAATTGTTCAATAATCTTTGATTCTTGACAGTGTATCTTTCAAAAACGAGAAAGTTGGGACTGCTTGGGGTCCCTCCTTATCGAACATTTGTCTTGTATGAGATTCTATAGGCCACAAATAACTTTGATATATCAAATCTAATTGATGCAAGCTCCAGTGGGAAGGTATTATGCATTTCCTTACTGAGTACCGTAAGACCATTTAACAATGTTAATGCACATATACTATTTTGTAGTTCATTCCTCAGTTCTCTTGTATCTATTGTGAGTACTGATTGTGCTTTTCTGTATCCTGAATAATAGATTTACAAAGAGCGACTTACGGATGGTGTTGTTGTTGCTATAAGAAGCATAAGCTTAATTTCTACTCCTCATGATGTACCATGTTGTACCAGTCTCTCTTTAAGATTATTAAACAAAAAAATGACATCCGCTCCAAGACTAGTTGTTTGACTAAACTAAGTAGACTATTTCTCATGTTGAAAAAGAAATATACAATAACCCATTTCTTATTTCAAGGCAACAATTTCATGACTCATGAGTGAGTTGGATTTTAAAATGTCTAGAATTAAAATTGTATCATTTCAGCTTCATGAATACTGAATACTACCTCAATTGATACTTAGTAAAGAAGCATAGACAAACACAAATAATAATACTAGTACAGATAGGCTTGGCAACTTCACATTCTCAAACTCAAGTACAAAATTAATTTAACTTAAACCAGTTACCCACCTATAGTAGCACATTTATCCTGGTTGAGTAAATGACTTGAGTGACTTTTAAGACTGGCGTAATTGAGCTCAGACAGACACAATTTTCCCTTTTTTCACAAAAATTCCAAATCAATCTACAACATAATTGGGAGCCACTGCCAAAATCCTGTCATTTCTGGATGGTTTCTTTCCACCATCTTCACCTGCTTGTCTACCATCATCCACGACTATCAAATGGCCTTTTGTTTGTATCAAGCTATGTCACAACATACATATGGTCCAAATAACAATTGAGCATAAGAAAAATATTAATCAAGACCATTGTAATCCATAAATATCCAAGTGTTACCTCTATAATAGCTTTCACTTTAGCAACTTCAGCTGCTGCCTCTTCCATGGAGCTGTAGCTATTCTTATCATTCTGCTGACTAATGTACCATTGTATAAGATCTTTCTGCCTTATTCCAGCTAATCCAGTCCCTGTAAGTGTGTAAATGGTTATGAGCATTCCATATTCATCAAAAGAAAAATATATTGACTTGAATTATAAATGTATTCTCTCCAGTAGCAAATCACTGGTTTTCAAGCTTTTATAACTTGATCCTACTGGTTTTATTTGTTGTTTCCTTAAATCATTCTTTCCTCTTATGTCATTTCACACTGAATTTAATGCTACTAAAAACAAGCATTTTAGAAGTTGAATTTAGCTTCTGCTAGCAACTCTAAACAAAACACTCTAAATTTTGTCTAAGCTAATTTACCATCTTGCGTTACAGTCTCTTCATGCTGCCTCAATCGCAGAATAAGAGCGCGTGTAACTCTCTGGAAATATTCATCAGTAATGACTAGCTTCTTTCCTTGCTTGCTTGTAGTTCTAGTGATATTTTCTACACATGGATAACTAACACAATATCCAAGAAATCTCTGCATTATGAAAATAAGATCCTAAAAAACAACAAATTAAATATTGCATACCTGTATTCCCAGATACCGACTCAGCCAGAGATTCAGTTGGTTGATTTTCCCCTTGACCAGTACCATTTTCAGTAGCACCAACATCATCTTCACGAGTCCCATCTTGGAACTCAATAGATCAATTTCACTCGACTCCACACAGCATAAAAAGTTAAATTGTCCATTTATCTACATAAAATTGTATGTCTATTTTTGGTCATTACCATTCGGTGCATTTGTCCACTGAAAGGTACAAAGCATTTCCTTATACCTAATTATCGACGTCTTCAACAATCTCCTTGCAATTTGTACATGACGTGGTTGCACCTATCCTAAAATACACAGTTGAGTGCATATATACAATGATTTACTAAATAACCAACAGGAAAATTCAGCACTTCCTGTACCTGAATATCTAAATGGCTTTGAGCAATAGCCTTCGAAAAGTCTGATCAATGCTTCCAGCTGTCTTAAAGTCATGCGATAGGTAACTCTACTCCCTGGAGCAGTGTCATCTCGACGTAAAGCTACATATGAATCAACCAACAACTCTCTAGCTTCTACAGATAGCTGTGTAACACAAATTCTTTTCAGTATGATAGAAATCATATAGCAGAATCTAACATAACATTGATAGAGAAATGTGCATCACAGACCTTAGCTTTCAGTATTTTCGCATACATTATGTATCGCTTCACTTGCGCAGTGCTAAAATGAGGGTCAACTAGATTTTCCCTCTTTTGGTGAACTTTCACTATATGATAAACAATATTATAGTGTGTTTGATCAGTAGGATCATCAATCATAACATATACCAGATCAAACCTTGAAAGGATGGCAGGAGGCAGTGCTACATTATACTGTACAAGAAAACACCATTATTAGACATCAACTTTAGTTATGCTTATTGTCTGCTATTCCACTGCTTCATGAATGGCAACCTTTAAGATGGCAGACATCTCCAGTATCAGAGCTAACCTTACTGAAAGTAAGAAGAAGTGCTAAAGAAATGAGATGGCACGAAGAGTAAATACCTGATCTCTAACATCCATCTTGTCAAATTCATCAAAACAACAGATACCATTATCTGCAAGCATCAGTGCTCCAGCCTAAGAAGCATAAAACAAACTTATTAAGATATGGGATAGAATTTAAGACAACAAAAATAAACTGAACAGAAAATTAAATGAACAAAAGAAAAATGGAAGAAGAATTAACTCAGTAGAGTTGTCTAGAGAGACTTAACTCATTTCCAGATTAATTTAAAATGACTTCTTACCCCCACCCCATCCCCAAAAAGTCAAGATATTCACATTAGTTAACAGCAGAATGAAATAAATCCAATCTATTAATAGTTTGGATCCTAGGAAATCAATACTCTTATCACGCCAACATCAGAATCTAGATGAGCTTCATGCGCTAGGAGTGCAGATAACAGTCTAAGGCAATTGGTTCAATGTTATCACAGATGATATCTTTTTAGACTTCCCAAAGTATTTACATATTTGTAGTTTGCTCAACAAATTATCCATTTGTGACAAGTGGAGAAAAAGTTGTATATTACCTCAATACAGAATTCTCCAGTTTTAGGTTCTTTGGCCACTGTTGCAATCAATCTAGCAGTAGACGAGGATTTCCCTAACGTATAGACAGATCGAGGAACCAGACCTGCTGTGTATCTAGGCAATAGATGAAGTAGCAAAAGTTAGTCATTTGCTAGGAAATAAGTTGAAGAAATTAGAAAGAAGAGAAGAAAGCTCACTTGATGAACTGAGACTTTGCACAGCTAGGATCCCCAGTAATACAAACATTGATGTCCCCTCTTAAATTAATGCCTTCATAAGTAAACTTGTGAACACCACCCATTTATCATTTTTGCCATGTGTTGATAAATATCCCAAATTTTAGAGCACGAAGCTACCCAATTGTGATTTTGTTATGAACCATATAAAAATGTGAAACTATGCAGACAGAAATATAAGCTAGATACTCTAGTTTTTTTTTTCGATTTATGAAAACTGAAAAAGACAAATGAAAGACCAACCTTAAACAATACTTTAACTATGGGGCAATAGTAGTTAAACATATAGGGCAATAGTAGTTTAACTAAGCAGCTCTATGGCAAATTAATTCAGCAAAGTATATCAATGAATCCCCAGATGCATTTGAACCAGGATCTTCAAATAAAACCAATTGCAAGACCAGCTAGTTTACTGTCAACTAAGCAATGAAACACTTCCAATAGTATATCAAAAACAAAAATGAAAACTAGGAAACTGTATCCCATAAAAAACACCAGGTAAACACTTCCAACAGTATATCAAAAACTTCAAAATATGTCAAAAACTACACTTGCAGGTTATCCTAAACTATTGCTGCTTTAGAAGATTAGTTTTTCTTTTTAAGTCTTCCAGTAGATTTATTATCGCTGATTACACGTTGCTTTTGTTTTGTCTTTCCGTATTGCCACAGTAATGCACCATATCAACTCCATATGCTATAAATATCATCTAAACTTGTAGAATTTTGAACGTCTTTAATCATGTATCCTGCGAAAGTAGCTACAAAAATACCACAGTCCCTGCAACATATTCCCAAATGAGTATAATAATCAAAAAGAAAAAAAAATGAAAGACTAGCAACAATATTAGCTTTTTAGTACTAATTTATGTGTTCTTTTGAGTTGGCAATCCATCAACCATCCGAATATCAAATGAGTCAGCAGCTTCTATTCCATCACTTCTTTTGTCCCAAAAATCAATAGAAGAAAGCAAGTTTGGTAACAATTCTGAATATGCTGAAACAACTTTCTCAGCAACACATCTATATCGTGCACCATGCATTAAATCATAAACATAAATACATTGGTCTTTAAAAGACAGACAAACCAAAATCCAGTGAAATTTCTCAGAAATATTTATCGGGAACAAAACATTATCAACAAAATATCACGGCACATTACACCTCATAACATATCTGAGGATATACTCAACAATTTCACTGTCCTCTTTAATAACGGCAACATCTTTCCTCTTACCCAAAAACTTTGAGTACAAAATTTGTATCAAGCAATTAAACCAACAATCAGTTGTTGTGAATGAACTTCCACCATCCAAAAAAGTATACTGTGATTTCTTCCAAAAGTAGTAAAAAAGCACATCAATATGCTGAAAAATAAAGATAAAAGATCATTTTAATAAACTACATTACGTTGTCAGAATCAATAAAGAATATTTTAGTACTACTAAACTAGCAAATCATGATGGATAATAGACTTACTGAATCAGTTAAAGGTACTCCTGCATATCCAAGCGTGTAGAACCATTCTTTTGTTTTAATCGTGACAACACCAAAGTCAAAAGCATTTGCCAAATTATTAACAGATTCCAAATAAATAGGACTGTAACAAAAGTAGACACAATGTATTAGTTATGACACAAAAATGATAAAAATTTAAGCTACAAAAATTTAGAAAGAAAAAACTTACTTTGAATTAAGTCGTAATGACTTATCAACAAACTTGTTGAATGAAGATAACAACTTCATATCAAGAAATGGCTCTGTAATATTTATGGTAAATGGATGTTTGATACTAAAGATGTGTTTTCTTGAAGGTCCTTTATCTATGCACTTAGTTGGTTGACCTTGAACGTTGCTACAACCAGAATCAAACTTGGACACATATGGCGATTCACATATTCTAGCTGGTTTTCTTATTCTGTGAGGGACAACCGGTGTGTCATCCAAGATGAAAGTTGATTTATCACCTACAGAAGTATCATCAATATTTTTTCTTACGCTTCCAACATTAATAAGAACTTCTGTAGCCTCCAATGCAACACTTGTACAACCTAAATCTGTATTAATCTTCTCAATAGCTTTCTCAATCACAGAATGTTCATCAATTTTATTAGGTTGAGTATACTTTGAGATTTCACTATTCAGAACAACTGACCAATCAATTTTCTGACTATTCTCAACCAAATCTTTCATAAACTGAACATTCTCCTGAGAAATTAGTTGCGTAAAATTTGATACTTCATAATCAGGAAAATCAGACCAACTATCCTCAAAACTATGTTTAACCTCCTCTCCAATCTTATAACCACTTGGTGTAAATTTTAAAAATCAAAATTTGGAAATGCACTCCATTCATCACCTGTTATAGGTCTATCACTTGCATCTGTATCGATACGATCACCTACACCAACAGTTTCTTTTCCAATATCATCAACGACATTATCGCTTAGGTGATCTCCAGCTACTACATCAATATTTTATTTTTCAACATCATCAACCAGATTAGCACTAAGTTTATTCCTAGCTTCTACATCAATACAATCCCCAGCATCAATATTTTTTTGTCCGACACCATCAACCACATTATCACTTACGTGATCAACCTTAGATGTACCATCGGTTTTTCGTCCCACATTGTCAGACAAATTAACCCCTATAGGATTCCCTGCATGTGTATTATTATTTTTAAGCCTCATATTCTGACCACTGTGATACTCGGCAGACTATTTTAAAAAGTTCAACAAAAAATATTAGTATAAAACTGTATATAAGTCTTATAAACCAAAAACAAAACAACAAGACAAATACCTTAGAACCCTTATTTATATGTAGTGCTTTAAAAATTAGGTCAAATGACGATGTCATCAACTGTTTCATCGACAAAACCTCATCCCTTAGCTGAACATTTTCAAAATGGAAAACAAAAAACATCAATTTTTCATAATACTCAACTACAAAAAGGTGATATAAAATTTCAAAACATTTAAACATACCAAATTAAAATCAGTTCACAGAAGTTTTAACTCTTTTTGAGAATTCACAGGACTGTCTTCTCTCATATGTTCTTTGCTTGAATCAGATGAACCATTATATTTCTTGAATGTAGCATGTTCCTTTTGAGGTACAGGATCAAAAACAGGCAACTAAAGAATTCTCTTCTCAATACAAGTTGGTTCAATATTGGTTAAAACCACATATACAAACAAACAAAAATTTAAAAGTATTAAAAAGTAAATTAATAGTATAACCAAAATATCATATATATAAATACAAATAGTATAAGTACCTGCTCACAATTTATATCGTTAAAAGCAAACTGCACCTTCCTGTAGTTTGGTCTTATCGTCACCGACCAATTAAGTACCCGGGGCACACTATCTCCCACTCGAACAACAAGTTTATCATTCGCATATGGACAACATTCATAAAACCAACATTGGAATGCCAAAGGGAAACCGCCACACCGATACATAGACTTTCGCTGATAAACCTGGTACTTCATTGAATCCAGCATATCACGAAAACACAATTTTCCCCAGAAAAATGTCTCAAACTAACCAGACTCAACCAACAAAAAGTCATCATTATTTATGAAGTCACCATACGTAATTGAAAACAAAAAAGTATGAATAAAGTAAAAAATGGCTATATGCAAAACGTCCCCATCAGATTGCCATTTTTTTCCCAAGAAAAATTTTTGCAGCTCAACTTTGTAACTTTGGATTGATTTAGAAAATACAAGTCCATAAGGCGACTAGACTGGCTCAAATTACAGGCTAATGTAACATCACCTATACACTTTAAGCCACTTATAACAGCAAACTCTGATAGCACAAATCGCAACTTTGTCTCATTCACTTCAATCTATATCTCATTACTTCGGCTAGACAAAACTTCCCTAAGCAACATGCGATGTATCAACTGATTTTGAATGCAAACAGGTGACAAATCTAAAAGATATCCAAAACAAGTATTTCTTAACAAATCAAGTTGCACCTTAGTCAACTTATCTTTCAGCTCATTCACAATCGAGCAATTTGTATGAACGCTAACATAAGTCATGTAATAATCACTTGGTCGAACAACAAAATTCCAAATCTGAAAAAAACATATATTTCTAAATACATTAACGCTATGCATTACATTGCACAAAACAACTACAATAACAACAGCATACAAAGTAAGGTCTCACATTGCACACATATACAAAAAAATACATTATATTTGTAAAAAAAAAAAGAATACCTCAAGATCTGATAAACTATAATTTGGTTTGGCAAGCTGATTTGAAACTTTGTATTTTTTTTTGACGATGCACTAGCATCTTCACCATTTTTTTCCCTATTTAATTTTTTTCTTCGTACTATAAACCTTATCCTTTCTTTTTGAAATATCCTTTTTCTTCATCTTTTCATGCACCTAAAAGCCTTTGACTCTGTGATCGAGTCATCCTATGAGATGAAGAAGGGCTTTCCGACAAAGATTTCCTCTTAGGTTAAGAGTCTATTCTATCAATTTTCTTCTTCTTCTTCATGTTTGAAGGACTAGCACAGTCCTTCAACTGCAATAACATATATGAAGATTCGGTAAAATCATCATCTTTAACAGTAAATTTGGGGTCAAAATTGACCCCTTTACCAGCTAATTTAATCTTGCCTTTACTACCCATTTTTTTTTCATGTCCATACAATGGAAGAATCACCAAAAAACACAGATTTATGAAGCAAAGAGAAGAAAATTTATGAATCAAAGAGAAGAAATTTGGAAAAGTTCAGTAACTAGCCGTTGAAAGGGTCTTTAATGTGTAAGAGATAAGTTTTGGGCCTTTTAATGTGTAAGAAACAGTTTTGGGCCAAATGGCTATTTAGGGGTATTAAATTAGGTCGACTGGTTACCCATGTCCAACTTTTAAAAGGGTTGGCCATTTCTTTTCAAAATGGCCAGCCCATGTCCTTTTCCCTTTATTCAAGTCTTAAAAGAAAGATCGTTGTTCGGTACTTGTATTAATAAGAGGTAGCAGGTGTCCGAAAAAATCAATTGAGATGCACGCCAATCTTAGGTTCTTTATTAAAATCAAGAGAAAGAACTTAGGTGGGGGAGGCACTGGGCAATTTTGCTGGGTGAGTTTGCTAAAAGTCCACTTTGAGAACTTATTTTGACATTTAAACAAAAGTGTTGAAAAATTGAGAAAATAGACACCCTAATGGGTCCACAAAAAAAAAAGCTAACCCTAGCACTCAATTTTAAAAATATTCACTTTAGTCTCACTCTCATTTCTGTCCCTATTTTTTATAAACTACAATTTAGTTCGTGTCCAAAAATATAACTATTGGATATTTAATTTTTAAAAAAAAATCTCAAGATTCTGAATCAAGCTCCACTACCAATCACTATTTTGCCAATTTTCTTACAGTTTTTCGATCATTTTTCATTGAATTTTTTGGCATTCATCGGAAAGTGACATTACCTCCATTGTTTTAAGCCATTTTCTCATATTTTTAGACCCATGTTTTCATCCATTTTCATATAAAAAGCTTGAAAATTAATCCCATATTTTAAAATCGATTCTAGGCTCAATAGCAATATTCCAACACTTCTTAGGTTGTTTCTAAGATGTAATCCATTAGATTATTTCGGTGGTCATAGAAAAAGGCAAGATCAGGTACTGTACGAAAAACATCTAAGAAGAAGAAGACTACAGTCTATTAAGTCTAGGCTCATAAATCATTGTTTAGGTCTATTAAATACTATCATCGAGGTATATCATGTCTATTATAGAATACATGATTGTTGGTGGTGTATTTTCTAGTGAATGGGAGGAGACTCCTAAATATTGGGTTTTAAAAACTGCGTCTACAGAGACAGTGCCAATTTTCCTTCGTCGCAATAGTTCATACACCGATTTGGTTAAAAGCGTAATGGAAAATGGTGAATTAAGTTCAAGCGATGTGGTCATTAGTTACTTGATAAATAAGAGGGGGAAAATCTATCCAACATTCACAAGGAATGATAGAAACATGAAATTATATATGTTTTGCGTTGATTCTAATAATTTCAGGCCTATATTGTGGGTTAAAGTTGTTGGAAGGTCTCGGGAAGAAGCTTCTACATTAGTCCCACCCCCACCCCCGGCAGTGGATGATAGATCAATGGAATATGAGTG
Organism: Capsicum annuum; assembly: GCF_002878395.1. Classification (NCBI taxonomy): domain Eukaryota; kingdom Viridiplantae; phylum Streptophyta; class Magnoliopsida; order Solanales; family Solanaceae; genus Capsicum; species Capsicum annuum. The sequence goes on along the minus strand of NC_061113.1, from coordinate 202,377,907 downwards.
CATACTCATGAATGGGATAATTCTGAAGAATTTAAAGAAGAGGAGTATGAACGAGGTAAGGAGGGGCAGTCTGGACCACATGTAAGCCACTCTTTCTTGGATAACACCGATCTTTATGTAGGACAAACATTCAAGGACAAGAATGTTTATGTAATTATAAGTAAGAAAAGATTGAAGAAATACTAGACTATGCAAATTATTTATTATATACTGACACCATTATTGATTTCTACATATGATAGATAGATTATCAACTTTTCGAGAAATTAATTATTCACCAACTCATAGGTTTTTGATCAACTATCTGAATATATGGACAAGTTAAAATGATAATAAAAAAGAGAAATTAAATTAAAGTATGATAATTAAAACCTTTCAAACATTGTAAAACAATTTAGATACATCAATTGTGACGTCAAATCACTTTTGAACACGATCAAGTGATATTTAAGACATGCTATAGTCGTAAATTGGTGAGATGAGACTAAAAAGGAATAAAATAAAATAAATAAGTGTCATTCAAGCAATGCAAAACAACTAGATATCATCAAATGATATTAGACGTGTCTAATGAGCATAAAGAAGAGAGATGGTTGTGAATTGTGGGTGTTCATGAGATAAGTAGTGTTTGAGAACAAGTAGTCCTTCTTAATGCAGACGTTTGTTTTGAGTAATTGATTGTTACTACCAATACTCTCTCTTATACTCATTTGATCGACTGTTCAATTATTTTGTACTCTCATATGATGATATTTAGTCATTTTTCATTGCTTGAATGATATTTATTTATTATATTTTATTTTATTTCTCTCTTTTTTAGTCTCGTCTTACTTGTCAATAAAATTAGATGATTGATGCTAGACCTATGAAGATATCGTGCATATATTATATAAAAATGTATGCATCTATACCAGACTAAATTAGCAGTCATGTATCGACCAATTGAGTCTAGTAGAAAGTAAGATAAGACTAAAAAAGGATAAAAAAAATAACATCATTCAAGCAATGAAAAATGACTAAATATCATCATATGAGAGTACAAAATAAGTGAACTCTAGATCAAATGAGTATAAGAAAGAACAATGATAGTAACAATCAATTACTCAAAATAAACGTCTGCATTGAGAAGGACTACTTGTTCCCAAACACTTCTTATCCCATGAACACCCACAAGTCACAACCATCACTCTTCTTTATGCTCATTAGACATGTCTAATACCATTTGATGATATATAGTTATTTTGCATTGCTTGAATGATGCTTATTTATTTTATTTTATTTTATTTTATTTCTTTCCTTTTTAGTCTTATCTCACCGATTTACGACTATAACATGTCTTAAATATCACTAGATCGTGTTCAAAAATAATTTGGTGTCACAATTAATTTATCTAAATTATTTTACAATGTTTGAAAGGTATTAATTATTATACTTTAATTTGATTTAATTTCTCTTTTTTGTCATTATTTTAACTTGTCCATATATTCAGATAGTTGATCATAGACCTATAAGTTGGTGAATAGTTGACTTCTCGAAAAGTCGATAATCTATCTATCATGTGTAGAAATCACCAACGACGTTACTATTTAATGAATAATTTGCATAGTCTAGTATTTCTTCAATTTTTTTTATTTCGTAAATTTTAAAAAGCTCCAATTGCGTCTTGTTTAAAATTACAACTCTTCCAGGCATACAATGATAGGATCTATAGTAAACCTTAATAATCGATTATAGAAGACATAACATTCTTTAGACCTTTTCCAACGATCACTTTTTTGGTAGCCCTACTATATAAATGACAGGGACATTTTTGAGCTCATCCATGTTCATTTATTCATCTCTTTCTCATTTTGATTCAATAATAATAATGATCTTTATCATTTGGAACACTCCTTTGCTTGGTCCAAAGCGTTAAGTCATTGCATAATTTCGATGGTCATCGAAAAAATGATATCAAGTACTGTACGAAAATCAGGTAAGAAGAAGACGACTACAGTCTATTAAGTCTTGGATCATAAATGAACTTGTCCTCCTTGTCTAGATTTTTGGCATACTAACAGATGAAATTATAAAAAAATTCACCATACAATCGGCAAGGACCGTCATAATCTATCAACAATCAAACAAATATCAACTTAAAAACACAGATTTTCAATAAAATCAAGCTTCATTTTTCAAAAAAAAAAAATCAATCTTTTCCATCTAATAACCAAAGAAATAACCTAATCAACCAAACAGTCTATTAACAGAACAACAAAAACATATGATGAAACCACCCCCGCAAGAACATGCATCTAAAACATCATTACATTAAAGAAGAATTGGATTCACTAGAAACCTAATAAATCTATTTGAACCATTAAATATCCGCACCCTACAATATAGAACATACACAATTAACATATAACAAAGAAAAGTTATTCTTAAAAAGAGTCTTAACATGAAATGAAGATATATGAAGATAGTAGTAGAAGGATATTACAGTAGATATTACACGCCTATGATAGATACAGGAGCAGAAGC
>NC_061113.1:202264503-202372384 GCF_002878395.1 Capsicum annuum | reverse complement strand
TACTCCCCGCCACGGCTTCTTGCCTCATTAGTTTCACCTTTAGGATGACATAGTCCTTAGGGATCTTTCTCCGTTTCCTCTTTGTTAATAAACTTCTTAACATATTATTCTTCGAATAATTCCACTATAAAGTAACTAATATGAATTTATTTTATCATATCATGATTGTTGGGAATTATGAATTTAGCTATTCATAATCATAAATAAATATACCTATTCGGGTAGTTTTGTATTTCTGAAGTTTGTTCCTCCATAGCTTTTTCCATTGAAATATGTCTATTTAATTAACTGAGTAAAGTATTTGTTGTGGAATGGAGAGAATGTTTGCTTCAACGCATGAAGGCTTGCTTCTGCAATGCCTTCTGCTTTCTTTATTTATAGAACGAAAGGAACAATCTTTACATCTTTACATAAAAGCTATTACTAAAAAAGTCAAAAAGACTATAGGTCTAAAAATTTACCTACCCTAAAAAAGCTAAGAAAGGTCAAAATTTACATAAATGCTCTACATAATTGCTAACTTATAATCTTATCGCAAGACTAAAAAATCTATACAATAAATGGTCCAAATATCTTGTCTTCCGTTGATTCCGTTGTCGTATCTGCTATATCTCCATTATTGCTCCTTATCTTATCTTTCCAGCTGGCATTTTGTCTTTTTGATTTTTATTCTAGATGTACTTCTGGAATATTATTTTCTCCATTACATCTTGAACATTGATGATCTGGGTATTTGTGTCCAATTATTTTACAATATCTTGTTAGTAGTCCGTCTGAAATAAATCCTTTTTTAATTACTCTTGCGGTAGATTGTTTTTCTGGGTTGAGTAATGTCATTATCCATTGTCTGACATCCTCCATATCTGCTTGACGTAGCTCTTTTGAATTTGAGTAAATCATTTGATGATCTCTCGAATAATAGCTCCATATTGGGTTTCCATTAGTATAATTATTTGCTAGTTCTTGAATAATTGTAGCTAGTCCAATAAGTCGTTTGTTTGCGTAGAAGTCCGGTATCTCAATTCTGGGTATCTCCGGTTGCTGTGTAATATCTTCTGGTATGATCATATCTCTAGTTAGTCCTATCTTTACAACTTGTATAACTGGTTTTATTTCATCATATAGTATTTCTGCCGGTGCAGTATAACACTTTATATAAAATAAATTTCCTTTCGTTATTCTTTTGTAGGTGGTGAATATCTTGTATAATTCTTCCATAGATGTTAATTCTTCTCCGTCTTGGGTATATATGATGTTTAATAGTCCATAGTCAAAACAGATTTTTACTAGGCTTGGGTTAGTTTTGGGTAGTGCAATTAGTTTGTTATATCCTTGTAATTTTTGGGTTATATAGTTGGTATTTGGTTCTTTGATGTTTGTAGCTCTGGGGTTATGGTTTAGAAAGGTTTGTACTTTGTATATATTTTCTATGTATTTCTGGGCGGTGTAGTTGTAAACTTTTTTATCTTGGTTTAAGCTATCTCGGTATGTGTTAACTTGTGGGGGTATGAACAAGTGGTCTTTTTGTGTTTTTGGTGTAAATGGTTTTTCAAATATTTTATTCATATTTACATTCTGGTATCTTGGTTGATTAACTCCTTTGCTTGTACTTGCAGAAGTAGATTGATAAATGTTGTGGGTTTTATGGAGTGTCCCAACGTCTCCTTCTAGCTCTGGAACTTTAATGTCTTCCGATCGACATAGAAGAAAGATCTTAGAGCTTTAGATAAGATAAAAATCGAAAATGAAAGTTGAGGGAAAAGGAAGGGGGTCAATGGTTTTGTGAGTGGGAGTGAGGAGAGAGAAAATATTTTTGATATTTTATAGAAAGTGAGGTGTGAAAAGTATTTTAAAAAGACTTAAGGGTTGCCAACATCTTTTTTGTTTTTATACTTTAACCCATACCCCACAATTTTCTCTCAAACCCTAAAAAATTAAATAAAAAAGAAAATAATGTCTATTTTTTAAATTAAGTGATGAGTGTGTCTTTTTTATTAAATCTTGTCGAGTTTGCTTATTGTGAGATGGCATCAAACGGTATACAGTCATTTCCATTCAAGAACACACTGAAACTTTATGGCAATCAAATTGCTTTTATTGATTAAAAAGATCCCATCAGTTCCAAGTTTCTCAAATCAGAGTTATTAACTACACAGCAAAGGCACTACGTTGGAACAGCAGAGAAAACCCTTTTATTTTTGAAATGACATCAAATACTTAACACAGTCCTCTCCATTTAAAACTAAGCCGTAAGTAACGCTTCTGGCTGCCATAAATATTTTCTATAATTGGTCCAAAAAAGAAAAAGCTCCTTTACTAGAAAAGCATAAAACAGTAGTTCCGGGATAGGAGAGATCCGAGGAGACACAATATCTGATGAACTAGTTCATGTGTTTGAGTGCATGCTGCGCCATGATATCACTTGGGCGTATATTGGATTAGTAGTAGTTTTGTCTTCAAAGACTAGAGAGATTGAGAGATTCAAAAAAGACGAAAATGTTGAAACAAATGCAAGAGGGGGTGGTTTGCTCTTTCTTGTCCAAGTTGTACAATATTGATGTTTGATGATGGTGGGGACCATAATATTGGAAAAATACGATAGTGGAACTACATTATACACTATTATACACTAGAGAGAATAGTTGAATTGACCCTTTCCCATTACAAGTGCCGGATCCCCAGAAAATGCAAAGAGACTAGCAACCAGCAGCATGACCTAGCCATGTTCCTTTAGGAGAAAGTTGCAGCCATTAGGCTGAGATGGAACATCGTGGCGCTGATGGGACAATGTCCCCAGGAACTAATTTTACTATTATGCGGTCTCATATCATAACATCTTTAACCAGAGGCAAATCCAAGATTTGAAGATCACCTAATACCATCGAGAGCGGACGCATATTAGTCAAAGCGAAGTCACATGACACCACTGTCGGAAAATTTTATTATGCCCACATAGAATCAATACACTAACAGATAAATATGAATTGAATGACACTATGGCAAAGTTCATTGCGTGTTTGGATGGTCCGTGAGCGGCACCTTGCAAATTTGGAACTTGCTACCTATGCATTTTTAAGCATATTTAACCAGCTAAGAACGGAGGAAGATAATAAAGAAACTCGAGAAATACAACTGAAATTTGAACTCAAGTCATTACATCAGAGCAGAGTCACTGACCAACGAATTCGACCAATGCCGCCGACTGCTTTTGTGTTTAAGGGTGCCTAATAAAAATATATGATCATTTTTCAAGGTATATATACAGAGTTCTTTCCGAAGTTAACGACCGTTCACAGCCATGTAGGTCTGCCTCTGTCTCTAACCAGTTGGTTAAAGGATGTTACATTATTAGCATATATAAGGTAAATCTTTTTTCAAAAAAGAAAAAAAGAAAAAATAAAGAGGTTAAATCCTCAAATCACTACATCCAATTACGCAGGTTCTGGATTCACCAGTCACAACCCAAGAAAACTGAGGGAAGAGGTCGAGGAATTTTAACATGCATTAAATATGTATCGAACTCAAACTACAATGCAAAGGGAACCGGATAATATGTTTTATCCGTAGGATAAATTACACAAATCTTATATTTAAAAGACTATATTACATAAAATTCATTTTTTAACTTTACTGTTGATTCATATAAAAAAAACATCACATCCAATTTTTACTTCACCATTAACTCATTCAAGATTTCCTTCTCTAAAATATCTCCTTAATTATCAACAATTAAATCATCTTCCTTCCTGATTCTTTCTCTTCCATTAATGCTTAAATCATCTTCCTTCCTGATTTTTTCTCTTCCATTAATGCTTAAATCGTCTTCCTTCCGGATTTTTTCTCCTCCATTAAAGCATGCAGCTTTTTTTTTCCCTCTCCTAAAATCTCTCCCATTTAAAAAAATAAATAAAAAATCTATTGATACATATATAAATTTATTTAGTTATTCATACGTGTTTATTTTTTTAATGGTGATTCATATAAATAATAAATATGATATCATTATAGGTATTATGGTGATTCATACGATAGATACATTTTGTATGATTTTAATGGGTGATACATATGATATTAATGGGTGATACATATTGTATTATGGTGATTCATAGATGGTAGATATAATTATTTATTTTAATTATTGGGTGATTCATATGATATTAATGAGTGATATATATGATATTATGGTGATTCATATGGTAAATACAATTATTTATTTCAATTATTGGGTGATTCATATATATGGTATTTTGGTGATTCATATGATAGATACAATTATTTATTTCAATTATTGGGTGATTCATATGATATTAATGGGTGATATACATGGTATTATGGGTGATTGATATGTTGTTAATGAAAGGTAATGGTGTAGTCAGTATAGGAAACAAAAGTAGTAATATTTTGAAAAAAAGACTAAAAGCAGAATTGAAACATAATTAAAATTAAATCTTAAAAAAGCAGACTAAAATTAAAGATAATTAAATCTAAATTAAAACACCTAAATTAAATCTAAAAAAAGAGAAAAAAATTAGATATATTTTCTTAAATAAAAGAATACAATGAATAAAAGAGAATCTATTATTTCCTTAAATAAATATTTTGTTAGTTTCAAATGTATCACTTTTTTATATGTATCACCATAAAACATATGTATCACATTTCAAAAAATGGGGATAAAATGTAATTAACAAATAGTCGAAATTTTATGTAATATCACTTAAAGATTTAGGGATTCATGTAACCTTATCCATAACTCTTATTTTTATGCACTCAAAAGGACCAAGACCCGGATTTGCTTTAGACAATTTCTCTCTTCCAAAGCAATTTAACCTCAATTTTAAGACTACAATCATGCTTGTTTGAATGGAAAGGGTTGCATTACTCATATATCATTGGTATAGACTAAGTGCACACCCCACTGAGCTTAGCACCTAAAAATTTTTAAGGTGGAGGAAAATCCCATTTGATAATTGTTCACTTTGGCTGAACCTTGTATGTGTTTGATTCAACCAAATTAAACTCAACATTCTCTAAGGTGAAGTCATATAACCAATTCTTCAGACTTGCAAGTTGCAAGTTGGCAGAAATGAACCCACTTGCCAACCACACATTATAACCTGTAAATATTCCAGGAGTAAAATTCCCCGGCTTGCTACATGACAAGTTAAAGAACCTTTTCTATAACTTTTTTCAATTTTGGATAACTTTCAAACCTTCCCTGACAAGGTTACAGTGATCTATTGGAGGTAAACCCAGTCACAAGATTCCTCATCAATCCACAATATGAACCATGTCATTACTATGGAGCTAGTTGGAGCTAAAACTAGCTAAGGAATCTCCACTTATGCTTTCTAATTTTGATCCTCCTTTGCCTTATAGCTTTTTCACTTTTGGTCTGTCCTTTTTCAGAAGCTGGTACCTAGAAGAAAAAATTTATCAAGCTATTTGGAGGATAAGTTTGACCAACTATTCACCACAGACGAGCTTCAATTTTGTACCATTTTGAGTTACCTCATCAGTGAACTAGCTCCGTAGAACATATAATTAATACATAACACAACTTCATCGCGCACCTCACCTCATTTCTTCATGAGCGATCCTTTGTTCTATTTCATCTATTAAAGCAAAGAAAGCATTTAGGTTAGCAAGGAAATACGATCCCTTAACATTAATGCGGTATTACATGACTATCTTAAGCAAAGGTTGCTTCTGTATGGATTTTAAAAAGTTCTGGCATAACAGTATGTCTGGTCATGGTGTTTCTAACCTCATACTCCTATATTCTATCCAATATATCAAAATAACTACCACAAAAGCAAAATTTGATTAAATAAGTTCTCCCGATATAGTTTTTCTTTTAAGAAAAAAGGAAGCCACTCTTTATGGGAAGTGTTTATCTAGATATAGGATGATTAACCTTTCAAAGCATGGTCTTTAAAAATGCATAATAACACCAAGGAACAGATTTTAGTATATATAAACAATGAAGATGAAGATCAGACAGACAGATGACAAATCTCACAGGAACCATCCGAAATACATTAATCAATTTAGAAGGAACTCGAGTGAACCCACAAAGATGCCATCACCAACAGGCAGTACAAGGCATGGGAACAGTCACATTCTAGAATAAAATTTCTAGACAATATAACCTGTTATTTTGGCCAATATAGACTAAGCTGCCACGGAAGATCATAGTATGCATCATAATTACCGACAGTAGGAGTCCAAATAATGGAACCAAAAGTTAATTTTAACATAATTCAGAAAAGAAAAGGCAAAAGTTAAAGTCTCTTTTCTAATGTGGCGAAGAGAAGGCCATTAGTTAAAGGGCCAACTTATTACAAATTTAACAAAACTTCCCGGAAGAAAAAAGAATTCTAGTGCAGCAACATTCTATTGATTAAATACTTCAGTCATATGTTCTAATTTTCACTCAGATAATTATACATAATTTACATGATTTTAATTCTGGTCCTCAGAAGACTATTATCTATATGCAGCCAAATGAGGATGAACCATGCATCACGTAAAATTCAGGAACAAAGGAAGCGTCCAACCTACTACAACTGTCACAAGAAGACTTCCGTTAAGCAATTGTAGTTGCAGATATCTATGCCCTTATGTTATGACAGTTGGCTTTTCTCTTCCTGTGAAATCCTTTAGCTTTGATATGGAAAGAGCGAGATCTGCAAAAGATATCTAGATAAATTTTCAAGGAAATGGGAATGTTTCATAAGTTGACCTCATAGATGAACAGTCTAACCTATCAATGGTTTCAACGCAATTTGAGCATCCATATCGTGTTTGGATACATCTGGCTCAAACTGTTCAATATATATTCTGACTGTTGCACCAGCAGATCCAGTACCCTGTAAAATAGAGATCTCCAATTGATTCCACTTGATAAACTACAGCATGCAGTTTCCAGATAAAATAGAAGAGAATGGTCATAAAAACCCACACAACATAATAAGGTACTAGTTCCTCCATGTCATTTGAACGTCTCAGTTGACCCTTTAACACGCTTTTCAAGATGAAACTTGATAGAGGCTAAATGAGTTAGAAATTAATTATATGGATTTTTTCGGAGTATTTTAAAAAATATGGATTACGGTGCTACAAACAATCTAATTTCATTTATCTAGACTTCCTATTATACCACTCCTATTTTCAGAGATTTAACATAAGGAGCCAATACAGACCGAAAGTCGAAAGATGATGCGGGACCCGTCACTGAAAACAAACCGAACCCCCTGTTTGGATGCGACACTTCCATCAACCTGAGAATGCACAACAACTAATTAAAATTTTCAGGAAAATAGTTAGACATGCATTTCTAAGAAATCTCAGAACTTACTGGATCAGTATAGGCGAAGTCATCAGCAAAATCTAGGATGTAACTTCCTGTAGGAGAACTTCGTTGCTTAAAGAACTTAAAATGCTGTGAATCTTGATAAATTTAACTTTTATATGAGAACTTACCATACTTATCACCAGCCTTGCTTTTAGAAATCAAATCCCGAAGATATTCGACCATGTTATTTGCTCCTTCTGATTCACATTCCTGGTCAGAAAATTATGACAAAGTGTTGCAATTAATCATCTGTCCCATCAAGCAATCCACAAATCACTTCAGAAGACAAACTAAAACTAACTGCAAAAAGGTGTTTAACAGACACAAAAAGTGTACACATAACAAAATGTGCTTGCCTCGTAGTCATATCTCGAAAAGAAGTTCCTTCCATAAGTGGCCCAGTGCTCCTTCACAACATCAGCAACAGAAACCAATTTCTCCCCTGATTTTTTGTCCTTGTTCCAATATGCAAGTATTGAAAGCCAAGCTAAAACAGCCCTGTCAGTTACCAAGTTCAGAAGTTAAGACCACAGAGTTGATAGCTGTTATACTGAGCTAAGGTTTACAATGTACCAAAGAGGAGAATGAGAAGAGCAACAATTCATTTGGTGATACAGATTATAAGAAGAATCTCTCAAGGACGAGTAATATCCACTGGCATTATTTAAGATGAAATGGAAGAGTAACCAACAGCAGATTCACAGAATGAGGATTCAAAGAAGGGGTACAATCAACAATACCATCATTATATTACTAACAATATAGGAGATAGATGTTCTCATACTTATTTGCCTTTGTGCCACAGCATCAAAATGGGGCAAGGAAATGAACATATCCGAAGAAATGTACCCGATTTGATAGTCACAAACTACTTAAAGAATCACTTGTAAACATGTAAACATACCATATACCATCTTTTTCACGGATATGGTCAGAACCAGTCCCAAAACTTTCTTCGCCGCAGATTGACAATTTTCCAGCATCCATTAGATTACCGAAGAATTTCCAACCAGTTGGCACCTGAGGGGCATAACTTTAGAAGTATAGTTGAAGAGTGCAACATCATCAAAAATTAAAGAAACAGTAACCAAGTTCTAACCTCAAAAAAGGGGAGATTTAGCTTTTGGGCAACGCGATCTAGAGAACCACTAGTGGGCATTGATCGAGCCAAACCCTACAAAATATACAGGTCAAATTTGTGATGCGCAAGGACCAAAGCCAGAGGTGCATAAAAGGCTTGAGTGCTTCAGACCTTGGGTCCGGACTGGAAATATGGAATAGCATCTTGGGCATTGGCAGCAATAATTGCAACAGAATCAGATGGAGTAACAAAAAAGCTTCTTCCAAGAATCATGTTTCTATCACCATCTCCTGTGTAAGTGCACAGGTGAAAATCAGACTTTGGTTTCCATAAGACTTTCTTATTATTTAAGATATGAAAAACAGAAACAAGTTAACGCAGCTCTCTTAACTTACAGCTAGGAAATAGATAATTAGGGCATAATAATTTAAGTAAGCTGACATGAAGCTCAAGACAATTCATCATTATGTTTCTTTCCATCCCTCAATATCGTCCACCTTGTTTCTACTTTCGTGTCAACATGTACAGCAATAAATCAAAATTATGCCAGATTTGGATTCATGCCTGCTTTACCTTCATGCTGACGGGGTTTGAACTACACACTCTTTCCCCTTTCTGATTACAAATGAGCTTCAACAAGCACAAATGGACTTCAATTCTACTTATCGTACTGACATCCTTAAGGAGTTATTCCAAACTAAACACCTGACACACAAATCTTAGACTAATTAGAATTCCTATTTAGGTTTTCTAATGTGTGAATACATCTTTCTGCTTTGCATTTTTCTGCATAGAGAATCACAAGCCCCATAAGAGAGGCTCACTATTCAAACAAATCAAGATAAGATTTCAAGAAAAAACAGAATTCATAACAATATAGCAAACAGAAATAGCAAGAGGACATGCATGGTGAAGTGCTATGGGAACTGCTGTAGAAGACACTGCATTCGATTGCTAAGTAAAAACCTTTACAAGGCATTATCTACTAACATTGCAACAACGGATGCACATCATAAATTATGCGGCCAACACATTCCACCACCAATCACTGAAAAACTCAAATTAAAAATAAGTTAATCCATCAACTAAATTTGTGCACATGCTTCAATATTTATGCTTAGGTAGAATTTGCGCGACACAACCATGCAATGAGCAAAGTGTAAACTATTACTTCACCTTTTACTAAACTTAGGTTATACCCGTGTGATTCGTGGGCTTTGAATTTGATGCACAACCAAATCAATATATTCTGGGTGTAATTTTCTTTTCCAGCAAGCAATCTGAGACCCTCAAATCAAAGGGAATATGTTGTGAGGCCTCAGGTAAGAGCACCATTTTTCAATACTCAATAGTTGAGGCGGATCCAGGATTTGATGTGTATGAGTTCCTATAGAACCTCAAACTAATATACAGTAATAGCTTGTTCACAGTCGAATATTTATAGATGTTCAGTGAACTTCTTAATACGTATACAGGACCTGGGCAAAAGATACTGGATTCACATGAACCCACAAATTACAAGCTAGATCTGCCTATGTTGAAGTTGATAACCCACAAGAAAATTCTCCATGATTTTGTTATTGGAATGGAATTCAAAGGTGTCTCAAATTAAATCCTAATCCCTTCCCCAGGCCAACGAACCTCTTTTCCTGAGGATACAACAAAGGATAATACTAGTCATACTTTTCACTTCCAATATCTCAACATTTTAATAAGTTCCATGAGATGTTGAAACAGGAAGCTTCCATTTTTCGTTGTCTCATGGAAAATTCAAATAAAAAGTTAGTTCCTGATAGTTTCGAAGTACCTAAAGTCGTACATGCCGCAGGAATCCCTGGTGTCTATTGTTGGTGGGAGGTGGTAGGTATCCCATGGATTTAATTGAGGCGTGCTAAAGCTGGCCCAAACACCACGGTTATCCAAAAGAACTAAATTAAAGAACATGCAAAAAATTTGGTTAGACTCCAATTTTTATCTGTCACATAAATTGGATCAGAGGGAGTAACATACATTGGGCCCGTATATATATATATATAGGTAAGTATATAATATGCATATGTATGTATACTGTGTGTATATTAGTATAAAGTACACACTACATATACACTCTGCACACATTTTGTAAGCTAGATGGTCCAAGTGTGAAGGTATGGTATTTAACTTGCATGAAATTTAAGAAATTAAATCAGAATTTGGACATCTAAGCCGAATAGATGCGAAGTACCAAAACTTTTCCTTCTATATGGTGGTGGTCAAGGTCAACGTGTTTTTTTTTTTTCGCTCCTAACAAAAAAAGAGTGAACTATATCAAGTGGGTACTAACTCCTAACAAGTCGACTCATTAAGGGTAAATGAGAATACACAAATTAAATAGTATGCAGAAAAGGAGAAAATGGACCATTCTTTCTAAGGGAGACTAAGACTACAACAACATACCCAGTGTATTCCCACAAAGTGGAATCTGGGGAGGGTAAAGTATACGCAGTCATTACCTCGGATGAAGTAGAGAGGTTGTTTCCGATAGACCCTGGCTCAGGACACTAATATGACCATTAAATGGAAAAGAGATATTGCCAAAAAAAAAAAAGGTGTCATTTAAGTAGGATTTTTACTGTCCTTGTTTTCCCCTGGTATCTTTTCATTTCAGAGATTTTGGGTTAGGGTGGGAAGATGGCTTCTAACTTTGATTCTCTTTTCTAATTATTTTCCTTTCATATAAGAATCAATAAACTTTGAACTTCAAGGAGCATATTATATATGTTCTCCGATTTATTGAAAGACAACTCTGGTGAAGTGTTGCGGCAGAATGGTTTTGAGCATACCATCGCTTGCAGCACCAAAGTCAGGTCCATTCTCTCCATACAGGATATTCACCAAATCCTCAGCATACCTTCACCAAAATAACTAAAATATATTAGTTCTTTTCAAGAAGTTAAAGCACATCTACTTCAACAGATACTCATTTCTTACGTAAGGTTAGGATCTGGATGACCATGTCCAAAATCTTCCAGTGGCACTCCATTTGCAATAGACTCCTACACAATATACATAGATGATAACGCTATAACAAGGAACATGCAAGATAGTCCAATAGCTAAAGAAAAAAACTCCAAGGCATACATACAAGGCTAGCTCCAAGTTTGTCAACAAAAATGGGCTTTGCATAAGCCCCTGTAACTGCATGCATGGCATCAAATACAAACCTGTCAGCAGCATCAGACGTTAACAAGGCATAAGCATGAGCAGGGATATCTGAGGAAAGGAAGGATTCAAAAAATATATATATGGTCCTTCAGTGTAAGCCCATTTTACTAAGCATTGAGGAGAACTTATTAAGTGATTTCTTTCTGGTCATTTTACTAAGCGTAAGCTTATCTTACTAAGCATTGAGTAGATTTATTAAGCAAGAAATCCATAATTTATTATGTTTGTACAAAATGCATTACCTACTGAATCGCATTTGAACTGGTACAGTCGGTTAAACAGTGATTTCTTTGTGGTCAGTCAACATGGATTTCCTTCCTTTATTTTTGCGTGTATGTGGGGTGATGTGTTATACAAAGACAAACAGCACAAAAGATAAAGTAACTAAGACCTACATGACCATAGAAGAATGCAATCATCATTTACTGATAATAATTCGACTTCATTTGCTTTAACAAATTGCTAACACAACTAAACTTAATTACCCCCACCCCAGCCCAAGAAACCAGTTGGAGACACAAGTCGAGACCCCAGATTTGCTAGTGTCTACTCGGTAAAGTTCTACTCATGGGTGAGAACTATTTTCTTGAACAAATTGTCAAGATAAAGAAGCTGAGAGGAAAACTTAGACCTCGAACAAATTGGAAAGAAATTGAGTTTTACCAAATGTACCAGATTACCAGAAGGACGGAAGAGGAGGGTATAAACATCTATATTTATCCTATGTTTCCTCGGTTAAATGGCCTTTCAAAGACATTAGGGTGTCTGGTTTAAGCACAAGTTGTGCAGGGTAGTAGTAAAGGGACTAATAATGCATGGGTTGTAATGTGGAGAATATTTCTTGTTGAGTATTTGGTTCGTTGTATTAAAAATCAGATATACGTGATATAATTAAAACATGTGGTTATTATTTAAATTAAATAAAATTGAGTTTACTGAAAGATTGTATAAGGGGTTAGAGGAGAAAGGCGGGGAGAAAAGGTTGTTTAGGCTTGCCAAGGTTAGGGAGCAGAAGGGTCGTGATCTGGACCAGGTGAAGTGCATTAAGGGGGAGGATGACAGAGTTTTGGTAGAAGACGCCCTCATTAAGAAAAGATGGCAGTCACATTTCCATAGGCTCTTGAATGATGAGGGGGACAGAGGTGTTGTGTTAGGGGAGTTGGAGCTTTCCGGGGAGTGTCACGACTTTGGCTTTTGTCGACGTTTTAAGGTAGAGGAGGTCAGTGAGGCTATTCCCAAGATGCGAAGGGGCAGGGCGACGGAGCCCGATGAGATTCCGGTGGATTTTTGGAAGTTCTCTGGTGGGGCAGGTTTGAGGTGGCTGACCAACTTGTTTAACAATATTTTCAAGTCAGCAAAGATGCTTGAGGCGTGGAGATGGAGCACGATGATTTCCTTATAAAAGAACAAGAGTGACATTCAGAGTTGCAACAACTACCGGGGTATTAAGTTGTTGAGTCATACAATGAAGATTTGGGAGAGGGTGGTGGAGCGAAGGTTGAGGAAGATTGTGCCTATTTTGGAGAATCAATTTGGTTTTATGCCTGGTCGCTCCACGACTGAGGCAATTCACCTTGTGTGGAGACTGGTAGAGCAGTATAGGGAGAGGAGGAGGGATCTTCACAAGGTGTTTATTGACTTGGAAAAGACGTATGACAAGGTACCTAGGGAGGTTCTTTGGAGATGCTTGGAGGCGAGAGGGGTCCCTGTGGCGTACATCAGAGCGATTACGGACATGTATGAGGGGGCGAAGACTCCGGTAAGGATAGTGGGAGGAGATTCTGAGCATTTCCCGGTCTTGACAGGGTTGCACCAGGGATCAACTCTTAGTCCGTTTTTATTCGCTTTGGTGATGGATGTGTTGACGCGGAATATACAAGGCGAGGTACCTTGGTGTATGCTTTTCGCGGATGATATAGTTTTGATTGATGAGTCGCAACAAGGGGTTAATGATAAGCTAGAGGTTTGGAGACAAACTCTGGAGTCTAAAGGTTTCCGGTTGAGCAGGAACAAGACAGAGTACTTGGAATGCAAGTTTAGTGACTCGAAGCGCAAGGAGGAGGTGGTCGTGAAGTTGGATTCTCAGGCGGTTTGCAAGAGGGGTAGTTTTAAGTATCTCGGGTCTATGATTCAGGGGAATGGAGAGATAGATGAGGATGTCTCTCACCGTATTGAGGCTGGTTGGATGAAATGGAGGCTTGCTTCAGAAATTTTATGCGATAAAAAGGTGCCCCCAAGCTAAAAGGCAAATTCTATAGAATTGCAATCCGGCCTGCTATGTTGTATGGAGCGGAGTGTTGGCCGGTTAAGAATTCTCATATCCAGAAGTTGAAAGTGGCAGAAATGAGGATGTTGCGTTGGATGTGTGGTTTCACAAGGGCTGACAGGGTTAGGAATGAAATTATTCGGAAAAAGGTGGAAGTGGTATCTGTGGAGGATAAAATGCGGGAAGTGAGGTTGAGATGGTTTGGTCATGTGATGAGGAGGGGTACGGATGCCCCAGTTCGTAGGTGTGAGAGGTTGGCCTTGAAAGGTTTCAAGTGGAATAGGGGTAGACCGAAGAAATACTGGAGAGAAGTGATTAAACGTGACATGGAGCAGTTACAGTTGACTGAGGACATGACCCTGGATAGGAAGATATGGAGGAAAAACATTAGGATAGAGGGCTAAGGGTGTGGATGAGTCATAGTCAGTAATTAGGTGGACGTTGGTGTCCTTTGTTTGGCAATGTACAATGTTTTGTGGATGTCGTACCTATGTTATTTTATCAGGTTCTATGCTTTTGTATACTGCCTTGCATCTTGAGCCGGGGGTCTATCGGAAACAACCTCTCTTCCTCTTTAGGGGTAGTCGTATGGACTGCGTACACTCTATCCTCCCCAGACCCCACTTTGTGGGAATATACTGGGTTGTTGTTGTTGTTGAAAAATTGAGTTTACCATTATACCTCAGACCTTTTGTAACAAAATTTTGCTTACAAGATTCCATTCCAATCCTTAAGAAAAGAAATTGAATGGAAAAATCCCGTGAAACAAAAAGAGCAAGACCCTATCATTCCTCATAAACCTTGCAGAATCCCATAACTTCCCTTTCTAATATATAAATTAATCTCAATTTGTTGGGTCTTAGTCACCAAAAAAAAAAAAAAGGAAAAGGAGCTCAAGTTGGACGTGAATCAGTTCGAGTTACCATGGGAAGCCATTCACAACTTAATATTCTGGTTAGGACCATTATTGAAGCTTTTTTTTGGCCTTATGTGAAACATAAGAGAAGGTGCCTTGGTGCATGTTATTCACAGATTATATAATACTGATTGACGAGACACAAGGTGGAGTTAATAGGAGGCTGGAGCTTTGGAGACAAATCTTGTCATCGGAAGGTTTCATGTTGAGCAGGACCAACTAAATACATAGGCTGCAAGTTCAGTGATGTAACTTATGAAATGGACGTGGAAGTGAGGCCTGACACACAAGTCATTCCCAAGAGAGTAAGTTTCAACTTTCAAGTACCTGGGCTCAATAATCCAAGGTAATGAGGGAGATCGGTGATGATATCACACATCATATCATGGTGGACGTTGAAATGAAGTCTCGCATTCGGCGTCTTGTGTGATAAGAATGTGCTACTGAGGGTTAAAGGTAGTTCTACGGAGTGATGGTTAGACGACTATGTCATATGGGCGGAGTCTCCAAGAGTTTCTTCTTATTCCATTTCTGTTACTATTTTCTGTTTCTAGCACTTTGATTAGCGTATTATTCTTTGGAAGTGACTGTTACGTTTTTAGTATGTGTTTTATGCTTTCTTTAGCATTTTGTATTGACTTCTTCACTCTTATTGTTTCTTTTTGTCCGAATTATTTTGTAATGCTTTTACTTGTGCCGCGATTCTACCAGAAACAGCCTCTCTACCTTGTAAGGGTAAGTCCTGTGTACACACTACCCTTCCGAGACCCCACTTGTGGGATTACATTGGGTATGTTGTTGTTAAATGAGTGGAGGGTTGGCCAGACATAGGAGTTAACTCCTATGACCATAAGATAAATGTAGTAGAAATAAGGGTGTTGAGATGGACGTGTGGGCATAACAGAAGAGATACAATTAGAAATGAAGACATTCCGAACACGATGAGAAAGGGCCCCGTGGTGGACAAAATGCCGAAAGTGAGACTGAGATAGTTCGAGCATGTAAAGAGAAGAGGCACAGATGCTCTCATAAGGAGGTGTGAGAGGTTGGCCATGGTAGGCCTGAGAAGAGGCAGAGGTAGGTCAAAAAGTATGGGAAAGGTGACTAGGGACATCACACAGCTTCAGCTCAGCGAGGACATGACCCTTGATAAAAAGATAAAGAGTTTTGAGAATTAGGGTAGAAGGATAGTAGGTAGTCTCAACTTATTTCCTTTTCATACCATGAGTACTAGTAGTATTCTTGTAATTTCTTATTTGCGTAAACAAGAATGGGAGTCTATCAGAAACAACATATTCATCACCTACTTTAAATTTATTCAAGGAACTAATCTTTTTTTTTTGACAACCGATTCAAGGAACTACGCTTATCCTTGAAATATCCAAATTTGTATAATAACTTTAATAAGTAAATCTACCTTTAGTTTGGTTTCTGAAATTGTCTTTTTCTCAACTTGCTCAAGGGGAGGCTAATGAAACCTTTGCTTTAGGCCCCCAAAAAATTGAGGCCTCAAATTTTTTAATCAATTGTGAACTTTATGATTTTATTTTCAACAACATACCCAGTGTATTCCTGCGAGGTGGGGTCTGGGGAGGGTAAAGTGAACGCAGTTCATACCACTAGCTCCGATGAAGTAGAGAGGTTGTTTCCGATAGACCCCATACTCAGGACAAATAACGGTATAACAAACATAAAAACATAAACAAATAAAAATGAACAATAGAATGGGATAACACTACGACTGGACTTATTTTGGTTCAAATCGGAAAAACCGAAAAACCAAATCAAAACTTAATTTTGCTTTCGGTTTTTCGGATCAATTTCGGTTTCAAATTTTAGATATTCGATTAAACGGTTCGATTTTCAGTTTTTTCAAAAAAAAAATTAGGTTAAACCGAAAAATCGAAGTTACAGAAATAATATATATATATATATATATATATATATATTATTTATACTAGTTTAATCCACACGTGCCTTGCGGTTTGATTATTTAAAATTAAAGATTTTTAATAAAGTGTAAAAGTTCAAATCAGTTTTCAAAAATCTTTCACACCTTAATATAATAATGTAAAGATAAACATATGCACATATGTATTTTACCACCAGAAATTTCAAGTGGTTGACGGATCATCACTTTTGCGTTTGCCATATAGTTTCGCTTTCCCTTGTCGCCACAGGCTAAGAGAGACGCATCAATTTGAACCATATTTGTGTTACGATTATTTTTACATATATATATATATATACTTAAAATCTTTCCGTATTTTTAAAGTTAAATTTTAACAAAATCATTGATTACATTCTTATTAAGTTCTTAAAATTTTTAAAAATCTAATACTTCTTAAATTTTTCTTATTCTAACAGTTTTATATTTATTTCTAGATTTTTCAAATATTCTTAAAATCAAATTTAGTTGATTTAGAATTCTTAAGCTAATGGAAAAGTATTAGTTGTCATTAATTTTGATGACTTCTAATAAGAAAAAGTTTTTACCATAAATATATTTAAATAATTTCAACTCTTAACAACAACAACATACCCAGTGTATTCCCACCTAGTGGGGTCTGGGGAGGGTAGAGTGTACGCAGACCATACCACTACCTCAGGAGAAGTAGAGAGACTGTTTCCGATAGACCCCCGACTTAGAACAGATAACAAACACAAAAGATAAATGCATATAAACTAGTAAGGTACGCAAGACAAACTAACAGTAAAACAAACACAAAAGATAAGTGCATATAAACCAGTACGGTATGCAAAATAAACTAACACCGCTAGCCATGAACAAGAAACTCCAGACACAAAGGAGCGCTCCCTAACTATTACCGACGCACTCCCACCCCCTAACCCTCTACCCTAATCCGCGTCCTCCACACCTTCCTATCAAGGGTCATGTCCTCCGTAAGCTGTAACTGCTCCATATCATGCCTAATTACCTCCCTCCAATATTTCTTCGGTCTACCTCTACCTCTACCTCCAATAATTTCAACTCTTAAATTAGGAAAAAATAGTGAAATTCTGATAACTTCTAATAAGGAAAGATTTTACCATAAAAATTTTTTAATTAATTTTCAACTCTAAAATATTAGGAAAAACTAGTGAAAAAACGATTTTGTCTAAAGCAAAGACTTTTAATGAAGGGCAAAAAGTTCAAACAATATTTCTAAGGCCCTTCACACTTTTAATATATTATAGATTATAGATTATAGATATAGATATAGATTATAGATAGATATATTCAATATAAATATAATATATAATAAGTAACCCAAACCATCAAACGTCTTACGAGTTACGAGTTATGTCTCTAACCCTAAGTGTTCATTTCAACACTGATTCTTGACTTGTTTCAGGCTTTCAGCGGCATCTCGAGGAGACGAGACAACAAGTATCGAGTTTCTGGCTGCAGTTATATATTATGTTAAACTTGTGGTTATTTCATTTAATTTCATGTGTGTTGAGTTATTCATATTTGGAAGCGAAAAATAGGTTTGAAAACAATCATTTTTTTAGAAAAATCACCAATTTTAAATGCCCAGTCATGACAAAGAAGAAAGGCTCACTACTTTAATCTTCAAAATAGAAGTAAAAATCTGAAATAGCCGAACCAAATTTGTATAAATTGAACCAAAGCGAATTTCTTTCTATTTGGTTATGATTGCCGTTTACGTCAATCTGAAAACCGAAAAATTGAACCAATCTTAAACAACCAAACCGAACAAACCAAATCTCCACCCTAGATAACAAACCACTAGATAATAAGAAAACAAGACACTCACGAAGTAGTACCATAAACTATCTATCTGAAATCACAAACATCGCCAAAACACCACGAAGAAGAAACTATAAGACACATGCATAGCACAACGACTACAGACATAGCTACACACCAATCACTCCTTCCTACTAGTAAGGACGCGCTCCTATCTACGAACTCTCTACCCTAATCCGCATCCTCCATACTTTTCTATCAAGGGACATGTCCTCCATAAGCTGTAACTACTTCATGTCACGTCTAACTACCTCCCCCAAATACTTCTTCGGCCTACCTTTACCCTATCTGAAACCATCCATAGCCAACCTATCACACCTCTGAACTAGGGCATCTGTGCACCTCCTTATCTATGATTTTATTTTCACTTAAGCAATATAAATTTAGATAATAATAAAAAATATAAAAAAACTCTATAGATAAAACTTCTTTATATTAGATAATATTTTAGAATTTTGAATTAAACTACTCACATCTTCATATAAGTATATAAAATTTTATACAACTATCATCCTACAAATCTCCTTAAGGTTGTAAACCACTTACTTTTAATAATCGACTATAAACAATTACAATAGCCCTTATGCTTCCTCCCCGACGCTAATGATGTGCTAACCCATGTTGTGAAAGAAATTAGATAAATTTAGATATATGACTAGAAGTGAGTAATACCAGTAACAGACAGACATTTGGTGAACAATCTAACAAATATCATTATAAAACTAGGGAGAAATAAAGTTCGAGAAATGTCCAGGGAAAATATGATATAGCAAATTAAAAATATACAAACTGCACAAAAACAATGTTTCATAACAGGAGAGGCATAAAATAACACACCTGAAATCTGGTCGTGAAACAAGACTTTGAATGAGTGAAAAATCAAATACATTCTGCACGTTATCAGTTAAGTTATATATACGTATCATGAAGTTCATTTTAAAAAATTTGGAAATTTCAAAATTTTAGTCACTCACCTCCATTAGCTCCAAATAATCAGCCACAGGGTCGACCACCTCCACACTAAAATTTCCACATTTTGTAACTCCAAGTTGAGAAAGATCAACATCAGAAATGTCGGCAATTTTTATTTCAGAAATCTGTATAGCCCTTAAGAAACAAGGAAGTCAGATGTCGAATCATTTACTAATGAACCATAACAATTTCTTATAGTTACCTACATTATGAATTTTTATGCATATATAACAGTAAGAACCTTGTGTTGAATCATAGCTACATTAAGTCTTCTATTGCAGAATAAGCATAGCACATTATTTAGTACAAGCTGATGGAATCATACAGAAAGGGTGTTTCCATAGATCTTGTCAGTGATTGATTCAGGTGCTGGTTGGCCACTGCTGTAGTTGAACTGGAAAAAAGGAAACGATAATCTGAAATGCTAAGTTCTTGAAATATCATATTTAGAGAGGTTAAACATCACAAAAAGTCACAGCTGACTAGAAATATACCTTGATACCCCAATCATATTCGGGACCACCAGGGTTATGGCTTGCACTCATTATAAAGCCACCATTTGCCTATGAATTAACTTGAAGTGTAATTCAAAAATAGCAAAGAGAAAGCAAATAAGAAAATTAAAACGGAATGCCACCTTTCTCTTTCGTATCACAGCAGACACAGCTGGAGTGGACAGTATACCATCCCTGCGAAACGGAGATTCTTCATCTATACATTCAACACTACTTTATTTTTTCTTTTTTGGATAAAAAACAAAAATATGCATGAAACTATGCCAGGAAAGCTTAGATTAAAATTAGAAGGATATGGGCTCCCAGAACAAATATCATTATGAAGTATCATCAATAAGGATTGGTTGCAAGAAGAGATGGCTCATGGAGAACATAAATTGACAAGGCAATAAAAAGTAATACCACATATAAAGATTGAGAAACAGGATTTCCATCTTCATGAACACACAAAACTAACTTATACAGTACAAATTAAAAAGTGAGTGGCAGGACAAAATTTCATAGTGCAGCGAGTAAGAAAAGTAGGGCCAATGAATGTATTGTAGTTAAAATGTTCTTCTTTTGAAAGATTATGCTTTTATTAACATTGGCAAAGCAAGGAAACAGAAAATAGTAAATTGAAAAACGAATAAAGCAATAATATGAATAAGAATGAAATTTGAAAAACTAATTCAAGATATGATCAACATCTGGATTGCTAGAAGTGTAATTTGGGACACTCACTTGCCAACCAATATTTTACCAACACTGTTGCCCGCAGCAATTTTAATGATTATCTGCATTGTAGCTTAAGATACATTAGAGTTCCGAAAACCTCAGATAGTCTTCAGGAATCTAGATACAAATAATAAAGCAGTCTGGTGCACTAAAGCTCCTGCTATGCACAAGGTCTAGGGAAGGGCCCAACCATAAGGAATCTAGATACACATGAAACACAGAAATTACCTGTGCAGCTTCTCGATTGAAATATCGACCATCACCTCCTAAGACCAAGAGTCCATCCTTATAATCCTCTAATGGCAAAGAATTAAACAATGCCTGTATTGAAAGATCACAAAACAATTGCACAGAATTGAATACACTTGGAATTCAATATCACTACAAGTTGAGATAATAAGAGAACCACACCTGTATCCAATTGGCAAGGTAATTTTCCTGCATAAACACTTTAACCTACAGACAAAAAAGAAGCAAAAGTAATCAAAAGGAACAGTATGCATTAAGAAATTAAATCAAAACAACAACAACAACAATCCCAGTGTAATCCCACTAGTGAGGTCTCGAGAGGGTACGTAGCATTACCCCTCCCTACCTCTAAGAGGTAGAAAGGCTGTTTTTGATTGACCCTCAGCAACCCTCCTCCAATATGTACTTGGGACCAGTAATGAGAACGGGAGAGAGCACCTTTTTGCGTAGACCACTGGTACCGGTCTTTTGACCTTCAATAGGTTTTGTAGGAATTGAATTAATCTGCGATTTCAAACAAATCAAAACCAATTTGAGATTAAATGGCATAAAAATCTACACATTATATAGAGAGAATTGGAAGGAATTAGAGACCTTGAGACCCTGGGATTCGGCGAGCGTTGTAGAAGGAGATGATGGAGAGGAAGAGGAGGCATTGACAACGAAAGGAGCATGTGTAATTGTCCTGAAAGAGTATTTGAAGGATGCCAATTCGGGGGGAAATGAGAAGGATTTAAGGTGACGACGATGATGATGATGATGATGATGATGAGAGGAACTATTCCTACACAACAACGATGGGGTTGAAAGCCTAGTTAATGTAAATGCACTTTCCATCGCCATATCTCTTGTTACAGAAGAGGCAAGGAGTTTAATTCCAGTATCAGGAGCACGTAGGGATTTGCTGGTGGGTGTATTTTTTAAAATCTAGAAAGGTTTAATGGAATTGCATTACTGCCACATGCTTTTCTGGTTTTCAGATTTTCCCGACTTATCGGCACAACTTCTTATGGCTCATGTCACCCGCTTCACGTGAATTTCCTCTTTTTTCTCAATTTAATTAAAATTAATATTTGCTCATTAATGAAAATATAGTAGTAGTATCCAGGCTTTGAAATTTGATTCGGAATTGTGATTTTAAATACAGTAATATTGTAAATTTAAAATCTTTTAGAAGTAAAAATTTGATCCATAAATATCATTGCTTAATAATGAACGCATTAACAGACATTGAAATGTGATTTGGAATTGTGATTTGAAAGTACAAATTTGATTCATAAATTTATTTTTTATAGAAAAAAAAAAAGGTCTCATGCTTTATCACAAATATATTATTTATATCATATAAAGGAATTCTATTAAAATCTAGTTAGTTTTATTATTATTGACTAGTGAATTTTTATAAAATTATGTGCATTTGAAAAAATTTTAATCATATATTTATTTATAAAAGGAACATGAAGATATGAAATTTATCAATGCGGTCGCTTTAATTAGGATATTCTTATATCTTATTTACGAGCTAGCTCATCTGATAAGATTGTACAAGAATTAAAGAAATTTTGACAATTTTTCCAACTTGTTGGATATTTATATTTACGAGAAAAAAATATAATTAAGAAATTCAAATTATATATCCAAACAACGTCGACTTCAACTTCAAACTTCAAACGAATCTGATTTCAAGTCATGTCCAGATGAAGCCTTAGTAAGATAAAACTTTTTGTTGAATAGTAAATATATCAGGTAGAATTTATTTTCTAAATTAAATTATTTTTAGTATTGGGGATAGAGTGTAAGGAAAATGGAGAGCATATTACAAGGTGGGAATCGAGCCCTCACTAATATGATAAAAATTATTGTAGCCAACTAACTAAGTTATTAAGATTCTCCAAGTTAATCTTTTTCAACTCACAAGAACAACATGCCTAGTGTTGTTTCACAAGGCAGAGTCCAGCGAGGACAAAGTTTATTTAAACTTCACAGCTACCTTAAGGTAAAGTAGGTGTCCCGATAGATCGTTGGCCTAAGAAAAAATTCTAAAAAAAATAATAAAAGTACAAGAGACAATAAGTAGTAACAAAACAACAAATAGTAGCGAAATAATACTACAACAAATTAATAATCCACTCGAACTGTGAGAAACAATAGATAGTTAAAGAAATAGAAAAACATGTAACTACAAAAGTATTTATACCTACATCTAATAACGGCAACAAAACAATGAACAACTATCTACCAACATGGAGTCAATCTTATCTACTAACAATCCAATTTGATTCTCATCTTCCACACCTTCCTATCTAAGGTCATGTTATTGGCAAGCAGCAACTATATTGTGCCCTGTCTAATCACCTTTTTCCAATATACTTCTTTGTTTTATCTTTATCACACCTGAAATTCATCCTTTGTCAACCTGTCATTCTTACGCATACTGTAACGACTTAAAAATTTGATGAAATATTTAAAATTTGTGATTTTATGTGTTTTATTCCTTTTTGTAGTTGCATTATGATATTTCTGGGGTGTGGGGGTGATTGGCATGGTTTCCAACGCATTTTGGTATCATTTATGTGATATTGTGATTTTGTATGGCTTCGAGAGACTTATTTTAGACTTATGGGGATATCTTTTAATCCGTGCAATGGATGGATGAATGGACTACGCCAGCAGCTCCGAAATATCGATTTTAGGCTAGGTATGTATATCTTTGGTTCGGGTCCCGGTGTTGAAAAGTTGGAAAATTGAAAATATGGGTATGGGACCCACATTTGGTCGAAACGACCTCGGATGAAAAATTCAACTTCACCAGCAGATCCGAAATATTGATTTTAGGATGGTAACATATTTGGTGTAATTTTACGACTTTCGAATCTCATTTTGACCCTCAGTTTGAAAAATTTCAATTTCGGATTTTAGGGGTCAACTTTTTGAAAATAATATTTTTTAGAAAATCTTACTTCGCCAACACGTCCGAGACATCAAATTTAGTGTGGTTGCATAATTCGTTTGTGTATATTGGACTCCGAACGAATCTCGAACACCCTATCGAAGTCCGAATTGGACTTTAAAAAAAAAACTACTTTTTTGTTCTGATTTTCTGCAATTAAGGTAAGAATTCATCCCTTTCTTAGTAATTTCTTGATTAATTTCTCAAAACTTCAAAAATTTTATGGCATGATTTTAATCCCCAATTTTAATTCTTTTCACTTGAACAATATTTTTATTTTATAATTACTAATTTTTCATCAATTTAACATTCAAACAACTCTTATTCTTGATTTTAATCCGGTAAAGTTTAAAAATGGTTTTTCTTCAATTTGAACCTCGTTTTTTTACTCAATTTGACTAGAATTTTCAGCTGTATATTCCTCACAAAATGTTGAACATGTTTTTGAAATAAAATTTTGATTTTGCCCTTCTTTTTCGAAAACTCGTTTCGGGGTCCATTTTGACCCCGAACCAAAAATAGTAGTTATGGGTTTCGTTGATTTTATTTTGATGCATCGATTTCATATTTGATCTTTTTAGTAGAGCTAGGTATTGTTTGTAAAAAGTAAGGTCGTGGGTTCAAAGTGTAACAAACTAGTTTTGGCTTTTGAGGTAAATTATGGCTTAACTCTTTCAGACTGAGCTAGATAGTAAATATTGGTACAAAATGCATGTTAAGGGTGAGAACTAATCATGAAAAATGACTATCTATGTGTTTTGCCCGTGCAAGGGACTATATGTGATATAATTGTCGAAATTGAGATACTATGTAATGTGTGTGACTGTGTGGGGTTCTATGTTATGTTAATAGCCTTGAATACATGTGAATAAATATATTATGTTGTTGAAATGTCTAATGTGGAACCATTGGTGTATTTTGATATATTTATACGTGTTGGTCTATGAGATATGTGGAAATTCATGGATGAAACAGAAATAATGAGTTAATATTGGCTCACATGGTTATGAAAATATATCATTCTGGTTGGTTGTGAAATGTATCATTGTGGTTGATTGTGAAAAATATATCATGTGGATGATTGTGAAAATACTCATTGTGATTGGTTGTGAGTATTACATCCCATCTCATATCATACTCATTCATGAAATATTGGTACCACCGTGGCAATACCTGTCAACACATTTTTAAAACTCTCCCCGAGGGATATGCCGGGGAGAAGATATTCTAACAACTTATAAAACCCTTTCTGAGGGATGTGCTGGAAAGGAGATATAAGATATGTGGATTGTATACCGGTTGATGAACCCCCCATGGGTCCTGCGTTGGGAGGCTTGCCTCCATAAGTGTATACGGGAATTGTGCGACGATCCCGGAGGTTGTGCGATGACCTCGTACATTATTATTATTATTATTATCATCATCATCATCATCATCATATACATTGTACTTACTTTATTGTGTTTATATTGCGTTGTATTGCCATATTAACTTTTCATTTATATAATTGTCTTATCTTCTTTTACTTGTATTTGATGATCTTGTATATGCATGTTCCCTCTTATTCTACTTATATGTGATATAATGCATACTTGTGCTCTATGTTGTTGTGATGTTGCAATATATGTAATATATTAGAACTGTTAGTGCAAGCGGTATGGGCTACTGTTGTGGGACATTTTCTTATTGCAGGTGACGTTCCCTTAGTCTATATTTTGTATGCTTTATTTACTACTTTACTTGGTCGACCTATGATACCTACTGAGTACAAGTGGATCGTACTCATGCCTACTGCGCCCTTTCGGTGCAAGTCCTAGCTCGACTGCGCCTCAGTTTGCTTGACTCGGGCGATTATTAGAGTTTCCAAGGTAGCGGTTGGACATTCATGCATTTAAAGTTCACCTCTATCTTTCTATGGCAGTTATGTCTTTATTAGTATTTGGAGATAGATATTATTCCTTTGTGGTTATTTTTCTGATGTATTTGACTCTTGGATTGTTCTTACACTATTGACACTTGGTTTTGGGCATGATTACACTTGGTTTTGGGCATGATTGGTATTTTGGATAAATTCTTTCTACATTGTTATGATTACTTGTAAAGTTCGACTTCATTCTAGAAGCCTTATGTCACAACTAGAGGCTACCCCCTAGTCGCGACAATGGTGTTTACGGTCACAAGTGACTATAAGCTAACCCATGAGTTGGCACCTGCTGTGAGCACTTAGCAACCTGATAATAAACAACATATGCAGAAAACAACTGATAAATGCCATAAGGTTTTAAATACTAAAAATGTAACTAACTATGCAAGTCTGAAAATATTTGCAAAAACACTAAAATCCTACCGATGACACCGATAAACTAAATGACTGTCTGAATATCTGAAAAGCCTCTGACTGGCTGACTGTGGAGTTGATGGGACAAACCCCAACTAACTTCGACTAAATGAAAATACTGAACTACTGAGATAAACTGAAATAAAACAATCATGTCCTCGATAGATGAGGACTCACCACAACTGGTGTTGTTGATAAGCTGAACTATCTAAGCGCTGTCAGGAAACATTTAGTCTGAACCTATGATATAAGACATCATAGCGCGAAGAAAAGTTGTGGTCAGTACTTTAAATGTACTGGTATATGAGATGAGGTTAGGCTGTAATGCAAGGGTTAACTATGCATGAAATAATGACTGGCTGAATAGCATGAGCTAACTGAGTATGCATGCATGAAAACTGAAATACTAAGAATGCAAGACCAAGCATATAATGTGTCTGAAATAATTTTGTAAGCTGAATTACTGAAATATGATAACTGAATAACTAAAAATCTGTATGTTATGGTCAAGCACACCTGAACTGAGTTCTGTACTGAATACTGTACTGAGACTGTGGGAGGTATCATCTAACCGACATGCCCCAATCTGAGCTAAGTGGGGTCCAATCTGTAACCCCAATTGGAAGGGCGGAAGGGTGTTAGTACCATGTCACTAGTACTAACAATGGTTGTGTGGATCCACTAATCTGATGTCCCGAAGGACCAGGGTGTCAAGCCTAAACCGATGGGTGACCCTTGAGAGGAAGTTAAGCCTAAACTAACCGGTGACTCCTCAGAGGAAGTCAAGCCTAACTGACGGATGACTCTTCATATCCTACGCTAGCTACATAGTTTTAGAGTACAGGGACTGCTACTAACAACTTTGTCTAACTGACGGGGAAGCCATCATCCCTGCATTCACTCGGTGCTAAATCCTACTCCCAACTGAACTGATATTGATTACTGGATTGAACTAAGCTTAACTGAACAAACAACTGATCATAACAACTGACTAAATGATAATGCTCATGGTATATTTGAATTCTTTCTGAAGATACTAAAATTATGTAAATAGCTAAGTATTGAGTGTTTATAACCCTCCAGCATTAAATGGAAATAACAATACGGACATATAAGAGCTTTGAAACCATAGTAGGGGATCATTGTTCAAAATCCAACACTTATGCATTTCATCAAACACATGAGAGTCATGAACTTAAACATGGGAATAGATAAATCAAGTGATAATAACATAATTACAATACTAAAATCATGAATTAGGGATTTAACATAAAAATTTCATCATTCAAACATGTAAGGGCTCATTCCATCGAAAAACACTTGTAAACATAATTTATAATTAAAATTCATAAGAGCTTCATGGAGATAATTCATCATAAACATGTACAATTCATAATTGAAAACATAAAAATGGATTCTTGAACTCCATGGGTGAAAAGGGCCCATAGATGAACATCACACATACCTTAAACCCTTAAGCTTGAAAGAGAAATACAATCTTGATGCTTTTCTTGAAAGTTATTAGATTGGGAAACTTAAATTCTTGGTTTTCTTAGAGAGAAGGTAATTGAATTTGATTTTCTTGGGAGATGGTTAGGGTTTCTTTGAGAGGAGAACTAGGGAAAATAGACATATAATGCCCTAACCGATGCTTTAATTCATGTTTTTATGAATTGGATTAAGGAGAAAAGACTTAATTGCCCCTCAGAGAATTAAATTCGCAACTGGAATATGGTTTAAGAGGTCACCGCAATGCTATAAGGCCTATACCGCTATAACCACCGCAACGTGCCACTATCGCGGTGAGCTACTAAAATTGAAATCCAAACACGACTCAATCCTCATCCGAAAAATTTGAAACTTCCCCGATACATGCTCCTTACACCCCTGAACATAAATTAACTCAAAAGCCTATATCTCGGGGTTAGAAAGACGAATTTAAAAATCCTTAAAGTTAAGAGGCCAAAAATATGGGTAAGTCTCCAACACTTAGAGAAATTTTCAGGCTTTAAGCCTCCTATACATGCAACTAGGAGCTGAATTAAACTAAGAACAGTATGGGGTATTTCACCTTACCTTGGGTATTTCTGTCTTTTTTTTTTTCTTTCTGTATCAGTTTGGGTAATAGGCTTACTTATCAAGGTACGCCGTGAAAAGTGCCATCATGACCCTTGTTTTTGGGTCGTACCAATATGGTATCAGAGCAGTCAGGTTTTATTGGTCTCAACGGTGTAAGAATGGGATGTCTAATAGAATCTCGTAGATTTGTACGTAGACGTTCGTATCTATCTTTGAGAGGCTATAGGATATCTTTAGGAAACTTTTTTTATTTTATTTTTTATCGTGCAAAGTTCTTTCATACCTTGTGTTCTGAGTTGTGTTTTACTCTTTCTGCATAGATGGTGTGGCTTATAATATATCTTATCAGTTGAGAGATACAGAGAGAGATGGGTGGAGGTTGTTTGTCAATTGTAGACTCGTCATTCTCCTGAGATGACGAGATCAATTCGTCGAGGCCTTTTTAGAGAGATTTATGCCTTTCAATTTAAGAGATTGTATGTGGTATGAATTTGATCATTTGGAGCAGGGCTCCATGACAATTGTTGAGTATGAGGCACGCTTTCATACCTTAGCTAGATATTTTTATGATAGTATTTCTATTGAGTCTGAGAAGATTCAAAAGTTTATGAAGGATTTGGATGTCTCTCTTCAGTTATCTATGTCTTAGATGGTTATGTGTGGGGCTTTTTTTTAGAGTATTGTTGATCATGCTAAGATGATAGAGGGTATTCTTTAAGTATCACAGGGAGACGCTAAAAAGGTACACCATTTTGGTTAGTTCAGGAGTCAAACCTCTAGAGGCAAAGATTTTACAAGTTCTTGTGGATACCATGGTAGGCCAGTGACAACATTATAGATATCAGGTAGTGGACCTTCTAGTTCAGCAGTTCAGGGTAAACGTATTGGCCTAGTTGTACCTTTTCCCATTAAAACTGGTCGTAGAGGTTACTATGTGTGTGATAAAATTAGCTTTATGGCTAGGGACTGTCCCTGTCGGGTGATTTGGAATACTTTTATTTTATCTATGAGGGGTTGGGGTACTACCAAAGGTGCGGGGAGTAGAGATAGTAGAGCTCGTGGGGGTGGCCATAGGGCCACTCAGGCAGTTGATGGTCGTGGGGCTACCCAGGCAGCTGGTGGTCGTAGTCAATGTTATGCTATACTAGTCAGGCCTAAGGCAGAGGCTTCTGATATTGTGATTATAGGTATCATCCCCATTTATTTTAGACCTGCATTTGTATTATTTATTTCCAGATCAATTTTCTTCTATGTGTCTATATATTTGCTTCTGGTTTTGATTCTATTAGTGAGCCACTTGCCATGACTATTCGTGTACCTACCCAGTAGGTGATTCTTTAATGGTGGTTTTTGCTGGGCATGTGACTTTGGTAGACTTACTTGTATTAGATATGGTCGATTTTGATGTTGTTTTGGGTTAGGATTGGTCAGCTTCTTATCATGCTATCTTAGATTATTTTGCTAAGACTATGACTTTAGCTTTGACTAGTGTGCCAAGGATAGCTTGAAAGAGTGCACTTCATTTGGATCCTAAGAAAATTATATCTTATGTTCATGCTCATAAATTGGTTGATAAGGGATGTTTATCTTATTTGTCTCATATTCAAGACACCAGTGTTGTTTCGCCTCCTTCCTTAGATTATATCTGTGTTGTCCATGAGTTTATGGATGTGTTCCTTACAGACTTTCCTGGTATGCCTCCGGATCGAGATATTGATTTGCTATTGATATTGAGTGGGCACTAATCCCATTTTTATTCCTCCTTATAGGATGACCCCAATAGAGTTAAAAAAAATTAAAGGATCATTTCCAGGAGTTGTTAGATATGGGATTTATCCAACCTAGTATTTCACCTTGGGGTGTGTCTGTCTTGTTTCTAAAGGATAAGGATGGTTCTATGTGGATATGTATTGATTGTCGGCAGTTGAATAAGATAATGGTTAAAAATAAGTATCTTCTTCCCTGTATTAATGACTTATTTGACCAGCTACAGGGTTCTGTGGTGTTTTTGAAGATTGATTTGAGTTCCAGTTATCACCAGTTGAGGATTCGAGCTTTGGATATTTCAAAGATAGTTTTTCAAACTTGATTTGGTCATTAAGAGTTCTTGGTCATGTCCTTCGGGTTGACCAATGCCCCTGCCGCGTTTATGGAGTTGATGAAGCAGGTGTTTCGACCATATCTTGGCTTCTTTATTATTGTATTTATAGATAATATCTTGGTTTATTCCAAGAGTGAGGTTGAGCATGAAGAACATTTGTGGATTGTTCTTTAGAGATTAAGAGATTAGAAATTGTATGCTAAGTTCTCTAAGTGCGAGTTTTAGTTGGAGTTTATTTATTTCTTGGGTATGCGGTAACTAAGAAACGTATTATGGTTGATCCAACCAAGATTATCGTGGTTTGTGATTGGGCTAGACCTATTTTGCCCACCGAGATTCAGAGTTCTGATTAGCTTAACAAGTTATTATTGACGTTTTATTGAGGTTTTTTCATTCACTGCAGCTCTACTGACCAAGTTGACTCAGAAGAAAATTTCCTTTTAGTTGTCTGATTCTTATAAGGCAAGCTACCAAAAGGTCAAGGATTTATCGACTTCATCACCTAATTGGCTTTGCCCATGGAAGGTATAGGCTTTACAGTGTTTTTTGATACTTTTGGTGTTGGATTAGGTGTTATGTTGATGCAGGAGTGCAAGGTGATTGCGTATGCACCTCGTTAGTTAAAGCCTTATGAGAGGAATTATCCTACCCATGATTTGGAGTTGTGCGCAGTTATGTTTGCCTTGAAGTTATGGTGCACTACTTGTATGGAGTCCGTTGTGAGATCTTCTCAGATCATTATAGCCTTCAGTACTTCTTTACCCAGTGATATCTTAATATGAGGCAACGTCGTTGGCTTGAGTTGCTTAAGGATTATAACTTGACTGGGCTCTACCATCCTGGCAAGGCTAATGTGGTTATGGATGTCTTGAGCTGAAAATTGACTAGCATGGATAAATTAGCGTATTTTTTGACCCGGGAGAGGCTTTTGGCCTTAGAGGTTCAGTTTTTAGTTAACCAAATGGTTAGACTTGATATTTTGACACCCGAACATGTTTTGGCGTTTGTGGAGGCTAGATCTTCTTTGATGGAGCAGATTTGAGCTCATTAGTTTGATGATGTTGGATTGAAGTTGATTCGAGATAAGGTGTTGAGTTGGGAGGCTTAGGAAGCCTCACTTGATTAGAATGGAGTTTTGCGAATCGGAGGCCGAGTCTGTATGCCGAGAGTGGGTGATTGGATTAGATTGATCTTAGAGGAGGCCCATTGTTTCAGATATTCCATTCATCCAGGTGTGACTAAGATGTATTGTGATTTAAGGCAATATTACTGGTAGGGTGGTATGAGGTGAGATATAGCAGATTTTGTGGATCGTTGCCTATTTTGTCAGCAGGTAAAAACCGAGCATATAAGACCTAGTAGGTTTCTTCAGAGGTTACCCATTCCCGAGTAGAAGTGGGAACAGATCACTATGGACTTTATTACTAGTTTTCCTCATACATCTCATGGTTCTAATAGTGTTTGGATCATCGTGGAATGATTGACCAAGTCAGCTCATTTTATTTCAGTTCAGGTCTTATTTAGTCCCGACAGGTTAGCCCGTATCTACATTCGTGAGATCGTGTGTCTGCATGGTGTGCCAGTGTCCATTATTTTAGATCAAGGTTCTTTGTTCACATCTTACTTTTAGAAGATGTTTCAGGATGAGTTGGGTACTCGTGTTGATCTTAGCACAGTGTTTCGCCCCCAGACTAATGGCCAGTCAGAGTGGACTATCCAGGTTTTGGAGGATATGCTTCGCGCACGTGCGATAGATTTTGGTAGCCAGTGGGAGTAACATTTATCTTTAACAGAGTTTGCATATAATAATAGCTATCATTCCAGTATTGATATGACTCCTTTTGAGGCATTGTGTGGCAGGCGTTGTCGTTCCTTAGTAGGTTGGTTTGATATTTCAAAGGTGAGACCTCAAGGTACCAACTTGTTTCATGAGTTTTTGGATAGAGTTTGGGTTATCCAGGCTAGGCTTAGAGCGGCTTAGAGTAGGCAGAAATGCTATGCAGATCACAGACTTCATGCCTTAAGATTTGGTGTTGATGATCGTGTTTTCCTTCAAGTTTCACCCATGAAGGGCGTGATGAGGTTTGGGAAGAGAGGCAAGCTTAGACCCAAGTATACTGGTCTATTTGAGATTCTTCGGACTGTTTATGATGCGGCTTTGCCCTCTAATGTATCAGCTGTTCATACAGTTTTTCATGTTTCTATTCTTCGTCGCTATATTTTTGATGAGTCTCATGTCATTCATTGGGAGTCGGTTCAGTTAGATAAGCAGTTGTCCTTTGTTGAGAAGCCGATTTCCATTTTGGCTAGGGATGCTAGGCAGTTGTGCTCTAGAGTTATCCCTGTGGTTAAGGTTTAGTGACGACATCGACCTGTAGATGAGGATACTTGGGAGGTTGAGTCTGATATGCATAGTTCTTATCCTCAGCTCTTCATTAATTCAGATATTTCTTTGCCTTAGTTCGAGGACGAACTAGATTTTTAGTGGTGGATGATGTAACGACCTAAAATTTGATGAAATATGTGAAATTTGTTATTTGTGAGATTTGATTGTTTTACCCCTCCACGTAGTTGCATTATGGTATTTCTGGTGTGTGGGGGTGATTGGCATGGTTTCCAATGCATTTTGGTACCATTTATGTGATATTGAGGTTTTTGATGGATTCGAGAGCCTTATTTTAGACTTACGGGGTTATCTTTTTATCCGTGCGATGGATGGCTGAACGAATTGTGCCAGAAGCTTTGGAATATCAATTTTAGTCTAGATAGACCTTTGATTCGCGTCTCGGTACACCCGAGCTCATTTCGATGTATTGGTTGGAAAGTTGGAAAACTGAAAATATGAGTGTGGGACCTACATTTGGTCAAAATGACCTTGGATGAAAAATCCAACTTCTCCAACAGATCCAAAATATTGATTTTAGGGTGGCAACGTTTTTGGTCTAATTTTACAGCTTTTAAATCTCATTTTGCCCCTCGATTTGGAAAATTTCAATTTCGGGTTTCGTGGGTCAACTTTTTGAAAATGATATTTTTGCGAAAATCTAACTTCACCAAAGAGTGTGAGACGTCGAATTTAGTGTGGTTGCATAGTTCGTTTGTGTATATCAAACTCCCAATGAATTTTGGATACCCCGTCGAAGTCCGGATTGGACTTTAAAAAAATAGTTTTTTTGTGCATATTTTCTGCAATATTTATAGCAATTTTGTGCCCATTTTTTGCTCATTTTTCATCTTGCCTCTTGGGAGTTAAATACTAAAATAGTGTGGGAGCTTAAAAGTAAAGTTTGTGGGAGCTTGGGGAGCCAGATTAACATCCATTTCTTGGTTTTATTACGGATTTAAGGTATGAATTCATCCTTTTTTTAGTAATTTCGTGATTAATTTCTCAAAATCCAAAAATCTTAGGGCGTGATTTTAAACCCAATTTCACTTCTTTTCAATTGAATAATATTTTTATTTGATAATTACTAGTTTTCATCAATTTAACCTTCAAACAACTCCGATTCTTGATTTTAATCCGAATTTCAAAGATTTTACTCGGTAAGGCTTAAAGTGGTTTTTCTTCAATTTGAGCCTCATTTTTTACTCAATCTGACTTGAATTTTCAACTGTAGATTCCTAAAAATATGAGAAACATATTTTTGAAGTAAAGTTTCGATTTTGTGCTTCTTTTTTGGAAATCTATTTCGGCGGTCCGTTTTTTTCCCCGAACCAAAAGTTGTAGTTATGGGTATAATTGGTTTTATTTTTGACATGTAGATTTCATATTTGATGTTTTTAGTTGAGTTCTGGATTCTTCTTGAAAAGTAAGGTCATGGGTTCAAAGTGTAGCGAACCGATTTTGGCTTTTGAGGTAGGTTATGACTTAACTCTTTCAGACTGGGCTGGATAGTAAATAATAGTACAAAATTCATGTTAAGGGTGGGAACTAATTATGAAAAATGGCTATCTATGTGTTTTTCCCTTGCAGGGGCCTATATGTGATGTAGTTGTCGAAATTAAGATATTATGTGATGTGTGACTGTGTGGGGTCCTATGTGATGTTGATAGCCTTGAATACATGTGTATAATTATATTATACTGTTGAAATATCTAATGTGGAACCATTGGTACATTTTGATACATTCATACTTGTTGGTATATAAGACATGTGGAGATTCATGGATGAAACAAAAATAATGAGTGGATATTGGCTCACATGGTTATGAAAATGTATCATTTTGGTTAGTTGTAAAAATATATCATTGTGTTTGGTTGTGAAAAATATATCATGTGGTTGATTGTGGAAATACTCATTGTGATTGGTTGTGAGCATTACATCTCATCTCATATCAGTCATTCATGAAATATTGGTACCACCGTGGCAACACCTGAGTAACACTGGCAACACCTTTTTTAAACAATCCCCAAGGAATGTATCGGGGAGGAGATACTGTAATACCTTATAAAACCATTTTCGAGGGATGTGCTGAAAAGAAGATATATGGATTGTATATGGGTGGGCAAACCCCTCCATGGGTCCTGTGTTGGGAGGCTTGCCTCCGTAGGTGTATATGGGGATTGTGCGACAATTCCAGAGGGTGTGTGACGACCTCGTGAATCAACCTCATCATCATAGACATTGCATTTACTTTATTGTGGTTATATTGTGCTGTATTGCCATATTAACTTGCCATTTATGTAATTTTCTTACCTTCTTTTACTTGTATTTGATTATCTTGTATATGCATATTCTCTCTTTTTCTACTTATATGTGATATAATGCATACTTGTGCTCTATCTTGTTGTGATATTGCAATATATGTAATATATTAGAATTGTTAGTGCAAGCGGTGTGGGCTACCATTGTGGGACATTTTCTTATTGTGGGTGACGTGCCCTTAGTGTATATTTTGTATACTTTATTTACTACTTTGCTTGGTAGGCCTATGATATCTATTGAGTACAAGTGGACCGTACTCTGCCTACTGTGTCCTTTCGGTGTAGGTCCTAGCTCGAGTGCACCTCAGCTTGCTTGACTAGGGCGATTGTTGGAGCTTCCAAGGGAGTGGTTGGACATTCATGTGTCTGAAGTTCACATCTATCTTTCTATAGTAGTTATGTCTTTATTAGTATTCAGAGACAAATATTATTCTTTTGTGGTTATTTTTCTGGTGTATTTGACTCTTAGATTGTATTAGTAGTTCTTATACTATTGACACCTAATTTTGGGCAGGATTGGTATTTTGGATAAATTATTTCCTCATTGTTATGATTACTTGTATGGTTTGTCTTTATTCCAGAAGCCTTACATTGTGTATTTCTGTCTTTTTTTTTCCTTTTTGTATTAGTTAGGGTGATAGGCTTACTTTTCAGTGTACGCCGTGACAAGTGCCATCATGACCCTCATTTTTGGGTCATGATAAATTGGTATCAGAGCAGCCAGGTTTTATTAGTCTCAACGGTGTAAGAACGGGATGTCTAATAGAATCTCGCGGATTAGTATGTCGACGTCCGTAGCTATCTTCGAGAGACTATATGACGTCTTTAGAAAACTCCCTTATTTTATCCTTTATCGTGCGAAGTTCTTTCATACCTTGTGTTCTGAGTTGTGTTTCACTCTTTCTGCATGGATGGTGTGGCTTATACTATATCTTATCAGTTGAGAGATACGGAGAGAGATGGGTGAAGGTTGCTTGTTAGTTGTAGATCCCCTGATTCTCCTAAGATGACTTAGGATCAATTCGTCGAGGCTTTTTTACAGAGATTTATGCCTTTCAGTTTGAGAGATCGTAGTGGTACGAGTTTGATCATTTAGAGCAGGGCTCCATGACAGTCTTTGGGTATGAGGCATGCTTCCTCTACCTTGTCCAGATATTTCTATAATAGCATTTCTACCGAGTCTGAGAAGATTTAAAAGTTTGTGAAGGATTTAGATGTCTTCCTTTAGTTAGATACGTCTTAGATGGTTGTGTTTGGGGCTTCATTTTAAAGTATTATGGATCATGCTAAGATGACAGAGGGTATTCTTGGGTATCATAAGGAGACGCTAAGAAGGTGCGCATTTTGGTGAGTTCAGGAGTCAGACCTCTTGAGGCAGGGATTTTAGAGGTTTTTGTGGATACCATGGTAGGCCAATGGCGGCATTATAGAGATTAGGTAGTGGACCTTTTAGTTTAGCAGTTCGGGGTGGACGTACGAGCCTAGTTGTACCTTTTTCTATTAAAATTGGTCGTAGAGGTTGCTATGTATGTAATTAAATAGGATTTGTGGCTAGGGACTGTCCCCGTCGGGTGATTTAGAATACTGCTATTTCATGTGTGAGGGGTTGGGGTGCTACTTGAGGTGCGAGAGGTAGATGTAGTGGAGCTCATGGGGGTGGCCATGGGGACACTCAGGCAGTTAATGGTCATGGGGCTACCCAGGCTGCTGGTGGTCATGGTCAATGTTATGCTATACTAGTCAAGCCTAAGGTAGAGGCTTCTGATGTTGTGATTATAGGTATCATCCCCGTTTATTTCAGACCTACATCTATATTATTTATTTCCAGATCAACTTTCTCCTATGTGTTTGTATATTTGCTTAGTGTTTTGATTTATTAGTGAGCCTCTTGCCATGCCTATTTGTGTATCTACCTAGTAAGTGATTCTTTAATAGTGGATCGGGTGTACCGATCTTGTATTATGGCTTTTGTTGGGCATAAGACTTTGGTAGACTTGCTTCTGTTGGTCCATTTTGATGTTATTTTGGGTAAGGATTGGCTGGCTCCTTATCATACTGTCTTAGATTATTTTGCTAAGACTGTGACTTTAACTTTGAATGGTGTGCTAAGGATAGCTTGGAACGGTGCAATTCATTTGGATCCTAAGAAGATTATTTCTTGTATTCATGCTCATAAATTGGTTGATAGGGTATGTTTATCATATTTGTCTCATATTCAAGACACCAGTGTTGTTTTACCTCCTTCCTTGGATTCTGTCTATGTTGTCCATGAGTTTATGGATGTGTTTCCTATGAACTTGCCTAGTATTTCTCCGAATTGAGATTTTGATTTGCTATTGATATTAATCTGGCATGAATCCAATTTCTATTCCTTTTTATAAGATGGACCCAACAGAGTTAAAAGAATTGAAGGATCAATTGCAGGAGTTATTGGGTAAGGGATTTACCTGACCTAGTATTTTGCCTCAGGGTACGTCAGTCTTGTTTCTGAAGGAGAAGGATGGTTTTATGCGGATGTGTATTGATTATCGGCAGTTGAATAAGGTGATGGTTAAGAATAGGTATCCTCTTCCCTCTCTTGATGACTTATTTGACCAGAGGGCGCTGCGGTGTTTTTGAAGATTGATTTGAGGTCTGGTTATCATCAGTTTAGGATTAGAGCTTCAGATAGTTCGAAGATAGCTTTTAAGACTCAATATGGTCATTATGAGTTCTTGGGCATGTCCTTCGAGTTAACCAGTACGCCTGCCGCATTCATGAAGTTGATGAAATGGGTGTTTCGACCATATCTTGACTCCTTTGTTATTATATTTATAGATGATATCTTGGTTTATTCCAAGAGTGAGGTTGAGCATGAAGAGCATTTGGGGATCGTTCTTCAGAGATTGAGGGATGAGAAGTTGTATGCTAAGTTCTCTAAGTGAGAGTTTTGGTTGGAGTCTATTTCTTTCTTGGGTTATATGATGATTAAAGAAGGTATTATGGCTGATCCAGCCTAGATTGTCGCGGTTCGTGATTGGACTAGACCTACTTTTCCTACCGAGATTTGGAGTTCTAATTAGCTTAACAGGTTATTATCGACATTTTGTTGAGGGTTTTTCATCCACAGCAGCTCCATTGACCAAGTTGACTCAGAAGAAGATTTCCTTTCAGTTGTCTGATTCTTATGAGGCAAGCTACCAAAAGGTCAAGGATTTGTTGGCCTCAGCTCCTATATTGGCTTTACCCATGGAAGGTGTGGGTTTTACCGTGTTTTTTGATACTTTTGGTATTGGATTAGGTGTTATGTTGATGCAGGAGTGCAAGGTGATTGTGTATGCGTCTCGTTAGTTAAAGCCTTATGAGAGGAATTATCCTACCCATGATTTGGAGTTGAGCACAGTTATATTTGCCTTGAAGTTGTAGTGCACTACTTATATGGAGTCCGTTGTGAGATCTTCTCAGATCATTATAGCCTTCAGTATTTCTTTACCCAGTGATATCTTAATATGAGGCAACGTCGTTGGCTTGAGTTGCTTAAGGATTATAACTTGACTATGCTCTACCATCTTGGCAAGGCTAATGTGGTTGCAGATGTCTTGAGCTAAAAATCGACTAGCATGGATAAATTGGCGTATCTTTTTGACCCAGGAGAGGCCTTTGGCCTTAGAGGTTCAGTTTTTAGTTAACCAAATGGTTAGACTTGATATTTTGACACCCGGGCGTGTTTTGGCATTTGTGGAGGCTAGATTTTCTTTAATGGAGAAGATTCGAGCTCATCAGTTTGATGATGTTGGATTGAGGTTGATTCGAGATAAGGTGTTGAGTTGGGAGGCTAATGAAGCCTCACTTGATTAGAATAGAGTTTTGTGGATTGGACGCCGAGTCTGTGTGCCGAGAATGGGTGATTCGATTAGGTTGACCTTGGAGGAGGCCCATGGCTCCAGATATTCTATTCATCCAGGTGTGAAAAATATGTATCGTGATTTGAGGCAGCATTACTGGTGGGTGGTATGAGGCGACATGTAGAAAATTTTATGGCTCTTTGCCTATGCTGTCAGAAGATAAAAGCCGAACATATGAGACCTGGTGGGTTGCTTCAGAGGTTACCCATTCTCGAGTGGAAGTGGGAACAAATCACTATAGACTTTGTGACAGCTTTCCTCGTACATCTCATGGTTCTAATTGTGTTTGGGTCATATGGAATAATTGACCAAGTTAGCTCATTTTATTCTGGTTTAGGTCTCATTTAGTGCCGAGAGGTTGGCCCGTATCTACATTCGTGAGATTGTGCATCTGCATGGTGTGCCAGTGTCTATTATTTCAAATCGAGGTTCTGTTTTCACATCTCACATTTGGAAGACATTTCAGTGTCTATTATTTCAAATCGAGGTTCTGTTTTCACATCTCACATTTGGAAGACATTTCAAGATAAGTTGTGTACTCGGGTTGATCTTAGCACCAAGTTTCACCCCAGACAGATGGCCAGTCAAAGCCGACTATCCAGGTGATGGAGGATATGTTTATGATAAGTCATCAATTAAACGGCTTGTTAGAACCTTTTAAGCCTAAATTATCATGTCTTTCCATTAATTTGATGGTAATCTCTTACTAATGCTCACTTATGTAGGTAAAAGTAAAAAGGAAAGATGGGCAAGTCATTCAAGTCAACAAGAAGCCAAATGTATAGGAAAAGAGTCTTCCGCTTCGCATCCGCTTTGGAGCTGCTATCCATCTGCTCTGGATCTTCTCAAGCTAATCAAGAGCAAGGTGGCAATTTTGTAATTTTGTCAAATGTGGAAGCAGGGCCTAAAGAAGAGTTCCTAGCTCATTTTTCAAGACATGGCTTCTATTTTCCAACTTAGCTTCTATCTTTTCATCTTAGCACCTATCTTTCCATCTCAGAAGAATTTTGTACTAGTCTTGAATGAAAAATATATGTTACTGATTGTCTATTGAAGATTTATTGAAATTCCAAGTTTGGAGCTACATCCTTTCTACTTCTCATGGATGAAGTCAATGATAACTTTGGTATATTTTTACCCTTTTTATCTATGAGTAGCTAATTCTAAATCTTGGGGTTATGCTTGCTTAGGTTGTGGTAGTGTATGGGTGTTAGTTAATTATTCTTCTAATTGGTTATTTTTGATGGGTGTTGCATTTATTCCATGATTTAACTAAGAGTTGGGGGATGCAAACCCCAACCACCATTGAACTCATGTCATTCTTGAAAGAGGGGACATGGGTGAGGAATAAATGTAACCAGTAACTTGATTTATTTCATTTAATGACATCTCTTAGAGATAAGGATGTCAATTGAGGCAATAGATGTAGAAAATTGTCACACTTGTAAGGTGTCCGAAAGAACCCATTTGTGAAATTTGGTATTATAATTGAAAGATTGATACTAATACATTGGCATCTAGCCTACCCATGACTTTTAGCTAAAAGTTGGATAACTTGTCAAGTACCCATGCATGAACCCACTACTAGAATTGCATAACCCCAAGACCTATTCTCAATTGAAGACACTCATAATATTTTTCAACGTCAAGATAGTTCTCTAAAATTGAAGTAATTATCACTATAAACACATTCAAACTAATTCTCCCATTTTACATTTATGTTTGTTTTAGTCATATTACGGGTCCCCTTTTAGTAGATTATAAACACTCTTGAGTTTTGGAAACCATGATTTCACTCCTTGTGGATTCGACCCCAACCTAAGTTGGATTATTGTATTGACAACGATCGCTTACACCCATTCAAAAGTGTAATTTGAGAGTTATCAAAAATGGTGCCGTTGCCGGGGAGTGAAACATAGTTTCACTCTTGTAGTGTTTTTAGTTACTTTGGGTTAGCTGTAGTGTTTTTTATACTGTTTGGTGTTTTTTTTCTTTCTCAGGTGTGCATAATAGTATACACGATACTATGAGTCAACACGGTAGTAATACCGGGATGATTGATGGGTATCTTGAGGACGAGGATTACCTCGGTGATGCAGGCCAAGCTAGTGCTATTTGTATTCCACTGGTAAAAGGAAATGTAGTATTTCATGTTACTAGTGTGATGATTAACTTGCTTCAAATGAAAGGGTTATTTGGAGGTCAAGCACATAAGGATGCTAATCTACGCTTGACGAATTTTATTGAGGTGTGTTCTCCATTTGACATGCCCCACATATCCCAAGAGTCAATCTGGTTGCATCTTTTCCCATTTTCTTTAATGGGAGAAGCAGTCTTATGGTTCTGGTCTTTTCCCGCGTGATCTATCACTTTATGGGTTGGGCTCACGAAGGCATTCTTGGAAAGATACTTTCCCCCTTCTAGGATATTGCAACTAAGGGTGAAATCATCAACTTTCGCCAACTT
This sequence comes from Capsicum annuum, assembly GCF_002878395.1. Classification (NCBI taxonomy): domain Eukaryota; kingdom Viridiplantae; phylum Streptophyta; class Magnoliopsida; order Solanales; family Solanaceae; genus Capsicum; species Capsicum annuum. The sequence goes on along the minus strand of NC_061113.1, from coordinate 202,330,810 downwards.
AATGGCGAACCATTATATGAGGCCTAACAATAATTCAACAAGTTAATGCAATCTCCAAATCATGAGGTTTTGGATAAAATGCTCCTTCAAATTTTCTATAGGGCATCGGATCAATTGATCAAGACGGTAGCTGAAAATGCGGCCGGGGGTTCTCTTATCAGACTATCATATGGTGTTGCATCAACTTTATTAGATAAAGTGACCAATCAAAGTAGAGGGTGACACACAAGAGATATCGATGTGGCTTGGGGGCTCTCTCTGTATCTTTTGTGAGCCAAGAGCAAAAGAAAAAAGACGAAGAAAGAGATGCAAATATGGCTAAAGTAATGACCCAACTTAATCTTCGCACTAAGCATATGATGGGAGCTCCTCCTAAGGCAGTTAACTCCGTTGCTTCTAAGAGTGAAAAAACTTATGATGATAAGGAAATAGAGTCCCTTGATAAAGAAATTCGGTTCTTGTCGAACCAATCGGGGGGTTCCCGTCCTACCAATCAAAGGCAAGGTGGGAATCAAGGTTGGAAGGAAAGAAATCATGATAGAGATTGGCATGATAGAGATCATGACTGGAGATATAAGGAGAGAGATTATGATCGGTACATACCTCTATATTATCAGGCAAAGGGTAAAGACTCAAGTTCCATTGACTAGGATAAGCTATTAAATAAAAATGTCCTTACTTGGATTTTAATAGGTGTTGAGGGGACCAACAAGATGGTGAGAGGAATCAAAGATGACTTCTCATAACTCAATCAAATGGTGACATCTCACTCGACCTCTATCAAGCAACTTGAAACTCAATTAGGCCAAATCTCAGCATAACTTAATACAAAACCAAAGGGTGGATTGCCTAGTGACATGGTTGTCAATCCTAAAAATGATGCTTACATCATGACTATTGTCACTAGGGGTGGTTGGGATCTTGGTAAAGATGTTGTTGATCTTGGTGAAGACCCCAATTAAAAGGCAAATGAAGAACAAACCAATGCAAAGAGAAAGCGGCTAGAAGAGACAATTGATAATGATCCAAAGCCTAATGAGACAAGTGTTAAACGACCGATGGTAGTTGAAAAAAGTATTGAAAGTGAGAAAACTCCGAAGGTAGTTGATGATGATATTCCAAAAGCGGATGAAACTCCAATTGTTTCATTTCCACAAATCAAAATTCCTCCACCATTCCCATAAAGGCTCAAGAAAAAGAATGATGATACGAAATTCAAGAAGTTTTTTGCAAAGTTTAGCAATTTATCGGTGAATATTCTTTTGCTAGAAGCCTTATAAGAAATTCTCAGATATGCTAAATTTATGAAGGACTTTGTTACAAAGAAGCGAGTCATGGATTTTGAAACAATTGAGGTAACCCACAATTGTAGTGCTATAATGTCTAGCACAATGGTGGTGAAGAAAGAAAATCCGGGTGCATTTACTATTCCTTATACTATCAGGGTCTACAAATTTGGAAAAACGTTGTGTAATCTTGGGGCAAGTATTAATTTGATGTCATTTGCCATGTTTTGAAAGTTAGGCTTAGGTGCTCCTAAGCCTACCACTACTAGGCTTCTAATGGCTGATCGTTCAATCAAAAAGCCCGTGGATGTGTTGTATGACGTTTTGGTGAAAGTTGACCAATTAATCTTTTCGGCCGACTTTGTAATTCTTGATTGTGAGATTGATCATGAGGTCCTAATCATTCTTGGTAGACTATTCTTAGCTACCGAAAGGGCCTTAGTAGATATGGAATGTGGGTAGATAAAAATTTGGGTGAACAATGAAGAAGTATCCTTCAATGTGTGTAAGTCCATGAAGATACTTCTGGACTTGCAAATTATTTTGGTGATTGATGTCATTGATGATGAGGTAGCTAAAACCATTGAAATTGATCTTGTGAATGACCCCTTGTGGGTGTATTGTGGAACTTTGGAAGTGAAGTAATTGAAAAGAATGATGAAGTGGTTGCTTCGTTGATGGGTCTTGATTTTATACCAAGAATCCAACAAAATTGGATATTAATTTGAAAAATCATGAGAGTCTACCCGCCAAGCCATCCATTATTAAACCGCCTCAACTCTAGCTTAAGCCGTTACCATCCTACCTCCAATATATCTTCTTGGGTGAGAATAATACATTGCCAATCATTATTGCAGGTGATCTTGAAACGTGTCAAGTGGATGCCTTAAAATCAATTGTTAAAAAGCTCATTCGTGCTATTGGGTGGACTATAGCCGATATTATAGGCATTGCTCCCAGAATTTGCTCTTATAAAATCAAGCTAATTTTTTATCATGTTCCTAGTTTGGAACACCAAAAAAGACTAAATCAACCGATGCAAGAGGTGGTCAAGAAGGAAATCATTAAGTGGCTTGATGCGATAGTTGACTACCCAATTTCTAATAGCACGTGGGTGAGTTCGATCCAATGTATTCCCAAGAAGGGCGGCATGACGATGGTCCCGAATGAGAATAATGATCTTGTACCTATGCATCCAGTCACAGATTAGAGAGTGTGTATGGATGATCATAAATTGAACTCATGGACCGAGAAAGACAACTTTCTCATGGCATTTATGGATCAAATGTTGTATAGACTAGCCGGTCGAGGTTGGTATTGCTTGCTTAATGGTTACTAGAGGTACAATCAAATTTACATCGCCCTGAAAGACCAAGAAAGGACCAACTTCACTTGTCCCTATGACACATTTTCTTTCAAGCGCATGCCCTTCGGGTTAGGCAACGCACCAGCCACGTTCCAATGATGCATATTGTCCATTTTTGCCGATATGGCAGAGGATACAATAGAGGTTTTTATGGATGACTTCTTTGTGGTTGGGGATTCATTTAATTTTTGCCTTGCTCACTTAAATAAAGTCTTTGAACGATGTGTGGAGACTAATCTTATTTTGAATTGGGAAAAATGTCACTTCATGTTCAAGAAAGACATTGTTCTTGGCCACAAAATTTCAGGAAAGGTCATCCAAGTGGATCAAGCAAAAGTTGAGGTGATTGCTAAGTAACCCCCACCGATCTTCGTGAAGGGCATTAGAAGTTTTCTTGGTCATGTTGGGTTCTATCAACGTTTCATTAAGGATTTTTCAAAGATCTCTCACCTTTGTGCAAGCTCCTTGAAAAGAAGGAAAAATTTGAATTTGATGGTGATTGTGTAAAGGCTTTCAATTGTCTCAAGAAACTCCATGTGTCGGCTCCTATCATAGTAGCTTTGGATTGGTTATTTCCCTTTGAATTAAAGTGGATGCAAATGGTATTGCTCTCGGTGCGGTTTTGGGCCAAAGAAAAGAGAAGTTGTTCCACCTAATTTACTATGCATATAAGACGTTAAATGATGCTCAACGTAATTATATGGTTATGGAATAAGAGTTGTTAGCAGTGGTGTATGCTTTCGAAAAGTTTTGGGCCTATTTATTGGGTACGAAAGTGGTTGTACACATAGACCATGCCGCTCTTAGATATCTTATGGCAAATAAGGAGCAAAACCTCGGTTGATTAGGTGGATATTGCTCTTGGAAGAGTTTGATTTTGAAGTGAAAGATCAAAAGGGTTGTGAAAATCAAGTAACCGATAACCTTTCCCGCCTTGAGTCCAATTATGAGAAGTTGGGTGAGATTGGTATTGATGACACCTTCCTCGATGAGTTAGCCATGTCACTTTCGGGGAGCATTACACCTTGGTATGCGGATTACGCTAACTATATTGTGAGCGGTGTGCTTCTTGACGAGCTTAATCTTTATAAAAAAATGGTTCCTATTTGATGTAAAAAGTATTTTTGGGATAAACCATTCTTGTTTAGAGAGTGTACGGATGGTGTGATCTATTGGTGTGTCATGAAAGCAAAAATGAGAGATATTCTTGAGGGTTGTCACTCCTCTCCATTTAGTGGTCATCATGGTGGGATCTAAATAGCCGCTAAGGTTCTTAAAAGTGGATACTATTGTCCTACCCTTCATAGAGATGCTTATAAGTTGAAGAAAAAAAACCTTAATGCCAAATATAAGGTGGTGTTTTGAGAAGGCATGAGATGTTTCTTAATCCCAATCTCGAGGTTGAACTATTTGATGTGTGGGGGATCGACTTCATGTGTCCCTTTGTGAGCTCATATGGTAATAAATATATCTTTGTAGCCATCGATTATGTCTCAAAATAGGTGGAAGCCATTGATTTACCGAACAGTGAAGGCAAAAGTGTCACTTTTTTCTTGAAAAAGTACATCTTTACAAGGTTCAGGACTCCAAGGGCAATTATTAATGATGGCGGCTCTCATTTTTGTAATCGGGTGTTCGAAGCTTTACTTGATAAGTATGGGGTGAAGCATAAGGTTGCTACTCCTTATCATCCCTAAACTAGTGGCTAAGTTGAAGTTTTGAACCGTGAAATCAAGTCCATCCTTGAGAAAATCGTGAATGTTTATCGTACGAATTGGGCAAGACAACTTGATGATGCTCTTTGGGCATATAGAACTGCCTATAAAACTCCTATTGGTATGTCCACCTACCAATTGGTGTTTGGGAAGGCTTGTCACTTTCCCGTTGAGTTGGAACATAAGGCTTTATGGGATTTGAGAAAGTTGAATAGGGATTGGGAGGACGCTTTAAAATCAAGGGTGAATCAACTTCATGAGTTGGAAAAGTTTCAACTCAAAGCATATGAGAGCTCCGTCTTGTACAAAGAGAAGATGAAGAGATAGCATGATGCCAAAATCTTAAAGTGAGAGTTTCATGTGGGTAATGATGTCCTCCTCGTCAATTCAAGATTGAAACTTTTTGCGGGGAAACTTACATCGAAGTGTCGAGCCCGTTCGTGATCTCAAATGTTTATACTAGTGGAGATATTGAGTTGGAAGAACACGAGAAGAAGAAATTTGTGGTTAATGGTCAACGAATGAAGCACTATCATGTGGGTTGACCCGGAGAGACTAAGGTTGAGTCATTTCGCTTCAAAGATCAAAAATAATTAGTAAATAATGTCATGCCATGACTTTAACTAAGGTGCTTTTTGGGAGAAAACCCAAGGAATTTTTCTCAATACTTTCTAACATTTATTATTCACATTTTAGTTTATTTTTGGTTGTTGCAAGTAATTTCATTAAATTGGGATGCGAGAAGGTTGGCTCGGAGGCTCGAAACTAAGCTCCAAACCAACAATTTTGTCCAAAAACATTGTGTACCAGGTTGGCAACCTACACTGGACCTTCTTGAGCAGGCTAGCCGCAGGTGCTAAGCCCTAGGAACGCAAATGGCCAAAGGTTGAAGCAAAAACACTAAAGGTTATTGCCTTCACCTGTGCTGAACTTGCTTAAGCAGTCCAGGCGTAGGCCAGACGCATGTGGCACACAACACCAATAATTTTTAGCGTGTAATCTATCCTAACCTATGATGGAGCTGCTTAAGTAATCCCCGAGCACAGGTCCATCACACCTTGAACGCAAGTTAAGCTGCTACAAAATATCCCGATCTGTGCTAGAACTGCTTAAGCAGTCCAGCCGCAGGTACAAAGCAGGTAGGATGTAGTTTGGGTTAAAAAATATTGAAACTTCATAACGAGCCATATCTCGTTGGGCTGACCAGACCCGGTCAGCCCAAAATCTCTTTAAACACATAAAAACAAGCCAACAGCAGTCAACACTTAAACTTTTTCATCACAATTCCCTTCTAACGGTTCCTTTCTCTCAATTTTAACATTCTCTCTTTCCTTAACAACAATTGAGCTAACAAGAATTAAGACAATTCTTTTGGACTACTGGTTCATTTCTCTCTCTAAAAGCTAGTTAAAGGTATGCTATCTTTTGTTCACTTTTAAACTCTTTTAAAAATGGACATAATTCTTCATGATAATTGGTCATTTAAAGTTGATTTTTGTGAGCTTATTGGGATGATTAATACATTTTGGAATAATTATATTGTCATTGGTACCTTGTTTCAATAGTTTAATTCATGATACTTTCTTAAATGAAGCTACTGCTCCATGTGTTTGGCAAAATGTTCATTAAACCTTTCTTGCTTGTTTTGTGTGGTGGGTGGCTCAAGTATGATAATATGAGCGTCTTGAATGTGTTTGGAGATGATTTGGTAAGATGATTTTGTTCTCTTGTGCTTTTATTCTCTTTCTCCAAGGTCTTAGTTAGCATGCCCACCATGTGTTTGTTGAAATGACAATAAGAGAGAAATGTCTTGTATGCTTGTAATGGTCAATATGATTCTCCTTAGGGAATAATGTGGTCAGTTTTTATGCATTATTTTGAGTCCAATTGGTCCTAAAAATAAAATATTTGGTAGTCATTGGTTGAGGGAGTTTGTTGAGAAATATGGCATCCATGGTTCTTGTTGGTCACTATGCCTAACCAGGAGACATGAATGCATATCTTGCCTTATGATAGATTGGATGACATCATTCTTAAATGTATTGGTCATTCTTGTTTCCATTGGAGGTTTTGGATGTCCTATGAACTAGTTTTTTAAAATGTGAAGAATGTGAGATAATTTAGAGCCCAAATAATTAAGTGTTGTAATGAATGAATCCCATGAACTCTAATGATGAAGTTACATTGCATCTATCAAACAAATATTTCCTTTTCTTATCTTTAATTTTCTTTATTAACATAAAATATTCCAAAACCATATTTTACCTTTTCTCTTTTGTTTTTTCTTGTTTTGTTTCTTTCTCATAGGTATGTCTCCAAGGAAGAACTTACCACGAGAAGCTAGAAAGGGTAATGCCCCGGATAAAGGCAAACCAAAAGCTGCTTCCACAAGGGGAAAAGAATCGGTCTCCAAAGATAGTCCTAAAGTCCCAGATGTCCAAGCTACCATTGATCGTACACGGGAGGTTGGAAAGGCAGCGGATCAAATTCAATTTAGTGTGGATAGTATGAAGGAGTTATATGATGATTGGGTAACTACTCGAGGCTTCAATTTTGGAAGATCTTTAACATGAAGGGAGTCGACACCCATTTCCCAAAATCATCGCCGAGGTTAAAGAATGGGTATGGGAATTCTTCACAGATATGACGCCTTCCACTCACACACTATGCTACTTCCCAAATATTATTCGGGAATTCTATGCTTCCTATGTTGTTCGGCACAATGAACAAAAATATAATATGACAATTGCCGAACAATCATGTCTCGAGAGTGTATTAGCTTGAGAGTGGAAATTCCTTGCACGGCCTCTAAGATCAATGAGCTCTATTTTTCTTGTGACTTAGATTCTGCGGTGAAGTGCAAGAAGATAATACTTGGCAGACGTCAGAGTTTTTCGTGGCTTTCTAGAGTGATTGCTAAGGGACTTCCTCTATAGGATAATGGTGAAGGTCACATCAAGAGGAAAGATCTTTCGTTTTAAGCCAAACATTAGCTTGGATTTATGGGTAATCGTCTACTCCCCTCAATAAATAACTAAGGTGTCACGATTGATAGGTCTATTATTGATGGATAAAATTGCGATCTATCCGGAAGAGTTGATAGTGGAGATGATGAAGTTAAGGTTAAAGCAATCAAGCATTTTATTACCCTTTTTGGCACTCATATCTATCCTTTGCCTTAAGTTTAAAGTCCCATTACTCTCTAAGATTAATAGACAGGTTATATGTACCAGATTCATTGACATCACAAATTACAAGGATGAGGATTACCCTGCGGGCATAAAAAAGAAAACTTTAGTTTTGGTAGACTCAGGTGCGGAAGGATTGTCGAGCTCAAAGGGAATGGAGATCCCTTTGGATTCTACACTTGATGCTGAGACTCATCATGATTCCACCGATACTCCTCCACTATCAAGCACCATACCACCACATCAGCCCACAAAATCAACACGATCTTCTATGGTGACATTTGCCTAGGTTGCTTTCATGACATTGGCAAACAATGCTACTCTAACCCAATTGGTGACAGATATTCCCCAATTTATTCAGGCGACTATAATACCTCTTCGTGCTTGCATCTCAAAGTTAGAGAAGAGAGTAGCCACGCTTAAAGCTAGGGGAAATTATGAGGGGGTGGCATTTGTGAGGGAAGACCTTGATAGTTTACGGGCAGAGTTTCACTCCAGATAGCCCTCCTTCGGTCTTGATGAGGAGGAGATTTCTTTTCTGCTAGAGAGTTCTGTCCCAGTTCTTTTATTTGATGATTTGTTCTGAAAGGGTCATGAGGACATTGATGATGAGGCTGAGGTTGATATTATAGATGGGCTACTTGAGGCCCGACAGGTTGAGCTCTCCTTGCAATTATCCAGGGATGAGGAGTATGCAAGGATTGTTGGGGCTATTTCTCGAACTCGACATGATGATGAGTTTTCCTTCATAGCAAACTTGATGAGAGAAGCCTGGTCTTACAAGGTTTTTATTAAGACAGTGCGATCATTCACCGACAGGGATCCAAGGACCTAGTGTGCCACATGGAGTCTTTACCGTCCTCCACTCTCTTTTACTTTTGCATTGGAGATAATTCAATATTTTTAGTGGGGGGTGAGGCATTTTTATTATTCGTTTGATAATCAGTACCTACTGTTTCACTTTATGGCATTTGATTAGACAGACTGTATGGACACACTCTATGTTATTACTTTGATGTTTATGTGTACACGCTATACTTTGTCATGTTTATTTAGTTTAGACTTTGTAGGGTTTTCTTGTTTTTTTTGTTATTATTGACAGTGCTTTGGACGAGCCCTTATCGGGCATTTTTATAATGATGTCAAATATTGTTGTTTTGTTGTTGAATTTGTGTCATGCGCTTAATTTAAATGTGGTATCCGATTGTGCGTATTGCTAATGTCGCCTTTTTTTTATATACGTGTAATAAACTCCAAGGGTTTTCTTCGAAACTCGGTTCTTTCCTAAGGAGCACAATTTTATTTTCTCTTTCTTTTGATCTTGTATTTTTATTTTTATTTTATTTTAGTTTCTTTGTCGAACCGAGTGATAATTCACCCATGAGGGATGGCGAGGCGACATCCTTAGGTAAAGTACCTAGTCATTTTGGTTAACTAGGAAGAAGCAAAAGTTAGAAAATACTTTCTAAATGTCAATGGCAAGAAATAGAATGATTTTTTGAAGAAAAAAACCAAAAATATAGTTTTCTTTTTGAAAAAATATCAAGGATGTTTTTGGAGCTTTCTTTTGAATGTGACCATTGAACTCAAAATTTGGCTTTCTCTTTACAAGGATGAGTCTTTGACTCGAAGTAACTTATGAAACTCAAATTGTTCAAATTAGTTGGGAGACTAACTTTTTGCCCTATGAGTACGATGCCAAGTGTGGGTAGATTTTTGAATAATTCTTATACATATATGTAGTCTAGAACTTGCCCCGAGTATATTCAAAGAAAAATTCTAGGCAAGCTTTGTTTGGAGGATGATCCGAGGCTCTTTTTGACCCATCATATAGCCAAATTTTAACATTGATCCCTAGTTAACCAATTTGAGCCTTTTTGCCCTTCTTTCTTTCTTATTGTAATGATAACCATGCTAAAATACGTAAACTCTTTTGAAAATCTCACTTTTAGCACTTAACCTCCTTTGATGCGTTACACGATTCTAAATAATAGATTATAGGCAAAAGCCTAAGTTTAGGAAGGGGAGGGGGAATGTATTTAGGAGAAAATGATCAAAGAAAATATAAGAAAGGTGTATGTAAAGTTGTCAATGCATGTTCTTAAAAGACAAGAGATATGCTTGATGATAAAGTTAAATACCCTAGCTCATAGAATTTGAGAAAAGAAAAGAAAGAAAAATTAGATGAGTGAGGGGCTAAGAAGGGCTTATAGGTAGAAAATCTCTTGAAAAAGTCAAAGAAGTGAAGAAAGAAAATGATGGCTTTGAATTGTTTGGTAAATGTTAAGAAAAAAGTTACAAAAATATGAGAAATGATTTGAAGAAGAATAAGGTGGGTAGTTTGAAAATTTTGGGGGTAGAAAGGATTGAGCGATTGCATCAAAGGAGGTATTTTAATCACTTGATCCATATATATTTCTTCCCGTACCTTATGCCATCATCTTGACCCACAAGAACTTGGTGATTCCAAACTAAGTACGTCTACATTAGTGGCGAAAAACACAAAGAGCAAGCCTATGGTTCTATTCGATGTACTTGAATTTTTTTGTGAGAGTGAGTGTCTTTCTTCATTTGAGCTCCTTTAAGAATTGAAATGTCTTTTGTGTGCGGAGAAAATACTTGCATGTGAGCGGCATCGGTACTTTTAGATAGAGGGTGAAGTTTTACTATTGGTTTGGGTAAATGAGTGAAGTAAGTTGCATTGTGAGGATTGAGACAATCTTTGATAATTTTGTGTCTCATCTTAAGATGCTTTGTGATTTGGAAAGCTCATTTGATACTAACTTGCATCCTTGCTTTATAAATATGTGTTCATTGAAAAGTTTTGGTTTACTTGATGCTATGAAGTGTTTGGAAAGTGTTTGTAGAGCTTTGTTAGCTTATTTAAGTATAGCTTTCTTTAGGATGAATTTGAGTTAAATACCCTATCTCATTGAATTATTTTTGATTGCTTGAGGACAAGCAATAGTTTATGTTTGGGGGGTTGATAAGTAGTCAATTTGATGACTTGTTAGCAACTTTTAAGCCTAAATTATCATGCTTTTACACTAATTTTATGGTAATCTCTTACTGATGCTCATTTATGTAGGTAAAGGTAAAAACAGAAGATGGGCAAGTCATTCAGGTCAATAAAAAGCCAAATGTGAAGGAAAAAAGTCATCCGCCTTGCACCCACTTTGCATCTACTTTGGAGCTGCTATCCATCTATTCGCTATCTGCTCTTCATTCGCTTTGGATCCGCTCAAGCAGATCAATAGCAAGGTGGAAATTTTTTAATTTTGTCAAATATAGAAGTGGGGCCTAAAAAAGGTTCCTCGATTATTTTTCAAGACCTGGCTTCTATTTTCCAACTTAGCATCTCTCTTAGCATTTTAGTTTCTGTCTTTTCATCTTTGCACCTATCTTTTCATCTTAGAAGAATTTTGTAATAAGCTTGAATGAAAAATATATGTTAGTGATTTTCCATTGAAGATTTATTGAAATTCCAAGTTTGGAACTACATTCTATCTACTTCTCATGGATGAAGTTAATGATAACTTTGGTATATTTTTACCCTTTTTATCTATGAGTAGCTAATTCTAAATCTTGAGGTTATGCTTGCTTAGGTTGTGGTAGTATATGGGTGTTAGCTAATTATTCTTTTAATTAGTTATTTGTGATGGGTGTTGCATTTATTCCATGATTTAACTAAGAGTTGAGGGTTTCAAACCCCAACCACCTTTGAACTCATGTCATTCTTGAAAGAGGGGACATGGTTGAGGAATAAATGTAACCAATAACTTGATTCATTTCATTTAATGACATCTCTTAGAAATAAGGATGTCAATTGAGGCAATAAATGTAAAAATTGTCTCACTTGTGAGGTGTTCGAAAGAACCTATTTGTGAAATTTGGTGTTATAATTGAAAGATTGTCACTAATACATTGGCATCTAGCCTTCCCATGACTTTTAGCTAAAAGTTGGATAAATTTTCAAGTACCCATGCATGAACCCACTCCTAGAATTGTATAACCCAAGATCTATTCTCAATTGAAGTCACTCTTAACATTTTTCAACGTCAAAATAGTGCTCTCAATTTGAAGTAATTATCACTATAAACACATTCAAACTAATTCCACCATTTTACATTTATATTTATTTCACATTATGGGTCACCTTTTCGTAGATTATCAACACTCTTGAGTTTTTAATTCCTTGATTTCACTCCTTGTGGATTCGACCCCAACCTAAGTTGTGTTATTGTATTGACAATGATCGCTTACACCCATTCAAGAGTGTAATTTGAGCGTTATAAAAAAAGGCGCCGTTGTCGGGGAGTGAAACATAGTTTTTACTCTGTAGTGTTTTTAGTTACTCTTAGTTAGCCGTAGTATTTTATTTTACATTTTTTGGTGTTTTTGTTCTTTATCAAGTGTGCATAATAGTATACATGATACTATAAGTCATCACGATAGTAATACCGAGATGATTGATGGGTATCTTGAGGATGAGGATTACCTCGGCGATGCGGGCGAGCTAGTGCTATTCGTATTCCACCGGCGGAAAGAAATGTAGTATTTCATGTTAATAGCATGATGATTCACTTACTTCAAATGAAAGGGTTATTTGGAGGTCAAGAACATGAGGATGCTAATCTACACTTGACGAATTTTATTGAGGTGTGTTCTCCATTTGACATGCCCCACATATCTCAAGAATCAATCCGATTGTGTCTTTTCCCATTGTCTTTAATGGGAGAAGCGTTCTTATGGTGTGGTCTTTTCCGTGGGGCCTATCACTTCATGGGTTGGGCTCACGAAGGCATTCGTAGAAATATACTTTCCCCCTTTTCGGATGTTGCAACTAAGGGATAAAATCATCAACTTTCTCCAACTTAATGGCGAACCATTATATGAGTCCTGGCAACGATTCAACAATAAGTTAATACAATGCCCAAATCATGAAGTTTCAGATAAAATGCTCTTTCAAATTTTCTATTCGGCATTGGATCAATTAAACTAGACGATAGCTGATAATGTGACTGAGGGTTATCTTATCAGACTATCCTATGGTGTTGCGTCAACTTTATCAGATCAAGTGACCAATAAAAGTAGAGGGTGGCACACAAGAGATATCGAGGTGGTCGTGGGGGCCTTTCTTCGCATCTTTTGTGAACCAAGAGCAAAGGAATAAAGATAAAGAGAGAGATGTAAATATGGCTTAAGTGATGACGCAACTTGATCTTCTCACCAAGAATTTGATGGGAGGTTCTCTTAAGGCGGTTAACGTCGTTGCTTCTAAGAGTGCTAGGTCTTATGATGATGAGGAAATAGAGTCCCTTGATGAAGAAATTCGATTCTTGTCAAACCAATAGGGGGATTCCTGCCCTACCTATCAAAGACAAGGTGGGAATCAAGGTTGGAAGGAAAGAAATCGTGATAGAGATTGGTGTGATAAAGATCATGTTAAAGATCAGGATTGGAAGATATTATCATTAGTACATACCTCCACATGACCAGGCAAAGGGTAAAGAGTCAAGTTTCATTGACCTGAATAATTTCAAAAATGAAGATGTCCTTGCTTGGCTTTTAATAGGTATTTAGGGGACTGACAAGATGGTGAGAGAGATGAAAGGTGACTTCTTATAACTCTATCAATTGGTGACATCTCACTTGGCCTCTATCAAGCAATTTGAAACTCAATTGGGCCAAATCTCAGCACAACTTAATGCAAGACCAAAGGGTGGATTGCTTAGTGACACGGTTGTCAATCCTAAGAATGATGCTCATATCATGGCTATTATCACTGGAGTGGTCGGGCTCTTGGTAAAGATATTGTTGATCTTGGTAAAGACCTAATGAAAAGGCAAATGAAGAACAAGCTAATGCAAAGAGAAAGCGGCTAGAAGAGCCAATTGATAAGGATCCAAAGCTTAATGAACAAGTGTTGAAAAGCCGACGGTAGTTGAAAAAAAGTTGAAAGTGAGAAATCTCTGAAGGTGGTTGATGATTATATTCCAAAAGCGGATGAAACTCCAATTGTTCCATTACCAGAAATCAAAATTCCTCCTCAATTTCCACAAATGCTCAAGAAGAAGGATGATGATACCAAATTTAAGAAGTTTTTTGCAAAGTTTAGCAATTTATCGATGAATATTCCTTTGCTAGAAGCCTTACAAGAAATGCCCGGGTATGCTAAATTTATGAAGGACTTGGTTACAAAGAAGCGAGTCATGGATTTTGAAACAATTGAGGTAACCCACAATTGTAGTGCTATAATATCTAGCACAATGGTGGTGAAGAAAAAAGATCCGGGTGCATTTACTATTCCTTGCACTATCGGGGTCTACAAATTCAGAAAAGTGTTGTGTGATCTAGGGGCAAATATTAATTTGATTCCATTTGCTATGTTTGGAAAGTTAGGCTTGGGTGCTCCTAAGCCTACCACTATGAGGCTTCTAATGGCCGATTATTCAATTAAAAAGCCCGTGGGTGTGTTGTATGAAGTGGTTGCTTCGTTGATGGGTCTTGGATTTTATACTAAGAATCTAGCAACATTGGATATTGATTTGAAAAATTGTGAGATTCCACCCGCCAAGACATCCATTATTGAACTGCCTCAACTCAAACTTAAGTTGTTATCATCCCACCTCCAATATGACTTCTTGGGTGAGAATAATACATTGCCAATCATTATTGTAGGTGATCTTGAACCTTGTCAAGTGCATGCCTTAAAATCAATTGTAAAAAAGTTTATTCGTGCTATCGGGTGAACTATAGCGGACGTTATAGGCATTGCTCCTAAAATTTTCTCTCATAAAATCAAGCTAAGTGTTGATCATTCCTAGTGTGGAACACCAAAGGATACTAAATAAATCGATGCAAGAGGTGGTCAAGAAGGAAATCATTAAGTGGCTTGATACGGGAGTTGACTACCCAATTTTCAATAGCATGTGGGTGAGTCCGATCTAATGTGTTCCCTAGAAGGGCAGCATGATGGTGGTCCTGAATAAGAATAATGATCTTGTACCTATGCATCCGATCACAGGTTGGAGAGTGTGTATGAATTATTTTAAATTGAACTCGTGGACCAAGAAAGACCACTTTCCCATGCCCTTTATGGATTAAATATTGGATAGACTAGCCGGTGGAGGTTGGTATTGCTTCCTTGATGGTTACTCGGGGTACAATCAAATTTGCATTGCCCCGAAAGACCAAGAAAATACCAACTTCACTTGTCCCTATGGCACATTTGCTTTCAAGCGCATGCCGTTCGGGTTATGCAATGCATCGGTCACGTCCCAATGATACATGTTGTCCATTTTTACCGATATAGCAGAGGAGGTTTTCATGGATGACTTCTTCGTGGTTGGAGATTTATTTGATTCTTGCCTTGCTTACTTAAGTAAAGTCCTTGAATGATGTATAGAGACTAATCTTGTTTTGAATTGGAAAAAATGTCACTTCATGGTCAAGGAAGACATTGTTCTAGGCCACAAAATTTTAGGAAAGAGCATCCAAGTGGATCAAGCAAAAGTTGAGGTGATTTCTAAGTTACCTCCACCGATCTCTGTGAAGGGCGTTAGAAGTTTTCTTGGTCATGTCGGGTTCTATCGGCGCTTCATTAAGGATTTTTTGAAGATCGCTCATCCTTTGTGTAAGCTCCTTGAAAAGAAGGCAATATTTGAATTTGATGGTGATTGTGTAAAGGCTTTCAATTGTCTCAAGGAACTCCTTGTGTCTGCTTCTATCACAGTAACTCTGGAGTAGTCATTGCCATTTGAATTAATGTTTGATGTAAGTGGTGTTACTCTCGGTGCGGTTTTGGGACAAAGATAAGAGAAGTTGTTCCACCCAATTTACTATACAAGCAAGACGTTTAATGATGTTCAGCATAATTATACGATTACAAAACAAAAGTTATTAGCGGTGGTATATGTTCTTAAAAAGTTTTGGGCCTATTAGTTGGGCAAGAAAGTTGTTGTACACATGGACCAAGCTGCTCTTACATATCTCATGGCAAAGAAGGAGGTAAAACCTCGGTTGATTAGGTGGATATTGCTCTTGTAAGAGTTTGATTTTGAAGTGAAAGATCAAAAGGGTTGTGAAAATCAAGTAGCCGACCACTTTTCCCACCTTGAATCCAATTATGAGAAGTTGGGTGAGATTGATATTAATGACACCTTCCCCGATGAGCTAGTTATGTCACTTTCGGGGTGCATTACACCCTGGTATACGGATTATGCTAACTATATTGTAAGCGATGTGCTTCCTAACGAGCTTAATCATTATAAAAAAAGCGGTTCCTATTTGATGTGAAAAAGTATTTTTGGGATTAACCACCCTTGTTTAGGGAGTGTACGGATGGTGTGATCCGTTGGTGTGTTATGGAAGTGGAAATGAGAGATATTCTTAAAGCTTATCACTCCTCTCTATTCGGTGGTCATCATGGTGGGATCTGAACGACCGCTAAGGTTCTTCAAAGTGGATACTATTATCCTACCCTTCATAGAGATGCTTATGAGTTAGTCAAAACATACCCTCAATGCCAAATGCAAGGTGATGTTTTGAGAAGGCATGAGATGCCTCTTAATCCCAATCTCGAGGTTAAACTATTTGATGTGTGGAGGATCAACTTCATGGGTCCCTTTGTAAGCTCATATGGTAATAAATACATCTTGGTAACCATCGATTATATCTCAAAGTGGGTGGAAGCCATTGCTTTATCGAACAACAAAGGCAAGAGAGTCACTTTTTGCTTGAAAAAGTACATCTTTACAAAGTTCGAGACTCCAAGGGCAATTATTAGTGATGGCGGCTCTTATTTTTGTAATCGGGTCGTCGGAGCATTGCTTAATAAGTATGGGGTGAAGAATAAAGTTTCTACTTCTTATCATCCCCAAACTAGTGGCCAAGTTAAAGTTTTGAACCGTGAATGTTGGCCGTACGAATTGTTAAAGACAACTCGATGATGCTTTTTGGGCATATAGAATGGCCTATAAAACTCCTATTGGTATGTCCCCCTACCAATTGGTGTTTGGGTAAGATTGTTACTTACTCGTTAAGTTGGAAGATAAGGTTTTATGGGCTTTGAGGAAGTTGAATAGGGATTGGGAGGACGCTTCAAAATCTAGGGTGAATCAACTTCATGAGTTGGAAAAGTTTTGACTCAAACCATATGAGATCTCCATTTTTTACGAAGAGATAATGAAGAGATGGCATGATGCCAAAATCTTAAAGCGAGAGTTTTATGTGGGTGATGATGTCCTTCTCTTCAATTTTAGATTGAATCTCTTTGCGGGGAAGCTTATATCGAAGTGTTTGGGCCTGTTCGTGATCTCAAATGTTTATCCTAGTGAAGCTATTGAGTTGGAAGATCACGAGAAGAAGAAATTTGTGGTGAATGGTCAATGATTGAAGCACTATCATGTGGGTGGACCTGGAACAACTAAGGTTGAGTCGTTTCTCTTCAAAGATCCAAAATGATGAGTAAATAATGTCGTTCCGCAACTTTAACTAAGGTGCTTCTTGGGAGGCAACCCAAGGAATTTTTCTTAATATTTTTTAACATTTTTTTCACATTTTAGTTTATTTTTGGTTATTGTAGGTAATTTCATAAAATTGGGATACGAGAAGGTTGGCTCAGTGGCTCGAAACTAAGCTCCGAGCCAACAATTTTGTGTAAAATAATTGTGTACCAGGCTTTTGGCAACCTGCTATGGACCTGCTTGAGTAGGCCAGCCACATGTGCTAAGTACTTGGAACGTAGATGACCAAAGTTGAAGCAAAAGCACTGAAAGTTACTGCCTTCACCTGCGCTGGACTTGCTTAAGTAGTCCAGGCGCAGGCCAGATGCATGTGGGATGTAACACTAATAATTTTTAGCATGTAATCTGTCCTGACCTGCGCTGGAACTGCTTAAGTAGTCCAGGCACAGGTCTATCGCACCTTGAACGCAAGTAAAGCTGCTACAAACTATCCCGATCTGCGTTGGAATTGCTGAAGCAGTCCAGCCATAGGTACAAAGCAAATGGGATGCAGGTTAGGTTAAAAATGTTGACACTTCATAACGGGCCAGATCTTGTTGGGCCGATCCAACCCGATCAACCCAAAATCTCTTTAAACACGTAAAAATGAGCCAAAAACAGTCAACACTTACATTTTTTCATCACAATTCCCTTCTAACGGTTCCTTTCTCTTAACTTTAACGTTCTCTCTTTCTTTAACAACAATTGAGCTTACATGAATTAAGACAATTCTTTTGAACTTGTGGTTCATTTTTCTCTCTTAAGGCAAGTTAAAGTTTTGCTCTCTCTTGTTTTCACTTTTAAACTCTGTTAAAAATGGATATAATGCTTTATAACTCATGATAATTGGTCATTATAAGTTGATTTTTGTAAGCTTATTGGGATGATTAATACTTTTTGGAATAATTATGTTGTCATTGGTGCCTTGTTTCACTAGTTTGATTCATGGTACTTTCTTAAATGAAGTTGGTGCACCCTGTGTTTGGCAAAATATCCATTAAACCTTTCTTGCTTATTTTGTGTGGTGGGTGGCTCAAGTATGATAATATGAGCATCTTGAATGTGTTTAGAGATGATGTGGTGAGATGAACTTGTTCTCTTGTGCTTCTATTCTCTTTCTCCAAGGTCTTAGTAAGCATGCCCACCATGTGTTTGTTGAAATGACAATAAGAGAGAAATGTCAATGGTCAATGTGATTCTACTTAGGGCATAATATGGTCAGTTTTTATGCATCATTTTGAGTCCAATTGATCCTAAAAATAAAATATTCGGTTGTCATTGGTTGAGGAAGTTTGTTGAGAAATATAGTATCCATGGTTCTTATTGGTCACTATGCCTAACTAGGAGACATGAATTTTTGTCTTATCCTTTGATAGATTGGATGGCATCATTCTTAAGGGTATTGGTCATTCTTGTTTCCATTAGAGGTTTTGGATGTCTTATGAACTAGTTTTATGAAATGTGAAGAATGTGAGATAATTTAGAGCCCAAATGATAAAGTGTTGTAATGAATGAATTCCATGGCCTCTAATGATGAAGTTATATTGCATCTATCAAACAAACATTTTCTTTTCTTATCTTTAATTTGCTTTCTTAACATACAAAATTCCAAAAATATGTTTTACCTTTTCGCTTTTGTTTTTGTTTTGTTTTGTTTCTTTCTCATAGGTATATCTCCAAGGAAGAACTTGTCATGAGAATCTAGAATGGGTAATACCCCAGATAAAGGCCAAGCAAAAGCTACTTCCACAAGGGAAAAAGAACCGGTCTCCAAAGATAGTCCAAAAGTCCCAGATGTCCAAGCTACTATTGATCGTACACGGGAGGTTGGAAAGGAAGCGGATCAAATTCAATTTAGTGTGGATGGTGTGAAGGAGTTATATGATGATTGGGTAACTACTCAGCTCTTCAATCTTGGAAGGTCTTTAACATGAAGGGAGTCGACACCCATTTCCCTGAAATCATCGCCGAGGTTAAGGAACGGGTATGGGACTCCACTCACCCACTATGGTACTTCCCAAAAATTGTTCGGGAATTCTATGCTTCCTACGTTGTTCGGCACAGTGAACAAAAATATAAAATGCCAATTGCCGAACAATTGTGTCTCGAGAGTATATTAGTTCGAGGAGTGGAAGTCCCTTGCACGGCCTCGAAGATCAATGAGCTCTATTTTTCTTGTGACTTAGATTCCACGGTGAAGTGCAAGAAGATGATACGTGGAAGACATCAAAGTTTTCCGTGGCTTGCTAGAGTGATTTCTAAGGGACTTCCTCCATGGGCTAATGGTGAAGGTCACATCAAGAGGAGAGATCTTTCTGTTCAAGACAAATATTGGCTTGGATTTGTGGGTAATCGTCTAATCCCCTCAAGAAATAACCAAGGTGTCGTGATTGATAGGGCTATTATTGATGGATAAAATTATGATCAATTTGAGAGAGTTGATAGCATAGATGATGAAGTTAAGGTCAAAGCAACCGAGCACTTTATTACCTTTTCCAACACTCATATCTATGCTTTGTCTTAAGTTCAAAGTACTGCTACTCTCTAAGATTGATAGACAAGTTATATACACTAGATTCATTGACATCACACATTGCAAGAATGGGGATAACCCTACTAGCATAAAGAAGAAAGCTTTGGTTTTGGTAGACTTGGGTGCGGAGGGGTTGTCGAGCTCAAAGGGAATGGAGATCTCTCTGGATTCTACACTTGATGCTGAGACTCATCATGATTCCACCTATACTCCTCTATCATCAAGCACCGTACCACCACATCGGCCTATACAATCAGCACGGTTTTCTATGGTTATTTTTGCAAAAGTTGCTTCCATGACTTTGGTAAACAATACTACTCTTACCCAATTGGTGGCAGACATTTCCCAGTTTATTCAGGCTACTATAGCACCTCTTCGCACCTGTATATAAAATTTAGAGAAGAGAGTAGCCACACTTAAGGTGAGGGGAGATTGCGAGGGGGTGGCATCTGTGAGGGTAGACCTTGATAGTTTACGGGTAGAGTTTTACTCCGAACAGCACTCCTTCGATCTTGATGAGCCAGAGATTGCTTTTATGCTGGAGACTTCTGGCCCAGTGCTTCTATTTGTTGATTTGTTCAGAGAGGGTCATGAGAACATTGATAATGAAGCCGAGGTTGATCTTATAGAGAGGCTACCTGAAGCCTGATAGGTTGAGCTCTCCTTGCAATTATCTAGGGATAAGGAGCATGCATGGATGGTTAGGGCTAGTTCTAGCACTCAACATGATGATGAGTCACCCATCATAGCAGACTCGATGAGAGAAGCCCAGTCTGATGAGGTTCCTTTTGAGACAGTGCGATTATTCACTGATAGAGATCTGCGCGCCTAGTGTGCCATCGGGAGTCCTTACCCTTCTCTACTCTCTTTTACTTACGTATTAGGGACAATGCAATATCTTTAGTGGGAGGTGGGGCATGTTTATGATTCGTTTGATGATCGGTACCTACTGTTTCACTTTATGACATTTGGTTAGAAAGATTATATGGACATACTCTATGTTATTACTTTGATGTTTGTGTGTACATGATACATTTTGTCTTGTTTATTTACTTTAGCCCTTGTAGGGATTTTTTTTAATTGTTATTATTGACATTGCTTTGGATGAGGCCTTGTCGGGCATTTTGATAATAATGTCAAATATTATCATTTTGTTATTGAATTTGTGTCACACACTTAATTTAAATATGGTATCCGATTGTGTGCATTGCTAATGTCACCTTTTGTATATACGTATCTAATAAAATCCAAGCATTTTATTCGCAACTTGGTTTTTTCTTAAGGAGCAAAATTTCATTTTCTCTTCCTTTTGATTTTTTATTTTTATTTTATTTTTTTCTTTGTCGAATCGAGTGATAATTCACCCATGAGGGATGGCGAGGCGACATCCTTAGGTGAAGTATCTAGTCATTTTGGTTAACTAGGAAGAAGCAAGAGTTAGAAAATACTTTCAAAATGTCATTGGCAAGAAATGGAATGATTTTTAGAAGAAGAAAAAAACAAAAATATAGTTTTCTTTTTGACAAAAGATCAAGAATGTTTTTGGAGCTTTCTTTTGAATGAGACCATTGAACTCAAATTTTGGCTTTCTCTTTACAAGGATGAGTCTTTGACTCGAAGTAACTTATGAAGCTCAAATTGTTCAAATTGGGAGACTAACTTTTTGCCCTATGAGTACTATGCCATGTGTGGGGAGATTTTTGAATAATTCTTGTACATATGTGTAGTCTAGAACTTGCCCGAGTGTATTCAAAGCAAAATTCTAGGCAAACTTGGTTTGAAGGATGATCCGAGGACCATTTTGACCCATCACATAGCCAAATTCCCACCTTAACATTGTTCCCTAGTTAACCCATTTGAGTCTTTTTGCCCCTCTTTCTTTCTTATTGTAATGATAACCATGCTAAATACCTAAAATCTTTTAAAAATCTCTCTTTTGGCACTTAACCTCCTTTGATACATTGCACAATTCTAAATAATGAATTATAGGCAAAAGCCTAAGTTTCGGGAGGGGGAGGGGGATGTTGTGTATTTGGGAGAAAATGATCAAAGAAAAGATAAGAAAGGTGTATGTAATATTGTCAATGCATGTGCTTAAAAGACAAGAGATATGCTTGATGATAAAGTTAAATAGCCTAGCTCATAGAACTTGAGAAAAAAAAAGAAAGCAAAATTGGATGAGTGAGGGGCTAAGAAGAGCTTATAGGTAGAAAATCTCTTAAAAAAGTCAAATAAGTGAAGAAATAAAATGGTGGCTTTGAATTATTTGGTAAATGTTAAACAAAAAGTTAGGAAAATATGGTAAATATTTGAATAAGAAGAAGGTGGGTAGTTTGAAAATTTTGGGGGTAGAAAGGATTGAGCGATTGCATCAAAGGAGGTATTTTAGTCACTTGATCCATATATATTTCTTCCCGCACCTTGAACCTTCATCTTGACCCACAAGAACTTGTTGATCCCAAAATAAGTATGTCAACATTAGTGGCGAAAAACACAAAGAGCAAGCCTATAGTTCTATTCTCTGTACTTGAATTTCTTTGTGAGAGTGAGTGTGGATTCTTTCTTCATTTGAGCTCCTTTAAGAATTGAAATATTTTTTATGTATGGAGCAAACTCTTACATATGAGCGGCTCTGGTATTTTTGGGTAGAGGGTGAAGTTTTACTTTCGATTTGGGTAAATGAGTGAAGTAAGTTGTATTGTGAGGATTGAGACAATCTTTGATGATTTTGTATCTTATCTTAATATGCTTTGTGATTTGGAAAGCTCATTTGATACTAACTTGCATCCTTGCTTCATAAATATGTGTTTATTGAAAAGTTTTGGTTTACTTGTGCCATGACATGGTTGGAAAGTGTTTGTAGAGCTTTGTTAGATTATTCATTTAGTATAGCTTTCTTTTGGGTGGATTTGAGTTAAATACCCTATCTCGTTGAGTTATTCTTGGTTGCTTGAAGACAAGCAAAAGTTTAAGTTTGGGGCGTTGATAAGTCATCAATTTGATGACTTGTTAGCACCTTTTAAGCCTAAATTATCATGCTTTTACACTAATTTGATGGTAATCTCTTACTAATTCTCATTTATGTAGGTAAAAGTAAAAAAGGAAGATGGGCAAGTCATTCAATTCAATAAGAAGTCAAATATGAAGGAAAAGAGTCATCCGCCTTGCACCCGCTTTGCATCTGCTATCCATCTACTCTCTATTTTCTCTTCATTCTCTTTAAATCTGCTTAAGCAAATCAAGAGTAAGGTGGCAATTTTGTAATTTTATCAAATATGGAAGTGGGGCCTAAAGAAGGGTTCCTAGCTCATTTTTCAAAACTTGGCTTCTATTTTCCAACTTAGCATCTCTCTTTGCATTTTAGTTTCTCTCTTTTCATTATAGAACCTATCTTTTCATCTTAGACGAATTTTGTAATAAGATTGAGTGAAAAGTATATGTTAGTGATTTTCCATTGAAGATTTATTGAAATTCCAAGTTTGGAACTATATTCTATCTACTTCTCATGGATGAAGTCAATGATAACTTTGGAATACTTTTACCCATTTTATCTTTGAGTAGCTAATTCTAAATCTTGGGGTTTTGCTTGCTTAGGTTGTGGTAGTGTATGGGTGTTAGCTAATTATTCTTCTAATTAGTTATTTGTGATGGGTATTGTATTTCTTCTATGATTTAACTAAGAGTTGGGGGTTTCAAACCCTAACCATCCTTGAACCCATGTCATTCTTGAAAGAGGGGACATAAGTGAGGAATAAATACAATCAATAACTTGATTCATTTAATTTAATAACATCTCTTAGACATAAGGATGTCAATTAAGGCATTAGATGTGAAAAATTATCACACTTGTGAGGTGTTTGAAAGAATCCATTTGTGAAATTTGGTGTTATAATTGAAATATTGACACTAATACATTGGCTCTATCCTACCCATGACTTTTAGCTAAAAGTTGGATAAATTGTCAAGTACCCATGCATGAACCCACTCCTAGAATTGCATAACCTGAAGACCTATTCTCAATTGAAGTCACTCTTAACATTTTTCAACATCAAGATAGTGCTCTAAAATTGAAGTAATTATCACTATAAACACATTCAAACTAATTCCCCCATTTTACATTTATATTTGTTTTATTCACATTACGGGTCACCTTTTAGTAGACTATCAATACTCTTGAGTTTTGGATTCCATGTTTTTACTCCTTGTGGATTCGACCCCAACCTAAATTGGGTTATTGTATTCACAACGATCGCTTACACCTATTTAAGAGTGTAATTTGAGCGTTATCAGCTTCGCGCATGTGCGATGGATTTCAGTGGCCAGTGGGAGTAGTATTTAGCTTTAGCAGAGTTTGCATATAATAATAGCTACCATTTTAGTATTGATATGGCTCTTTTTGAGGCATTTTATGGTAGGAGTTGTAGCTCTACCGTGGGTTGGTTTGATGTTTTAGAGGTGATATCTCAAGGTACAAACTTGTTTCGCAAGTTTTTGGATAGCGTTCGGGTCATTTAGGATAGACTTAGAGCAGTTTAGAGTAGGCAGAAGTGCTATGCTGATCGTAGACTTCATGCCTTGAGATTCGGTGTTGGTGATCGTGCTTTTCTTTGAGTTTCACCCATGAAGGGTGTGATGAGGTTTGAGAAGAGAGGCAAGCTTAGCCCCACGTATGTTGGTTTATTTGAGATTCTTTGGACTGTTGATGATGTGGCTTATAAGTTGGCTTTTCCCCTTGATCTATCAGCTGTTCATCTAGTTTTTCATGTTTCTATGCTTCGTCGCTATATTCTTGATGAGTCTCATTTCATTCGTTGGGAGTTGGTTCAGTTAGATGAGTAGTTGTCCTTTGTTGAGGAGCCGGTTTCTATTTTGTCTAAGGATGTTAGGCAGTTGCACTCTCGAGTTATCCCTGTGATTAAGGTTTAATGGCAGCATCGACCTGTAGATGAGGCTACTTGAGAGGTTGATTCTGATATGCATAGTTCTTATCCTCAGCTCTTCATTGATTTAGATATTTCTTTGCCTTAGTTCGAGGACGAACTAGACTTTTAGTGGTGGATGATGTAACGACCTAAAATTTGATGAAATATGTGAAATTTGTGATTTTGTGATATTTGATTGTTTTATCCCTCCACGTAGTTGCATTATGGTATTTTTGGCACGCGCGCGCATGTGTGTGTGTGTAGGGGGGGGGGGGTGATTGGCATGGTTTTCAATGTATTTTTGTACCATTTATGTAATATTGTGGTTTTTGATGGCTTCGAGAGCCTTATTTTAGACTTACAGGGATATCTTTTTATCCGTGTGACAGATGGCTGAACTAACTACCCCAACAACTTTGGAATATCGATTTTAGTCTAGATAGACCTTTGGTTCGCGTCTCGGTACACCCGAGCTCATTTCAACCTATTGGTCGGAAAGTTGGAAAACTGGAAATATGAGTGTGGGATCCACATTTGATCAAAATGACCTCAGATGGAAAATCCGACTTTGCCAATAGATCCGAAATATCAATTTTAGGGTGGTAACATATTTGGTGTAATTTTACGACTTTTAAATCTCATTTTCACCCTCGGTTTAGAAAATTTCAATTTCAGGTTTTGGGGGTCAACTTTTTGAAAATGATTTTTATTTGAAAATATGAATTCGTCAACGCATTCGGGACATCAAATTTAGTATGGTTGCATAGTTTGTTTGTATTTATCAGGTTCCGAACGAATCCCGGACACCCCGTCGAAGTCCGTATTGGACTTTAAAAAAATAATTTTTTTTTTGTGCAGATTTTCTGCAATATTTATAGTAGTTTTGGGCCCATGATTTTGCTCATTTTTCATCTTTTCTCTTGGAAGTTAAACCCCTAAAATAGTGTGAGAGCTTAAAAGTAAAGTTTTTGGGACCTTGGAAAGCTAAATTAACATCTATCTCTTGGTTTTATTACGGATTTAAGGTAAGAATTCACCTTTTCTTAGTAATTTCTTGATTAATTTCTCAAAACCTCAAAAATCTTACGACTTGATTTTAAATCCCAATTTCACTCTTTTCACTTGAATAATATTTTTATTTTATAATTACTAGTTTTTAATCAATTTAACCTTCAAACAACTTCGATTCTTGATTTTAACCCAGATTTTAAAGATTTTCCTCGGTAAAGCTTAAAAATGGTTTTTCTTCAATTTGAACCTCGTTTTTTATTCTATTTGACTTGGATTTTTAGCTGTAGATTTCTAAAAATATGGGAAACATGTTCTTGAAGTAAAGTTTTGATTTTTCCCTTCTTTTTTATAAATTCATTTTAGGGGTCCGTTTTGACCCCGAACTAAAAGTAGTAGTTATGGGTATCGCTGGTTTTTTTTATGCTTAGATTCGATATTTGATGTTTTTAGTAGAGTTTGGGATTGTTCTTGAAAAGTACAATCGTTGGTTCAAAGTGCAGCGGACCAATTTCGGCTTTTGGGGTAAGTTATGGCTTAACTCTTTCAGACTGGGATGGGTAGTAAATGATGGTACAAAATTCATGTTAAGGGTGGTAACTAATCATGAAATTTTTTTATCTATGTGTTTTGCTCGTGTCGGGGCCTATATTTAATGTAATTATCGAAATTGAGATATTATGTGATGTGTGTGACTGTGTGGGGTCCTATGTGATATTGATAGCCTTGAATACATGTGAATAATTATATTGTGTTGTTAAAATGTCTAATGTGGAACCATTAGTGTATTTTGATATATTCATACATGTTGGTATATGAGACATGTGGAAATTCATGGATGAAACAAAAATAATGAGTGGATATTGGCTCATATGGTTGTCAAAATGTATCATTTTGGTTGGTTGTGAAAATGTATCATTGTGATTGGTTGTGGAAAATATATCATGTGGTTGATTGTGGAAATACTCATTATGATTGGTTGTGAGCATTATATCTCATCTCATCTCATACTCATTCATTAAACATTGGTACCACCTTGGCAACACCTAAGTAACACTGGCAACACCTTTTTAAAACCCTCCCCGAGGGATGTACTAGGGAGGAGATATTATACTACCTTATAAAACCCTTTCCGAGGGATATGTTGAAAAGAAGATATGACATATATGGATTGTATACGGGATATAAGGAGATTGTGCGACGATCCCGGAGGTTGTGAGACGACCTCGTGCATCATCATCATATACATTACACTTACTTTATTGTGTTGTATTGCCATATTAACTTGCCATTTATGTAATTGTCTTATCTTCTTTTACTTGTATTTGATGATCTTGTATATGTATGTTCCCTCTTGTTCTAATTATATGTGATATAATGCATACTTGTGTTCTATCTTTGTGTGATGTTGTAATATATGTGATTTATTAAAATTGTTAGTGCAAGCGATGTGGGCTACCGTTATGGGACATTTTCTGATTGTAGGTGATGTACCCTTAATGTATATTTTGTATGCGTTATTTACTACTTTGCTTGATCGGTCCATGATACTTACTGAGTACAAGTGAACCGTACTCATGCCTACTGCGCCCTTTCGGTGTAGGTCCTAGGTCAAGTGCACCTCAGCTTTCTTAACTTGAGCGATTGTTGGAGCTTCCAAGGTAGCGGTTGGATATCCATGCGTCTGAAGTTCACATCTATCTTTCTATAGTAGTTATGTCTTTATTAGTATTCGCAGATAGATATTATTCCTTTGTGGTTATTTTCTGATGCATTTGACTCATGGATTGTATTAGTAGTTCTTACACTATTAACACCTGGTTTTGGGCATGATTGAAATTTTGGATAAATTCTTTCTGTATTATTATGATTACTTATATGGTTCAACTTTGTTCTAGAAGTCTTAGCTCGAGTATTTCTATCTTTTTTTCTCTTTTTGGATCAGTTTGGATGATAGACTTACTTTTCAAGATACACCACGACAAGTGTCATCATGATCCTTGTTTTTGGGTCGTGACATATAGGGCCATCTGTCCGTCTTTTATCAAATATTTGAACCATCTCAACCTCGTGTTCCGAATCTTGTTTTCTAACAAAGCTGCTCCCAATTAATTTTGAATACCCTTATTTTAATTCTCTCTTACATCCATTGTAATATCCTTATCCCCGCCACTTTTATCTTTTAAATATAAGAGTTCTTCACTGACCAACATTTCGCTCCATACAATATAGAGCTTGTCCGTAGCACCTTCTTATCACACAAGACTTCGGAAGAGAGCCTCCATTTGATCCCTGCATCAATATAGTAAGTGACAACCTAGTCGTCTATCTATTTTTTTGGATATAATAGACCCAAGATACTTGAAATTACCTCCTTGTTGGATGACATGTGTATTAAGTCTCACTTCTATATCAACATCTTGTACTATGAGTATATTGCGTCTATTATCACCTTTAATTTCAAATATTTTTTAACTTCTACAAAATATTTCCAAACGCCTACTATATCTACTAGTTTTTTTTTTATAATCATGATGTTTGAGCTAACTTACACGCACCTCGACTAATTTCACTATTTACTAGCTTTTCAAATATTAAAGGTTGATATTTGTATAAATAAAACTTGGTCTCAATTTTGACAAGTTCTTTATCTTTGAGTATATCTAAACATCTTAATTCGTCTTCATTGTGTCAGATAAATACTTTAACATACAAAATAATTATTTAGACACCTTCAAAATGCATGTGTCATGTCAATATCGGATGTTCATAAATCAAAAAATAGTTAAAACAAGTTAGCATATAGCCATTTGGCCGTGAAAATTATTTCCTTTTTTCCGGAAAATTATTTCACTTAAGTGAAAAGAGTGAAAACAAGATGTGTTTGGCTATGAAAATTCCAAATACAATTTCGAAATTGTATTTGGAAAAGTAAAAACAAGTTTTACTTGTGTTCACTTTTTTCACTCATACTTCTCTTACCAAATTTCAAAAACAACTTTAATTTATATTCATGGCCAAACACAATTCCAACTCCAACTCCAACTCTAACTTTAACTTCAACTCCAACTCCAATTTCAGAAAATTATGATTTTCATGGACAAACGGGGCCATAATTATTAATTGGGATCAAGTTAAAAGAATTAAATATAGACTCTCAAAATTAAGTTACTTACTTGTCGGTTAATATCAAATATCTTATTTATTTAGCGTTTTCACCTCCCAACTTTATTTTAAAAACGGAAAAGGGTCTGAAATGCCCTTCAACTATGTGAAATGGTGCAAAAATGTCCTTCGTCTACCTATTGGGCCTAAAATCTCCTTTCCGTCTACCTATTGGGGCTATTTTGCCCATTTATTTAAGAAAAAAATTATATAATACCACAACTTATCTTTATTAAACTACATAAAACCCCTGTCATTTTTCTTAATATTAACCAAATAAATAATGCACAATATCAATTTTTCAACGTTCTAAATTGATCTGATAAAGAAAAAGAAAAACAACATAAATAGCCATTTTTAAAAGATTATTACATATACATAACTGTATTAGTTGGTTGTCAGATATAACATATAAAATATTTACTTTTATAAAAGATTCTAATATATATAAAAATAATTATTTATTAAATTTTCATATTTCTTATTTATTGCCTATTTTTATGGAAGTGTTTGTTCATTCATTTTTTATATACTATATCAAAATTTTATGTTTTTCATTTTTATTGCTTGCTTTCACAATGTCTCCATAAAAATATATGGTATATTTATACCATAAAAATTCATGGTATATTTATATATTATACAAATTATATTTATATCATAAAAATACATGATATATTTATATCATACAAATTATATTTATACCATATAAATTATATTTATACCATAAACATACATGATATATTTTAGATATAAAAAGTTCATACCATGTAATACTGAAAATACATATTTATGTTTAATAAATAATTTTTTAACAAGAAAATACTTCTGACATAATGAGATATACCATGAATATTTATCTCATAAATTATATCAAAAATATAATAATAATCTGACTTTGATATAAATTATATCTGTACAACAAAAATACATGGTATATATGTACTTCCAACATAATGATTCTTATTCCATAAATATTTATCCATAAAAAATTATGGTTAACTCATTACATTAGAATTAAAAATACATGATAATAAAATAATATTAGAGGATTAACATACATGAAAATAAAATGAAACATACATGAGCAAATAATGGAATACTTATTTTATTTAAAAATATTTGAATTTTGAATATCAGAGAGAGAAAGATTTGAAAGCAGTGATAAACTTTTTCACTTTTAATTTGAAGATTGAAAATATATCTCTTAAATTAAGATGAATTGATAATTAGTTATAACATTAAATTAGGAATTATAATTATATTTTCTGATTTTTTAAAATGGCTATATATGTAAAAAAAAACTTTTATTTTTGTAATATTAAAAAATTACTATTATTTATGCAATTAAGTATTAAAGATGGTCTTTTCATGTAATTTGTCTAAATAAAAGGGCAAAATAGGCCCAATAGGTAGACGTGAAGGGCATTTTAGGCCCAATAGATAGGTGAGAAGGGCATTTTAGACCCAATAGGTAGACAAGAAGGACATTTTGGGCTCAATAGGTAGATAGAAGACATTGTTGCACCATTTACATAATTGAAGGGCATTTTAGGTCCTTTTCCATTTTAAAGATCAACCTCTCCCCTCAACTTTGAATAATAGTTAAACTTCTCCCTTTATCTTAATTAAATTTTTAAATCAATACCTTTTTTTACTTCTTTAAAAATCATGATATTTTAATTTTTTTTATAATTATGTAATAATATTTTGGTAAAAACATAAAAATTATCTTTTGGTTGAAAAAAGTGAGAAATATTAATCAAGTATATCGACTAATGATGTTCTATAATGAAATAACTTAGCACAATGAGAAAATTAATTTTATTAATAATAATTGAAACTCTAATATTTATTTATATAAATGAAAATAATAGGTAACAATAACTATATAAATATATTTCGATGCAGAAAACATAAAAGAATTAATTAAATTAAGGTCAAAATTTTAAATATTGTATTTATTCAAATTTCAAATTATTTTAAACTATAATGTATATAATACAACATTAATGACAATCAAAACTTGTTTATTTACATAGATAATATAGAATATCTCAGTCGTTTCGTATTACTTGACCCTCATATTAAAAATAATTTTTTAATTTACTTATCTAATTTATGAAATCAAGATAATTTTTTAATATTATTTTATTTCTACCCTTAGTATTAAATAATTGCATAATGTAGTAGTAGCATTTAAAACTTCATATTGTTATTGATAAGGTTATTTTAGTAAAATACATTTATAATTTAAATCTTTTAAGGGGTGTGTAATATCAAAAAGGGTCAAAAAATATGAAACACATGGAGTAAGAGAGTGTGAAAAGACAACATATGCATGTACATACATACACACCGGCTTAATTAATATAATACTGAAATAACAATTATAAAAGTAACATTAAATTTTGTGTCAAATTTATAAAAGTATTATTATTCTTATAATGTCAATGAATTTAAATGAAAAGTTATAATACCTAGATTAAAAAATAGATTACATATAATATAAAGAGGTATTGCATAAATATATTTGATATAACAAGAGTAAAATGGACATTGCATAAAATAAAAAGAAAAATTTGATTATTGATAAAAAATATAATTTTGTTTGAAGGTGTATATGGGGGTCGGGGTGTGCGGGGAGAGGAGGGGATTTATAAAGCAAAGTTAGGGGGGGGGGTTAAAATAATTTTCACCCTATTTATTTATGTATGCATATTTTTTATGTCTAAAACGCCTACCAAATAAGGTGTTGAAACTTGCAATTCCTTTCCCATGGAGAGTATATAATAAAGGGACAAGAATTATGACGATTAGTTCAGGTGTTGGAAACAATTTCAGATAAAAATATAAAGTAAAATTATGTATAATAAATTTTTATGATTGAGCGTTTTTTCATACCTTATGTAAAATAGAAGTTTTAGTACAACAAACTATTTTTTTCTTTTTAACTATGACGACGGTCCATATTTCTCGAGGATACGTTCCAAAAATTTTGACACTTTTCAAGTGGTGAACATATGTACAACTACATGGACATAAATGAACGGTCTACAATATTGCATGGCGGAATATTCCAATTTGACACTGTCCCACTTGTGATATGGTCGATCAATTGGTACAAATAGTGACCAATTCTTACCTTAATATAATATACCTCCTCGATTTATTTTTACTTATTATATTTAGACTTGACATATCAATTAAACAAAAAATAATTAACATCATTATTTTTGTTAAGTTTATGTTTCAATAAATTTGAAACAAATACTTCTATTAAAGATTTTTTAGAGTTATGTTTCAATTAGTTTTGAAACAAATGTATCACTTGAAGTTTTGAGTTACAAAGAAGATGAATGTGAATTTACAATCGAAACAAATGCATTTACAATTCATTCATTTACGTTTTAGGTTCTTAAAAGAAATACAATTTTTTGTTCATGAACCTATTAACTATTATTTAATTAATACTCCTTTTATATGAAACTTTTATCCTATAAATAGCAAGTTCTTTTGTTTGAAAAGATAAGCACTCAAAAAAATTGCATTCCTCTTGAAAAATATTTGAGAGACATTGATCAAAAGTGAAATCACCAATTCAAGAATGGAAGAGCAACATTCTTGAATGTTACTTGTTTTGTGGCTTAGTTGAATCCCGAAGATAGATTTGTTCCTAATTCTTCCGTTTGCTCATGGGAGAGACTTCAATTATCTCCAAGAAGCGTATTATCGTGCCTCTATGCCAAGCAAGTTTATTTTGAATTTCTTGTACAATTATCATTGTTGTTTTAACAATTTGAAGATAGTTGTCTCAATGGCTTTTACATCAATATCAAATAGTATTCCATCTTTGCCTAATCCTAATTTTAAAATATTTGATGGCAAAGACTTTCCTAGATGGCGTGAAAAGATGGAATTTTTTTTAAGAAGATTAAAGTTGGCATATGTTCTTGAAGAACCTTTTCCGAATGCTCCAAGTTCTGAGGTAGCATCTGACGAGGCTACTTTGATCAAAGAACAAATTGCCAAGTGGTAATATGATGATTATCTGTTCAAGAATTATATTCTTAGAGGAATGTCCAATAAATATTATGATCAATATTACGTTAAATACAAATATGCTAAAGAGATATGGAACACTCTTCAAGCTATTTATTTAGCAGAAGAGGCGAGTTCTAAGAAATTTCTCATTTCAAATTATATGGAGTTCAAAATGGTTGATGACAAGTCAATCACTGAACAAGTACAAGAATTCAACTTTTAGCTAATAAAATTGCTATATCTAGAGTTGCTCTTGATGAAAACTTTCATGTTGGTGCAATTATATCAAAACTTTCTCCATCTTGGAAAGAGTACCGAAGTAAACTCTTACACAAAAATAAAGATTTGACTCTTGAACAATTATTGCAACACTTGCAAATTAAATAAGAGACACGATGGTGCGATAATAATAGTTTAAGAAACCTGTCATGAAAGCTCATGTGGTTGAAGAAAAATCAAACAAGAAGAAACCTGAAAATAAAAATTTTTCAAAGGAAAAGAAGACTACAAATTTCAAGCGTAATGGTGTCAATTTTAAATCTGGTGAATGCTATCATTGTCATAAAGTTGGTCACTATGTGCGTGATCGTAGAATTCTCAAAGCCAAAAAGAAGAAAGAAAAAGCAAATAAAAATAAAAAAGTTGATCTTGTGGCAATGGTCACAGAAGCATTTGTAACGGAAGATTAAGTGGAGTGGTGGACAGATACCGACGCAACTCGTCACATATCAAGTAACCAAAATTCTTTCAAGACTTATGAATTAGTGGGGGATGGTAAAAGTGTATATATGGAAAACTCCTCCTCTACTAAAGTTGTGGGAAAAGGTATAATTGAACTGAAATTTATTTCCGAAAAGATAGTTACATTGATGGACGTATTACATGTTCCTGATATTCGAAAGAACTTGGTGTCAGGTACGCTTCTTTTGAAGTATATTTTTAAAATGATTTTTGAGGCAGATAAGTTTATTTTATCTAAAAATGGCATGTTTGATGGAAATGGTTATGTTGTAAATGGAATATTTAAACTCAATATTGAAAATTAAAATATTTCTGCTTATCTTGTGGAGTCTCTGGACTTATGGCATGAACGTCTTGGACATGTGAATTTTAGATCCATTCAACTTATGATGAATAACGGATTAATTAAAGATTGTGGAAAGAATCATACTACTAAGTGTCTTACTTGTAGTAAATGCAAGATTACAAAGAAGCCCTTTAAGACAGTTGAAAGGACTTCCATACTTTTGCAATTAATTCACACTGGTATTTGTGAGATGGATTATTTGTCACGTCATGGAAAGAGATATATTATCACTTTTATTAATGACTACTCAAGATATACTTATGTCTTTCCATTGAAAACAAAAGAAGAAATATTTGTGACTTTCAAAACATATAAAGCGGATGTTGAAAATAAATTAAGTGTGAAAATTAAATCAATTAGGTCTGATAGAGGTGGAGAGTACTTAAAGTCAGATTTTATTAATTTTTGTGAGAAAGAAGGGATTGAAAAATAATTGATCATGTCCTATACACCACAACAAAATGGTGTAGCAGAAAGAAAAAATAGGACTTTCATAGAATTGGTTAATTCTATGCTTTATGGATCTGGTATGTCTAAAAATTTATGGACTGAAGCCTTACTTTCAGCGTGTCATATTTTGAATAGAATTACTTCTAGGAATCATGATGCATCTCTATATGAACTTTGGAATAATCGAAAACCAAATATAAATTATTTTAAAGTATGGGGTTGCTTGGCTCATGTTCGATTACCATATCAACATTTAACCAAGATTGACTATAGAGGAGTAGATTGTGTGTTTATTGGTTATTCACAAACCAGTAAGGCTTATAGATTTTTAAATCTTGAGACCCCAAGTCCTCACACAATTATTGAATCTTTACATGCTAATTTTTTTGAGCATATATTTCCCAAGAAAAAAGATTCTTTTGAATAAGATACAAGTTCTTCTATTTCTCCTCTTAAAAGGAAAATAGTTAAGCCATTGGAAGAAAGTCAACCAAGACGTAGTTCAAGATCAGCCAAATCAAAAGACTTTGGACCTACTTTTCAAGCTTATTTGGTTAAAAAGGATCCTGAAAGTTATGTTGAAACTATGTCTTCACAAGATGCTCCTTTTTGGCGTGAAGCAATTGATGATAAAATACATTCTATACTGTCTAATAATACATGGATATTATCAAATCTTCCTCCTGGATGTAAATCAATTGGTTGTCGATGGATTTTTAGGAAGAAAATGAAATCCGATGGTACATTAGATAAGTACAAAGCCCTCTTGGTAGCTAAAGACTTTACTGAATTGAATGATATTAATTATTTTGATACTTTTGCACCCGTAGCTCGGATGACCTATATTCATCTCTTGATTACTCTAGCAGCAATTCATGGTCTTGTGATTCATCAGATGGATGTGAAGACTGCATTCCTGAATGGAGATCTAGACGAAGAAGTCTACATGAAACAACCAGAAGGATTTGTCATTCCTAGACAAGAATGTAAAGTTTATAAGCTTCTTAAATCTCTTTATGGATTGAAACAAGCTCCAAAGTAATGACATGAGAAATTTAAAAAAGTTATGATTTCTAATGGCTACTTAATCAATGGTGGAGATATATGCATATTTAGTAAATTTCAGAAAATTCTGGTGTTATAATATGTTTTTATGTAAATGACATGTTGATCTTTGGAACTGATATCGAAAGAGTTAAAGAAACAAAATATTTTCTTGCTTCTCAGTTTAAATGAAAGATCTTAGAGAGGTTGATGTAATTTTAGGCATCAAAATTGTAAGATCAATAAATGATTTGACTCTTACTCAATCAAGTTATATTGAGAAGGTTCTAAAGAGGTTTGATCATTTTGACGACAAGCCTGCTCCTACACCATTTGATCCTAGCATCAAAGTAGTGCGAAACTCTGGTGATATTCTTGATCAATTGACATATTCTCAGATTGTTGGGAGTCTTATGTATGCAATGCATTATACCAGGCCAGATATTGGTTATGCAGTAGGAACTTTGAGCAAGTTTACTGGTAGCCCTGGAGTTGAGCATTGGAATGCCTTAATTCGTGTTTTAAGGTATCTGAAGGATATAATTAATGTTGTCCTGCATTATTCTACCTTTCCAGCAGTTCTTGAAGGATACAAGGATGCTACTTAAAATTCTAATCCGAATGACTCTAAATCTATTAATGCTTGGATTTTCACTTTAGCTGGAGCAACAATATCTTAGAGATCAAAGAAGCAGACATGTATTACTCACTCAACCATAGAGTCAGAATTTATTGCTATGTCTTCTGCTGGAGAAGAAGCTGACTGGCTACGTAGTATGCTGATAGATATTCCATTATGGAGTAAGCCAATAACACTTTTGACTATTTATTGTGATAACAAAACTGCTATATTTCGGGCTTCAAGTGATTGTTACAATGGAAAGTCAAGAAAATTTCTTCTCAAACACAATCATGTGAGAAGATTATTGGAGGATGACATAATATCGCTTCATTATGTGAAATACAAACTCAATTTAGCAGATCCTTTGTCTAAAGGGTTAGGCAAGGAATTGGTGGTACAAACTTGTAATGGGATGGGAATAAAGCCTGTTGTAGATTGATTGTACTTTATAGAAACCCTACCTAATGATGTAATCTTGGGTTCAAAGGGAAAAACAAGTAAAGTTACAATTGTGAAGCACATCTATATAAAAAAAAAATTCCCTAGAGAGTGAGTAGATGTGTATAAGTTGAGATTTTTTCTCAAGATAAATCTATAAGACCGATCTCGGTTAGAGTAAATAATAATACTCTTGATAGATTTGACAGTATTCCTACAGAAGAAAATAATGAAATTATATTCTCTTAATAAGTCTACACACAGATTTCGGTTGGAGTGTGCAGGAACACTCTTGATAGATTTACTGATACTTTGTTATAAAGGAGGATGAGATTAATTTCTCTTAATGAAATTCATAGACTATTTGGTTGGAGTATGCAAATTTACTCTTGATGAATTCATCGCACTAAGTGCAAAGTGGAGGCCACTTCAATAAGATTTTAACAGGGAATCTTAAAGTACTTAGCTAAAAGGATTCAGGACACATGGTCGTAAGGTGTCAAAGAATTTTGATTTTCACCAGAATATAGCAATATGCGCGAAGTATTTTTATACTTCATTCAATGAACCACTTAATTCAAGATTTGTTCACTAAATAGTCAATAATTTAGAAAGTCTTCACTAGCTAATGGTTCAAGTCCAGAAGACACCATTATTGATGCATGTTGCTAGATTGATGTCTCAAATGAATTTTGTTTTTTATAAAATTTCTTGAAACAAGTGGGGGATTGTTAAGTTTATGTTTCAATAAATTTTGAAACAAATACTTCGGTTAAAGATTTTTTAGATTTATGTTTCAATTAGTTGAAACAAATGCATCACTTGTATTTTTGAGTTACAAAGAAGATGAATGTGAATTTACAATTGAAACAAATGCATTTTGGTTACAAATGCATTTTGGGTTACAAATGCATTTACAATTCATTCATTTACGTTTTAGGTTCTTGAAAGAAAGATAATTTTTTGTTCATGAACCTATTAACTATTATTTAATTAATACTCCTTTTATATGAAACTTTTATCCTATAAATAGCAAGTTCTTTTGTTTGAAAAGACAAGGACTCAAAAAAATTGCTTTCCCCTTGAAAAATATTTGAGAGACATTGATCAAAAGGAGAAATCACCAATTCAAGAATAGAAGAGCAACATTCTTGAATGCTACTTGTTTTGTGGCTTAGTTGAATCCCGAAGATAGAGTTGTTACTAATTCTTCCGTTTGCTCGTGGGAGAAAATTCAACTATCTTTAAGAAACGTATTATCGTGCCCCTAAGCCAAGTAAATTTATTTTAAATTTCTTGTACAATTATCATTATTGTTCTAACAATTTTACCATTCTATCTCTATTAATTAATGATTGTATTAGGTCTTGAGAAATAATTTGTAGAATAAGTAGCTAATGTTATAGTAAAACATGAAAAAATATTATATTTTCTTGATATATAAAAAGTGTCAAGTATAAATAAAAATCTATTTTTGAAACAGTGGACAAGTAAAAGTGAAAAAAGAAAAAATTATGCTATCACTACTTGTAAAATACATGAAATTTAAATTTTCATGAACTAGCAAATGATATTAAATCAAGGGGAATTCGTGAATACGCTAAATTTAACACATTTTAGTTGTTTACGGAGTATATTCAGGTTTTACAATAACCTTAATAATTAAAATAATGCTAATAATATCATTATAGTTGAAAAATAAAACAAAAAAAATAAATATTTTCAAACTAAAGGGTAAATATTTCACTTTTCATTCAAGTCCGTTGCACAAAATCTTCAATGGTCCAGAAGTAATCCTCTTGATGACTTATCTCCTTCAAAATATAGCAATTCGATAATGTCATATAACTAACAACTTCTGAATATATTATTGTGTTGAAAACTACACTAGAAAAATACATTCCTTCAAATTTCAATAAATAGATTTTTATTTTCACCACATTAGTCTCACTTTTTTCATGGACTCTACAATATTTTTCAGACAGCATCATAAAACAAAATTGACTACTGTTTATCGATGATGTTGGAATTCTTCTTTAGAATAAATTAGAAGATAGTACGATAATTATTTACTATAAGGACTCGTTTGGTACCAAGGGTAAAGGATAACTAATTTCGGATTAATTTTAGGATGAGCTTGTCTCATGTTTAATTGAAATAAAATGCATGGAATAACTTATTTCGAAATTAGTTATTTTTAAATTATAATGTTATTTTTATCCCATCTTAAAAATGAAAAAACTAATCCCAAAACAATTATTTCCATAATCGCTTATTTTCAACCAAACTACCCATAACAATATGAGGAAACATAAGTTGGTAGTGTAAGGAGCAATGATCACTTTCTAAATCATGAAAGATCACGGGTAGTGATTTAGTAGATGTCATGCTCACTTTCTCCAGGTAATAGTTATTCATGGCTAGTAATACAATTAAATACCATTATTAGTTTAATATTAGGATGCAAAAATAAAATCGAAACAAAAATAATAGATTGTGTATTTTAAAGTTGCAGGGAAGTCGTTTGAATTTGCTACTGAAAAGGAATTGCCTTAAATCGACTTTGTCTCTCTTGAAAATGGAGGATTCTTCAAAAACTAAGAGTATTTTTGCTCTTGAAATGATTCAAAGATTGTTCTCTTTCCTTTTTAGGATGTTGATTCATATATAGAAAAGCGATCAAAATAGAGAAGTTACAACTTCTCTAAAACCGACCAAAATGGTAACTAATAACAATCATTCAGATTTTAATAATCAAATTAACTCAATACACCAAATTGTCCCCAGCAACGGCACCATTTTTAATAATGCTCAACTCACATGTCAATTTAGTGCAAGGCGGCCGTTGTCAATCTATTTATCCAACTACGAGTCGGGGTCGAATCTACGAGGAACAATGTGAGTGGCGATTGAGTAACTTCGAAATGATAGCTACTAGCTAAGTTCAAACCTATGGTACAAAATAGTTTGGGGGATTTTCAATCTTTTCAAATGTGAACTTAATTCTTGGGCCTCTAAGGGACTAATTTGAGACTAAGAATAGATCAGAGGGTAATCAATAAGGAATGAATCTTGGGGTTATGCTTTCTTAGGGGCAAATTAGTACGTGCAGATACATGAAAGTAGCATCCAATTCAAGTTAATCCATGAGCGAGTAGGCTAGGTTAGAGGTTTTCGATGTTAGCTTTTCAACAAAACATCAAAAATATCACCCATGGATTCTTTCGAATACCTCATGGGTGTTGCCAACAATTTCACCCAAAACCTCAATTGGGCATCCCATTTTCTAGGATGATGCCCAAGGTATACTCAACCTCAAAATCACCCTTATGTCTAAGATAGTGAAAATTAGTGAACTATGCTAATAAATTGTCTACTATTGCTTAGGTTCTCACATCCCTCTTTCAAGGATGAGGTGGGTTCCAAAAGTTCATCCGAACCCCTCTTTCAAGGATGGTTTGAGCTTTCAAGAGCTTGAGATTTTCATCCCTTAAACCCATTTGGGTATTTGGGGCTTTCACCTACAAATCCCAACCAATTTAATCAAGCAATAGTAGAACCCATCAACATTAACTAAGAATTTGAGCTACAATTATAACACACACACACTTGCACCCTAATCAAGCATAACCCCAAGAGGTAGATCTAGCAAATCATAAAGATAATGAACCCAAATAGACCAATATTTCCATCAAAGTTATTCATGAAAAATAAAGATAGGATAAACCACACTTCAAACTCAAATGAATTTTTAATGGAAGAAGTCAAATCTACCCTTTGCAGTTTGTCTAATTAATTTTTGCCTTAAATTAGTACAAATTTAAGCTTCAAACTCGAAGAGATTACAAACCCTCAACTAAACTAAGGATGGATAGTGTCTAGATAAAAAAAAGATGGTGAAAATGATCTAAAATTACCTATTTAAGCCCAAATTCCACATTTTCCCAATATTACAAAAAATACCACCTTACTCTTGATCTACTTAAGCAGATGGAGAGAAGATGGAGAGCAGGTGGAAAGAGGATGCAAAATAGATGGCCTCTTACTTTCATATTTGACCTCTTTTTGACTTGAAAGACTTTCTCATCTCCCCTTTTCAACTTTTTCTACACAGATAAGCATTAAGTATGAGATAAATATCAAATCAATAGAAAAAGAATGACAGTTTAGGTTTAAAAGGTACTAGAAAGTCATCAAATGATGGCTTATCAGTGGTGTAAGGAGCAATGATCACTTTCTAAATCATGAAAGATCACCAGTAGTGATTTAGTAGATGTCATGCTCACTTTCTCCACGTAATAGTTATTCATGGATAGTAATACAATTAAATACCATTATTAGTTCGAAAAAGGTTCAAAAATACCCCTAAACTATCTAAAATAGCTCAAAAATGCCCCTCGTTAGATTTTTGGCTCAAAAGTACCCCTCCGTTAAATATTTGGCTCAAAAATACCCCTGAACTATTTGAAATGGCTCAAAAATACCCCTCTGTTAAATATTTGGCTCAAAAATACCCTTCCCTTTAACGAAATTCCACCAAGCATGCCACCTAGATAAAAAAAACCACGTGACTATGCCACATTACCATCCACATGTAAAATGTTAGTATTTTTTAATCATATGACATTCCTTTCTTTTTTATTTTTATTTTTTTGCAAAGCAGTGAAACGTAAAAACCAAAAAACCAATCTTTTGCTAATTACTTCATTAGTGTTTTAAAAGTTCTAGATTTCACCTTTTCATTATTGTTTTAAAAGTTCTAAATGTCATCTTGTTATTGTCGTTTGGGATGAGGGATACCTTGATCTTGATCTGATGTTGACTCAGAGGAGGAGCTAGAATTTTAACTTTTAAGCTAGCAAATGTTGATGTACTAATAATTGAGTTGAATTTACTAAATGCAAATTCTTTTTCAAAATAAATGAATTCCTTTTAACACTTGTTTAATCATTCAAAATGAATTCATTTTTCTAAATTCTGTTTTGATGAATAATCTTATTATTTTTAGAACAAGTTTGAAAAGAAGTAAAATGATACTTAATATTGATAAATTATTATTTAATTATGTCATTCATTAACTTTTTGAAGATGTGTGCCATATTCAAAGATTCATTAATTTTAGATTAGAGGAGGTATTTATTAAATCATTTTAACATAAACATGTTTAGTAAAAGCTAGCAAAGCCAAACACATCTTTTGAGTAACTAATTTGAAGTTTAGTTTGAAATTTGTTACTTTTACGAGTAAATCTTAATTTTAACTTTTATACTGGCCTAATAATTAATGAGTTTATTAGTTTAATAAGACTCTTTTGTTGGGTTTACACTTTTAAACCTATTAATAGGAAAAAACTTGTTTTTTAGATGATCGAAGGAATTTGATAATAACGATGTTACATTTAATAATTTTTTTCAAAAAAATATTATGTAACCACCGTTTGTCTACTTTGATTAAAAATGAAAAAGCTGTGTAAATTTTGTCCATTTCAATGACGTTTTTAAATAAAAATAAAAATAAAAATAAAGAAGAAAGAAATGTCATATAATTAAAAAATACTAACATTTTACATATAGATGGTAATGTGGCATAGTCACGTAGTTTTTTTTATCTAGGTGGCCTGCTTGGTGAAATTTCGTTAAGGGGAGGGGTATTTTTGAGCCAAATATTTAACATAGGGGTATTTTTGAGCCATTGTAGATAGTTCAGGGGTATTTTTGATCCTTTTCCGAATTCCGTTAGATGTAGGGGTGTTTTTGAGCCAAATATTTAACGGAGGAATATTTTTGAGCCAAAAATCTAATGAGGGACATTTTTGAGCTATTTCAGATAGTTCAGGGGTATTTTTGAGCCTTTTCCATTATTAGTTTAATATTAGGATGCGAAAATAAAATCGAAACAAAAATAGATTGCGTATTTTAAATTTGCACGGAAGTCGTTTTGATTTGCTACTGAAAAGGAATTGCCTTAAATCGACTCCGTCTCTCTTGAAAATGGAGTATTCTTCAAAAACTAAGAATATTTTTGCTCTTGAAATGATTCAAAGATCGTTCTCTTTTCTTTTTATTGATGTTGATTCATATATAGAAAAGCGATCAAAATAAAGAAGTTACAACTTCTCTAAAACCGACCAAAATGGTAACTAATAACAATCATTCAGATTTTAATAACCAAGTAGTGGTTTTTATCTAATTGGTAATTCTCTTTACCATTATTTCTTTCAAGAGGTCGGATCGGATCAGTCCACATGGGCAATTTATGGCCCAAATATCCAACACCTCCTACTTTGCACGTGATGGATTAGACCTAGTCTAGCACCATACAAGTAAACACACAATTTATACTGACAAATAATTTGTGCGACTTGCGAGCGTCAACAACTACAATATTTTGTAACTCATTGAGATTATACAAAATCTCAACATAGAAATCCAATCACATGCGAAAAGCATCCACTATTAACATGAGGATACAATTACTCGAAACGCCCCAAACATTATTCACTACTTCAATAGTTAATTATCCGACCCCTCATTCTCTAAAGAGGTGAACTCGAGTTTATGTTAAACTTTATATGCAGAATTACACTTGATTCTATATGGTAAGTGTAATGATCGAACCGTGTATACAAGGTAAATTAATAATCTTATTGTTTTTCCTTTCTATTCGAATTTATTTGTTTCAGATCAACTGTTTTTCTAGACATGCACCGCATTGCTGAATCACTTATGGCTATTAGTGACATACTAAAGTAGCAACACCAATTGAAACTTCAAGAAATAGCTAAAAGTCAAAGGATATTTCAAAGAAAAATTAATGTAACTTTGGGGTCACATTCAATGAAGAAATAGGAAACCATTCTTCCATTAGTTCATCGATCAGTAAGCACACATGGTACGAAACATATGCAAATATATTATCACCTTATATTGATGTGTGTTTCTCATTTTTTCAATTATTCAACACCATATAGATCTTGATTTAGACATCTCTAGATGGCTAACCCGAGTTTCTCTCTTCAATGCTCCTGAAACCTATTTTCTTAAAGAGACTCATATCTGACTTATAACATAAGTCATAAAACGGTGGTGGAACTCATCTCTTCACATTCTAAACATAAGAGGTGATTATTTTAACACCCCACAATTTTTGAACTAGAACTTAAACCATCATTTCTACGTGTATAGACCTAAAACCCAATGCTACCTATGTAAATATAAGAATGTTGATCAATTATATAGTGTGGGAACCTAATTGTACATGAATTGAGGTTATAGAGGTCTCTTAACTCAAAGACGATTTGACATCTTTTCTATCGATAGAGTTATAGTGGGAGCTCCTACTTGGGTCAACTTTCAATGATCATTACTCCTAGAATATGATGATTTAGACGGCCTACTATTTACCAAATGAAAGGTCTTTGAGTCTTATTTCTAAGCCACCGATTTCGCATTAATCCGATATTAGATTAAAAAGTTAACCTCGACTTACCAACAGGGTGTTTGTCAGCTAGGGCGCGACGACAAAGGTGATGGACCGTCGCATTAGTGAAGACCCGTTGCACCAAACCATTACCCTTAAGCAGAAAAATAAAAAAATTGGTCATTTTGGGATGGTTGGAGTGACGTTCTGTCGCTTAAATCATCCGCTGGGATAGTTTTGCATTGTTGTAACATTTTCAAGGGGGTAT
The DNA here is from genome assembly GCF_002878395.1 of Capsicum annuum. Lineage (NCBI taxonomy): Eukaryota > Viridiplantae > Streptophyta > Magnoliopsida > Solanales > Solanaceae > Capsicum > Capsicum annuum. The sequence goes on along the minus strand of NC_061113.1, from coordinate 202,286,749 downwards.
TTGGGTCTTTTCTCCACCATAAACTCCTCCCCCATGACTTAAACCATCCAATAAACTTTATACCCATTGGTAATCAGCTTTAAATGATCATTATCCTCTCCACTTTCAAGAGAAAGAAAATTAGGGTTTCTTCTAAAGCTCATACTTCCAAGATTAGATTCCAGCTGTTTCAAATTTTTATTCATCAAAAAGGTATGTAGAATGTCCTATCTCGTAGGGTTTTATTTATAATATTCTAATCTCTTTCCTGGGTTAAAAAGTTGAGAATTTTTATTTAGAGAAAAGACATTATTTCACCCCTGAACTTGTCCGCTTAACTTACTTTAGCACTTCAACTTAACTTATAACTATTTACCCCCCTTAAAAACTTTCAAGTGAATTAAATACAACCTTAAAATCACAATCCTAGTCTCACAATGGAGAGTGCACTACACACGTGCCATGCCATTGCCATATCAGTGCCGCGTCATTGCCACGTAAGAAATTACTATTACTCCCTGGACTAATTAAAATTGTATTTTTGGCAACCTCTAGGTCTACGTGGCACACTGCGTGAATCAACATACTGAAGGTCCACATAGGCACACATTTACATATATATATATATATATATATATATTTATATATATAATAAATAAAAAAAGACACTCCACCCCATTTTCTGTCTTCTTTAAACCCTCCACCCTACCCCTCTCCCACCCCACCCCTCTCTTTCTTTTCTCTTTTTCCATTCCTCACTCCCACCCCCACACCTACAAATGCCTCTTTTTTTATTTCTTGTTCAGATCATCCCCCCTATCCCCTATCCTTACAAACTCCCCGTATCTTTTTCTTTCTTGTTCAAATCATCCCCCTCACCCTCAGCAAACCCCCTCCCTTTTTTTTCTTTCTTGTTCAGATCATTCCTCCTCCCCTTCTAGACCCACCCAGTTTTTCTTTCTTCTTTGGACCTGTCACACCTCAAATCCTATTGGGGCGGACAGGCACGCATAGCCGTAAAGGCCCGAGAAAACCAATTCATAACCTTGTACTTCTCATGCATGTAACTATGACAACCAAAGGTTCTGACAAATATGATATTATGTATCGATGAGAATAATTACATAGGCAAGCACAAACTTATATATAAAATACTTAGCCGTTGGGGCCACCACATCTAAAGGCAAGACACTACCATAACTTTACATTAGTCTGCAAAGCCTCTAAAAGATACATAGACTTAGTTAGGGTCGGGACAAACCCCCATCCTACTCTTGACTTACTGAACAATACCAAAATATATGGAACAGAATCGGAGAGCCCCGAATCAACCTGGAGCTCACCAATAGTCACTGAATAGCCTGCGTTCCTACTAGTGAGGTGTATGAGCTGAAGTACCTGTGACTGCAACATGAAATACAGGTCCCCCATGAGGGACGTTAGTACAAAAATATGTACTGAATATGTAAAGCCAAAGGTAACAACACATGATATAAGAGCTCAATAGAAATCAGATACAAGTGTATAAGTAGTACTAGTAGACCACCTTTATATATACTTGTGGGACTACATACATTACGCTCCTTTTTTCATTTTTACCTTTCTTACTTTATAACATTTGTAAGCCATATATAATGCAAATGACCAGCTAATAAGTGGTAAATAGATAAATTAGGATCGGCCCATGCTAGTTTTATGCCCCTGAGCTTCTGCCTACATATAAAGATTGGGATCGGCCCATGCTAGGCTTATTCCCCTGAGATGCCACCCACGTATAAAGGTATCAAGATCGACCAATGCTAGACTTATGCCCCTGAGCTTCCACTCATTTTACAGATTTGCGTTACTTATTTTATTTAGCCTTTGAGATTGTTACTTTGGTGGTCATAACATTATGATACCTTAAACCAATAATCTGCTAATAAGAGACATATAAATGGATACTTAATGCAACAACAATGAGGTTGGGAGCTGTTGGCATACAAATAAAGTGTTTAGGAGATAAAAATAACACATGGGTTTTATTTGAACAAGCGGAGAACTCCTAAAATTTTCTAGTGAAGATAGACGTGCCGGTTTAATAATAAGCATGTATTGAGGTGTTTTAACATGTTAGAGAGTGGGAACAAATTCATTGGATTCATGGGATATAATACACTGCTATTATGTGTCACTTGTTACAGGATAACCTTAAAAATTTACTTGATGGAACAAATGTCTGATTTTATGCCAAAGAGTGCAAAATAGAGTATGCCTTACATACCTGGTTATATAACTCCGAACCTAACCCGACTTAACTTCCCACCTTTTAGATTACTTATCTACAATAGAATATATGGTAAACTAGTATTAGCAACCAACTAACACATTTAGGCTACTTAACTTTACCCAAAATAGTAACCGGGCAGTAAGCCATTAATATGTCAATCAAGGGTGTTATTTTAACCCTTTTCTACTCTAATTACACCCACATACCATAAAGATTCTTATAATATTTACCAAAACCACCTCGGCTTCATTACACTTTCCAAACAATACTCAAAACAGATTGGACAGTAAACAAATGTAATAATTGGTTTGGTGGTGTACCGCCATACCTTTCTTTTATTTCATTACAAACTAATCATACCTTTCTCCAACATCAACCTAGAAGCCCATAACCTATACATATAAAACAGTCCACAAAACAACCTCAAATCTCTTTTATTGTAGCAATCAATTATTGAACTCATCATCTCTTGAGTTCTCAATAACAACACACATATGATTCTCTTTCAAATTCATATACAAGGAGAACAAAATAAAGCAGTCACCTTACCTCAATTCTGCAACTTATTCTTTTAATTCAAACTCCTCAAAACTTCAACTTTCACTTTCCTTCACACTTTAAACCAAAGAAGAAAAAAGATCTCTTAATAACAAAGAAAAAGTGAGCAAGTAGCTTTTTCTATATTCTGCCATGTATTTATAATTAGGCACCTATAGCATGTTTTCCTAATCTTCCATGAGATAATTAAGCTAAACCATAAGTGTTTTCACTTACCTTGGGCTGAAAGGTAAGGGTTTCTTCAAGAACCCTAGAAGGAATTTTAGGGTTGCTCCTTGTTGTTTTAGAGAGAGTAGAGAGATTTTGTGAAATATACTCTTTTTTGTTACTTAGAAATGAAGTAAAATGACCAGAAACTTGGCCTTATAAAGTCCCTATTTTGTCTACCTCCTTAGCTGCATTTTGGACCTTAAAATAGGTCAAATTGGTCCAAGTAGGTGATGCACCTACTTAAGGGTTCAAGCTTTTTAAATTTTCACAGTAGGTGATGCACCTACTTACTTAAATTCTTATTTTGGGCTCAATTAACTTGAGCCTTTAGCAGATTTGTGTGTTGGGCCATTTATCCATTTTCTTCCTCTTTTATTCAATTTGGGCCCAAATGAGTACATTATTTTAGGCCCAAATCTGGTCCATAGCCATGGGTCCATTAATTTAGTCCAAATAGCTTAAGTAGGTGACTCACCAACTAGCTTAATTAAGTCAAGAAAGCACCTCAATATTTTATTCCATTTCTAGCTCCTAATCCCTTTAATCTAACCTTCAACTTATACACAGTTGGTCACTTTAAACTTTGGATTCAAATACTATCTTACGATCCCAAGTTTAAATAGTCGTTTCGACGTTAACTTGGTCGCATCACATTAAACTGTACGGGCAACATCTATAATTCCATCTATACCATTAATACTTGCATAACAAATCTCATCCGTTACCTATACCACAAGGCTATACTAGGTTCCATATAATTAGAACAAGTACAAGTAAAATATGAGATATTACAGGACCATTAAAACCCTCCACCCCCACACACCCCTCTCTTTCTTCTCTTCCATCCCCCATCCTACATACACGAAAAATGCCCCCACCCATTTTTTCTTCCTTCTTCAAGAACAAAAATACCCCTCACCAGGTCAAAAATAATTTTTTCTATTTTTTTTATTACTCAAAATTTATCGTATTAGCAAAAAAATTCAAAAGTAAAATCAAAAGAAATCCCATTGATGATAAGTAGTTCAAAGACAAAACTATCGGTTTAATTTAATTTTTGTCCAAATTTTGAAAGAGTTGAGTTGAAGGTTGAGATGGTGTTCAATAGAGGAAAAAATCTTAATTTGGTGTCTTTGTGGTTGTTCTTTGGTGGTGCTAATGGAGGAAAATGGAAAAAATTAAAGGAGAGAGTTGGTGGAGAATGTATTTGAGGTTGTTAATGGAGGAATTTATGATTAGAGAAAATGAGTTTTGTTTTTGTTGATGTTTTGGAGAACAAAGGATGTCTAGTTTTTTTTAAAAATTTTTTAATTATATTTAAAATATAATATTAGTGAAATCAATTTTTTTTATAAAATATACGCGTTTTTTTTTTACTAAAAATGCCACATCAACATTAGGGGTGAAACTAATTCACTTTAAATATATTAAGGAGGATAAACAAACGTGTGTTAAGTTAAAGTGCTAAAGTAAGTTGTGAGGATAAGTTCAGGGGTGAAATGCTGACTTTTATCTTTTATTCACAATAAAGCATGAACTTCAAGACTCTTTTCAACCCCATTTGTGTATTTTACGAGTTTATCTATACACATATGCACATAAATTGGTGATTTTGAAAGAAGAAAAGGTTGTAATTGTTTTCCTTGCCCAAGTATCCATGTGGAGGTTTTTCTATGATTATGGTATGTTTTGATGTTTCTCTTATTTTTCAATGATGGTTGATTAAATATGATTGAAGAAAGTAATATTTCCTTTAATAACTTAAGCAAATTTCATGAATGAGAATGCTTAACTAGACCACCATGATTACTAAGAGTGTTTTACTATGTGTTTATGAAAGAGTTGGCCACCATATGTAAAGTCTTGAAAGAAGAGTGTTTTGCAAAAGTTTCGTATTCCATTTGAAATAAGAACTCTCAGGTGATGTTTAAATTCCTTTGGTGGTCACAAACATGATTTTTAATATAAAACACTATGACATGATGTGACGTGATATGATATGGCTTATATTACTTGCAAATCTTGGTATGACGATACCAAATAAGACAAATGCCATGGCAAAATTAGACTAGACTAGACTTTAGACTTTTCAGACTATAAACCATGTTTTAAGAAAGTAAGCATGTTTTAAGAGTCAAAAGTATGGTCTTAAAGAGAGTTAAGTGGCTAACCGAGAAGGTATGAGTTCAGATAACTCATAGCCTGAAATCGTGTTTTGCCGACACAGGATTGATCCTGTTCTAAAATATGGTTGATCATTGTATACTTGCTATATGCAGTTGTATACTATATCGACACTTTAATTCTTATGGCAAACTTAAATTGGGGGCTTGACAGACGAGTCAATGTCGGACCCTGCATAGCTCGTGGGGTACTTTCAGACCATGTTGGGTATGCCGCCTAGCTCAGAACTAAGAAAATATCAGGATGTTGTTTATAAAGCAGTTTTGGATTGAATTACATATTTTCAAACTGGTCTAATGCCATATAACCCCATGTTATGATTTTTCTTCTATGATGATTTCACTATTATGATATTTCTGAAAGTTATTTCTTTTGGTCATTCTATGTACCAATATATTCTAAGTATTGACCATCGTAGTGATGACTACATTGTCTTATAATGTAGGATCTAAGGCACAGTCTTGAGGTCTAGCTCAGCAGTAGATTCTTTTTAGAAATTCAGAGTTGGTGAGCCTCCCTTACTTTGAAAGACATTCTATCTATATGTTAGTTTCTGTCAGTTTTATAGGCCAGCCGGAGGCCTTGTCCCGTCCTAGATAGACTAGTATTTTAGTAGAGGCTTAATAGATTGGTTTAGATCGGATTTGGGTTTCATGAATTGATGTTATGATGTATACATATTTGATTAAGTGTCTTTCCATGTTTCAATTTTATCTTTTGCACTTTTATTTCAGATAGATTATGCTTATGATAATATGCTAAGGGGTCTCTCAAACCTTCACGGTTTATGATGCCCATTGCAGCCAAGGCCTCCGCTTCTCTAGGGGTCTCACCAGTTCAGACTAGCCCTCCCTGGGCTCCTCAGTTTGGTTTAACCTTACTCAGTCCCCACAGAGAGAGGTATCTAATGCAGAGTTCCATCAGTCTATCCATATGATTTCTCAGCTTGTAACTTCTCAGTCTTGTCGGTCTGGTGATATGAGTTCTGTCACTGGTTCTCTAAGGTACTCAGGTTTCTTAGTTCATGAGGCTGAATCCAACCCACCTTTATGAGTACCAAGGTTAAGAAGGATCCTCAAGGGTTTATAGATAAGATGGAGAAGATATTTAGAGTCATCTATGCCTGCGATACTGAGGGGGAAGATTTTATGGCTTATCAAAATAAAGATATGGATTACTAGTGGTATGATGAGTGGAAAGAGGTAAGGGGTAAGGATGCTAAACCTTTAGTATGGGAAAAGTTTTTAGGTGCTTTTCTGGGTCACTTATTTCCTTAGGAATTGAGAGAAGCTAAGGTCGAGGAGTTTACGAATCTGAAGTAGGATGTGAATCTGAAGTAGTGGAAGATAAAGTCAAAGAATATGCTTTAAAATTCTCACAGTTGTCCCGTTAAGCTCCAGAGTTGATGTGTAATATGAGACCCCATATGAGGAAGTTTGGATCCGGTCTTTCAAGTGGTGTTAGAATGTAAGGGGCAATGCTAAACAATGACGTAGATATCTCTAGGTTGGTAGTATTTATGTAGTAGGTAGACGGGGAGGAGAAAAAATAGGTAGGGAATGAGGAGAGTTAGACCAAGAAAGCTAAGTCTGTGGATCATGATACCAGTCAGCAGCAGGGAAGAAAATGGGGCAAGAAATGGTCCAAGAAGAAGTTTTGGGGTAATGCACACTCTTCAGCTAGTGCATCTGTATTTAGACTAGTAGACAACCAATGTTTCCAATATTATGGTGGACAAAGGGTACAAGGCCCTCAATCTCAGGAAAGTATGGTTCAATCAGTTAAGTTACACCTTCACTGCAACACCTGTGGGAAATTTCATCCAGGGAAGTGTCAGTATGGTACTCTTATGGTTATGGTTGTGGTCAGGTTGTTCATTTTAAAAGAGATTGTACCTCTGCCAAGGGAGCTTATGGAGCCAATAAAGCCCAAGCTACTACTTCATCCCCTTTAGTTAAGGGTGTCACATCTAGTACAGGTGGGGTCGTAATAACTTGTCCGCCCTATCTACATGTCAGGACTCAAAGGCTTCACCAGATGTTGTCATGGATATATTACAGATTTTCTCTTGAGATGCTTATGTGTTTCTTGACCCTAGGTCTACTCTGTCTTATGTGACTCCTTATGTGGCGATGAGTTTTTTTTTAAACTTGAGAATATTTCTGAACCCTTCTCTGTCTCTACTTCTCTTGGTGACTCTATTATTACTAGGTGAGTTTATAGAAATTGTGGGGTGTCTGTTTTTCACTGGGATACTATGGAAGACCTTATAGAACTTGATATGGTGGATTTTGATGCTATTCTGGGGATGGATTGTCTTAACTCGTGTTATTCTACTTTAGATTGTAGAACCAGAAAGGTTACCTTATGTTTTCCTAATGAGCTAGTGATAAAGTGGGAGGAATATTCTTTTGCACCTAAAGAAAAGTTCATATCTTATCTTAGGGTCCGTAAGCTCATATCCAAAGGTTGTTTGTACCATCTTGTCTGGGTTAAAGATTCTAGCACTGAAAGTACTTCCCTCTAATCGGTCCCAGTAGTTAATGTATTCCCAGAAGTCTTTCCTGATGAGCTCCCTAGGATACATTTAACGCCCAAGATATACCTTCACTCTGAAGATTATGAGGTTGCTGTCAAATATAGTATCCCAATAAAGGTTGCGGTGCGGCTATTGAAATCAATGGGCAAAACTAGAAAAGTAAATGGGGGATTTGAGTAGCAATATCGAACTAGTATCTAATATCAACTTTAGTTGTAACCAGTCATTGGTGAACACTAGGATTGTGTTCCTCTTGGATTCTCAACTCTATAGGCTTATTGTGCTTTATTGAACCAACCCGATACCATGCATGTAGAATCTGATAAGTTATGTACCATTTACAATGTTTTGGACGAGCTGATGGATTTCACCCTTTGCCTTTTGAGTCTCAGGATGTCGCCTTACTAACCCTTATCTTGATCCTAGTTAACTATTACCTTTGGAGTTTTTAGTTATTAGATGAAAGATAACCATCTTACTTAGATAATACCTAGTAGCGTGGATCGACAGCTAAACTTCAAATTATTGTTGTAATTATCTTTTCCTAGTCACTACTCCTCTTTTGGAGTAAGTAGCAATAATATAGGTGGGATCCGAATGCTTGCAATCGCTAGATAACTATTAAAGTGAAGATAATACAATGCATGCATGAGTAATTGTTCATAACAACAATATCACTTCCCCTACTTCGTCAATTCGCCTGGGCTTCCACAACCCTAGCTAAGGGTTTTTAGACTCTTATGCTTGTAAAGTCATCACAACATTCATGTTTGAAGCATAAGATGAAATCACAATAATCACAAGTAAAACCCCAAAATGTTAACTAAATTAATCAATCGAAATCAATGCAAGAGAATTTCAGGACCAAAATCGAATCTCAAAATAAAAATATATTTTTAATTATCAAGAGTGTGTAAGTTCTACTAAAAAGCTCATAAGAGGTATTTATAGTACATGAGAAAAACCTAAAATCAAAGCCCAAATAAAAAAGGACAAAAAAGGGTCGGTGACCACATGTGACCTGGCCTTGGGTGCATGTGCCACATGCGGCTTGAGGCTGGGTGCATGTAGACACCTAAATGTGCATGAAAATTTCATGCAGCTTATGCTCTCGGGATTTTGGGCTTCTGGCACTTACCTTACCCACATGAGTCCATCATTTGGTCCACATGTTGACATAGGTAAGTGCCGGAAGTTATTTTTAAGCTCTTTTTTACTCTCAAGATCTACAATTACGATACTTACCTTAGTCTTATGCAGACCACATGTAGCAGGTCCACATGTAGATATAGGTAAGTGCCAGGCCTTCCAACACTTGCAATCAAGCTTCAAATCTTTAACTTTCATCACATGCTTTGGTCACGTACAATTCGAGAAGTGGCACGAATATCCAAAATTGATCAATTAAGTATCCAAAAACTCTATTTTTCATTTTTTCATGAACTTAGCATCCAAAACCTAGTTCCTGTAAAACATATCCAAAACGCATCATATCTAACAAAACAACCTAAGAAACTTGCATATTTTCCTTGTTTTTAGCATTGAAAGTGATATATTTCTATAGCACATCAACATCCTCAACTTATAACATTTGCATGTCCTCTGGAAAGCAACACAATAAAACAACAAAAAATAAAACACGACACTTAATTAGGATAATCTAAGCTATTCAAGGTAGTCAATCAACCCTTTAAGCTCAAATCATAACACCTCCTCCGATATCACTTTTCAAAATCAAATGTGTAAAAACATGTAGTACAAAAATGTGACACAATGAGATCAAGGTATGTCATTACATTAGCAACAGAAAACCATGCATATGTACAAGTTACACTACCCAAACACGTAGACAACTAGCAATATGACTCATGTGTCCTCACAACAAAGATGTTCCACTCACTTATATGAAATTGTGCATGTCAATACAGGTACATTCAAGAGACACTCACACTCAGAAGAGAAGTTCCAATCAATGTGCATCAAATACCATAGGCTTTCCCTTATTTTCTTTACCTTAGTTTTCAGACAGTTAAGTTAGGATCACTATAGGACTTTTCTCGGCTTGTAATGTAGGCTTGGAGGCTGGTATGGTACATATGGACATATCAATTAACTAAACCTCCTTTACATTACACTAACCTTGGAGTCACACTTATTAGCCAATATCCTTTTTATTCCACCCTTATTTCTCTCTTTTTTTTCTTTATTGCATATTCAGGTTGGGTGTGGTCTTTTATTCTTTCTTTTTTACTTTTTTAAAATTTTTCTTTTTCTTTTGCTACTACACCTAACCCTACCAATTTTTTTCTCTTATTTTGCCCTTCTATATATCCACTTTACATCACACACCCCTATGATAACCATCCTCAACTTAGGCGATTTGCCTGAGTAGAGGTGCACAATGTCCAAGGAGGACCGGGCCAAAATAGATTATCACAACACAAATGGAAAGGTGAACGGCGAAACAAGTAATAGGCTATCAGCTCAAAACTGGGATTAAGGGATACTATTTCACATTGGAAAGATCATTTAGGCTAAAGTTGGACTAAAATAAAAAACGACCTATGATTCATTTATAACCAACTATCCTACAACCTAGGTAAGACTAACCAGGCAAGTTTTGAATTCAACAAACAAAGGGAACTAAGTAGTATCTCACACACACATAGCCATAATCAATATTATAAGCTACTACTTATATGGTTCTTGTAATTGTTAGCAAGTGATTATCATGTCCCTAATCCTAATATCATAACAAGATCCACAATGGTCATATATATATACATGCACATAGTTCTAAACATAATTTTGGAGGGGTGTCATTTTTTTTCAAAAGTCAATCAAAACTATGAAAACTACCCTAAATACTTAAAAATATCCTAATTACACAAAACACAACACAATACGAAACAAAACACAATACGACTTAAATTTTAACCTAGATATGCCGGTTCTAAAACCATACTGCAGTCGACAAGAAAAGAAGCACGACAATAAAAACCCGCGGCGGCTATGGTATACCCCACCCCCAACTAAAAAACTGCACACTTTCCCTAATGCGCTAGAATAATATAAAACAAAGGGAATAAGGACATACTTGGGACACACTAAGCGTCCGTGTAGCTTGGATTGCCTCCCAAGCAGCGCCTGATTTACCATCCGGCACAACTCTATTCCTTTGGCTACTCAGACTTCGCCAAGTTCCATGTCAGCATAGACTTTTACTTTCTCCAGTTTCCCATGTAGTGCTTCACTCTCTGCCCGTTTACCTTGAATGGGATATCGCTATCACGCTTTATTTTTAGGGCACCGTATTGGAATACCTTAACCACAGTGAATGGTCCTGTCTACCTAGATTTCAACTTACTAGGAAACAAGTGGATTCTTGAATTATACAACAAGACCAAATCACTAGGTTCAAATACTCTTTTCTCAAATTTTTTGTCATGATACAACTACATTCTTCCTTTGTATATGGTCGAGCTCTCATAAAACATGGAGTCAAAATTCATCTAACTCATTCACCTTGCTCAACCTCAATTTTGCTGCATCACACCACTCAAAATTTAGCCTTTTCCACACCCATAGTGACTTATGCTCAAGCTCAACTGGTAAATGGCATGCTTTGCCGTTAAGGGTGGCAACGGACCGAAACTGGTACTGCCATAATCTTACCAAAGTGTTTTGCCAGAGCTGGTATTACCGGAATTGAAATACCAGATTTTTTGGCTTGTCCGTACCAGTCCGTTGGTTACTGGTGTGGAACCGGGTTAGATTGGACCGGCATCGGATCTATACCGGAAAAACGATGTTCTTCAAGTTTTTTCTTTTAAAATTATATTATATAACTTTTAATAGAACTTAAAATATATCTTAAAAATACTTCAGATTTAACTTATAAATAACTTAAAGATATTTCTTAAAAGTTTTATTTAGCTTAACTTTTTATTAACTTTTTTTTAATATATCTTAAACTTAAAAAATATATCTTTAAGTTTAAGTTAATATACCATTTTTAGTAAGTTTAACAAGTTAAATTATAGTTATATAATTTTATGTTATAAAGTTAAAAATTTTCCTAACTTTATAAAGTTAAAAGTATTAAACTTTTTTTTTCCATAACTTTAAAGTTACAAATATAAACTTTATTATTTTAGTTAAGATAATTGCATCAAATAAAAGACAAATTTTAAAATAAAATTAAGGCGAATAACCTTTATATTTATTCAAATTTCATACGTTGTACATTTATTACAAATATTAAAAGAAAATCTAATCTACGCAGCCACCTTCTAGGAAGGGTTTTGTTTGAATTAGATCTCTACTCTAGAATCTTATTAATATCTATAACGTCCATAATATTCTAGGCATAAATTTTATATTTCTTCGGAGGATAAATTTTTTGTAATTGGTCTTTCTTCTTGTTCCTCCGTTGCTTCCATTCCATCATCACTATTTTCCTCAGAAATCTCATCTATTTTGTCTTCAATTTAGGGCAGTAATTTTGGGATCCCAAAATTTCTTCGATCGGCATTGATCCAATCTCTAAATAATATAGAAATTTCCAAATATCCTTTGCTAATGAATATCGATGATCTCCAATCATAAATCTTCCTGCACTAAAAGCTTGCTCCGAAGCAACTGAAGAAGCTTGAGTTGTTAGCACACTTGAACCACCTTTGAACGTCTTGGAAATTGTTTGATACGGGTCTTCCACCATGCTAAAAGTTGTTGTTCTCCATTTGCATCTCTAATACTTTTCCAATCCTGAGAAATATACGAATCAAAATCATTACTGCTACAACTTTGAAGACCAAGTTCTTCACCCATCTCATTATCTAAATCATCATATCTACATCTAGGAGTAGGCGGTTCGACCGGTGTAATACCGCATTTGCCGATACGGGGTCAAAGTGACCAGGGAGGTTCAAGTCCCCTTTATTATTATTTCATGATTAGGGAGGTTTGAGTCCACTGTAAATTATCACATGATCGGGTGCTTAATTAACCTTAGTATATTATGGGGAGGTTTGAGTCCCCCATGCATATATATAAGATTATTCTCTGGTTCGTACGGCTATAGATATTGGGGCCTGACCAGGGGTGAGAGATAGGGCCCATTAGTTCGTAGGTATATGCTATGATAGTTGAGATACATAATCTAGGCTAAAGTTTTAAAGTGCATATTAATCCTTGTTCCTTATCCCGACATGTGATATATATATATATGTTTATGCGTTTGATTATGTGCATTGGTTTTGAATTATTTTGAACTATTGGTCATGTCATCATGTTATACTTATCCCCTAGTTACATGCTAGCATTCACCCCTCAATTGTATTTGAACGCTCTATCCCCATACGATACAAGAATTGGTCATACTTCTACTCCTCTTGCTTAGCGATTAAGATTTAGGATCAACTCATGAGTTGACATTGAAGTGGTGAGCTTCCATACATCAGAAGTATAAATTTTATATTTTGGTATCTTATGTCTCACACTTTTTAGACTCATTTTTGGCTATAGTTAGGGGCATGTCCCGACACTCTAGTGATATTTAATTTTGGTTCATTATTAGAAGGCTTTGTTTAGATTACTGTGGTTATTAAGCAGTGTTGGTTGGTTGGCCGGTCACCAATCGTCAGTTATAAACATGCATTAAATTTTTCTTAATCAATTGCATGCTATCTTTTTATATGTTTAGAATTCATCCAATATTAAGGTGTTTTGTGTTTGGTTTGGTTAGGTGCAGGGGGTGATCTATGATCCACACAGGACTTGAGATACCCGTCATGGCCAGGACCTAGCTTGGGTCATGACACAGATGGTATTAGAGCCTAAGTTGGTGTTATTGGGTGTCCAACAAAGCCCTGTTAAGTAGAGTCTCGTTTATGGGTGTGTAGTATGCCACACTTATAAAGGAGAGGCTACGAGGCATTTAGGAATGTTTTCCTTTTTTGCTATTCTATTTCAAGCTATAGAATCTAAGGTCTTGACTCTTCTTTAATTCCCATGGTTCACTTTTTAGATCATGCCACCTAGAAGATCTGATGCCCACGACAACTCTTCTATCCCACCTGAGGACAATATGGATGGAGCTTATCCAATTCTAGGAGTTTAGACCTAGTCTAGGGTCACTTCTTTTGATTTCCCTAAGGGAGCTCCATCGATTCCCCTTATGCTTTCTCAAGCACCTCGAGCTGATGTGTCTAATGTTGAGTTTTGCCAATTGATTTATTTGTTTACCCAGTTGGTGGCCTCTTAGGATGAGTTTTTTTTTTTGCTTCATCATCTGAGGACACTAGGGTTGGAAAATTCATGAGGTTGAGTCCTCCTATTTTCACTGGTTCTAAAGTTGAGAAAGATCCTTAAAACTTTATTTATGACCAAAAAAGATCTTTCGTATGATGCATGCTACTAATATAGAGGGTGTAGAGTTTGCAATTTATCAGTTGAAGGATCTAGCATACTAGTGGTATAAATAGCAGGACCAGTATAGGGGAGATAATATTATGGCTTCTTTGTAGGATGATTTTTCTAGTACTTTCCTTGATTGCTTCTTTACTCAAGAGTAGAGAGAAGTGAAGGTTGAGAATATGAATTTAAAACAAAGCATGATGGTCCTAAATGAGTATGCCTTGAAGTTTCATCATCTGTCGTGTTATGCTCCTAAATTTGTGTCTAGCATGAGGGCTACAATAATAAAGTTTACCTCTAGGTTATATCATGAGTTAATCTTGTAGAGCAAGGCTGCCTTGTTGAACAAGGATATGGACATTTCTAGACTTATGGTGTATATGTAACAAATGGATGATGAAAAGAAGAAGAAAATGAAGATGAGTGAAAGGAAGAGTAAGAAATTTTGCTACTTGAATCAGGGTGGAGGTCAGCAGCAGAGCGGTAGAGATAATGGGAAGTGGTTTAAGAAAAAGTAGGGCAATTTTGGTTCCTACTCTATGGCTAGTGCTCCTTATTTGAAGCTGTTGGGTGATCATTGTTCTCATTATGATAGTGGGTTTAGAGCATCAGGAGCCTAGTTGCAGGATAGTGGGGCTCAATCAATTTTGTCATATCCTCCTTGTAGATTTTATGGTTAGATGCCTCATTATTTTTGCAAGAAAAAGAGGAACAAATGCTTTAAATATGGTCAGACTGGTCATCTACAGAAGAATTGTCCATTTAAGGTTGCCTCTGGGTAAATAATATTCTTATTACTTCTACATCTGCTCTTATACCAAAGGGTGCTACTTCTGCTTCAGGCTCCGGCGCTGGTTGAAACTGTTTGTATGCTTTTTCCATTTGCCAGGATTCTAAGGCATCTCCTAATGTTGTTATTAGTACGCTTAAACTCTTTTCTCATGATGTATATTGTCTACTTGATCCTCGGTTCACTCTACTTGATCCTCGGTTCACTCTCTCTTATGTGACCCCTTATATGGATACTTATTTTGGCTTTGATCCTACGTGCATTTCGAAACCTTTTTCTGTGTCCACCCTGATGGGTGACTCCATTATGGCTAGAGTCTTTTATAGGGGTTGTGTGATGTCGGTCTATGGTAGAGAAACCTTGGCGGATCTAATAAAGTTGGAAATGTTAGACTTTAATGTGATTTTGGTAATGGATTGGTCGCATTCGTGCTATGCTTCTCTTGATTGTCGGACCCAAAAGGTCAATTTTGATTTCACAAATGAGCTGATAATTGAATGGAAAGGTAGTTCCCCAGTTCCTAAGGAAAGGTTCATCTTATATATTAGAGCCCTGAAATTGGTTTCCAAAGGGTAACTCTATCACTTAGTACATGTTAAGGATCTAGAGCCGAAAGTCCTTCCTTGCAGACTGTCCCTGTGGGCTGTGAATTTCTCAAGGTGTTTCCTAATGATCTTCCTGGTGTACCTCTAGATAGGGAAATTGATTTTGGGATTGATCTTCTTCCAGACACTTGTCATAGTTATATCCCCCCTTATAGGGTGGCTCCGGTTGAGTCAAAAGGAACTCAAGGAGTAGTTGAAAGATCTTCTTGATAAAGGTTTCATTCGCCGTAGTGTGTCTCTATGGGGTGCTCCTGTACTCTCCATGCATAATAAATTTGGCTCCCTTCGAATGTATATTAATTATTGATAACAGAAAAAGTAACCATGAAGAATAAGTATCCACTTTCAAGGATTGATGACATCTTTGATCAACTTTAGGGTGCTAAGTTCTTTTCTAAAATTGATCTTCAATCTGGGTACCATCAATTGAAGATTAGGAAGGTGGATATCCCTAAAACTGCTTTTTGAATGCGATATGGTCATTTTGAGTTTTTGATGATGTCTTTTGACTTGACCAATGCCCCAACAATGTTTATGAATCTTATGAGTCAGGTTTTCTGTTAGTTCTTGGATTTGTTTGTTATTGTATTTCTCAATGATATTTTGGTGTATTTGAAGAGTGAGGTAGATCATGTCGATCACCTTCGCCTTATGTTGCAGACCCTTAAAGATCAGTATTTGTATGCAAAGTTTTCTAAGTGTGAGTTCTGGTTGAACATTGTGACTTACTTGGGTCATGTTGTTTCTAGTGAAGGGATCATGGTAGACCCATAGAAGGTTGTAGTAGTTAAGAAGTAGCTTAGACCCATGGCTCCATCCATCATTTGAAGCTTTTTGGGTTTGACTGGCTACTATAGAAGGTTTGTGGAGAGTTTCTCTTCTATTGCAGACCCGTTGACTAAGTTGACTCAGAAGAAGGTGAAATTCTCGTGGTCTGATACTTGTGAAGGTTGTTTTGAGAAGCTGAAGGATATGTTAACTTCGGCTCTGGTCTTGACTCTACCTGAGGGTACTGATGGTTTTGTTGTTTATTATGATACATCTCACGTGGGACTGGGTTATGTGTTAATGTAACCTAGCAAGGTGGTTACTTATGCTTCTAGATAGTTGAAGGTTCATGAGAAGAATTATTAGACCCATTATTTGGAATTGTTAGCTGTGGTGTTTGCATTAAAGATTTGACGACATTTGTATGGGGTCCATGTTGATATTTACCCTTATCATAAGAGCCTGCAATACGTGTTCACCCAAAAAGAATTAAATCTCAGGAAAGAGGTAGCTTGAATTGCTAAAGGACTATGATATGAGTCTCCACTATTATTCAGGTAAAGCTAATGTGGTTACTGATCATCTTTGCAGGTTGTCCATGAAAAGCTTGTCTCATATGGATGAGAAGAAGCTAGGATTTAGTGAAGGATATTCACCGTTTGGCTAATCTTGAATTTCGTCTCTTGGATTTGAGGGTAGTGGTGTAATTGTTCAAGAGGTGGCAAGGTTATCTCTTGGTGCTAAAGTAAAAGAGAAGAAAGTGTTGGATCTTATTCTGATGCAGATAAAGAATGATGTAGATAGAAAAAAAGTGATGGTTTTTGGGATTAGCGGTGATGGTATCTTGAGGTACCAAGGCAGATTATGCGTTCCTAATGTTGATGGGTTGCAAGGAAGAATTTTGGCCGAAGCTCATGATTCGCATTATACTATCCATCCCGATTCAACGAAAATGTTTCATCATCTTAAAGAAATTTATTGGTGGAATAATATAAAGAGGGATGTGGCCAATTTTGTGGCTAAGTGCATGGTTTGTCAGCAAGTAAAGGTAGAACACTGGAGGCTCAGTGGGTTGACTCATGAGATTGAACTACCGATCTGGAACTGGGAGATAATTAATATGGTTTTTGTTTCTTGACTTCCATGATATCATCATCAATTTAATTTGATTTGGGTTATCGTGGATAGGATGACTAAGTCTACTCACTTCTTGCCAGTGAGGACTAATTTTTCTTCTTAGGATTATGCCAAGTTATTCATTGAGGAGATCGTGAAGTTGCATGGTACTCCAATTTCCATCATTTTTGATCGGGGTTCTTAGTTCTCATCTAACTTTTGGAGGTTGTTCCAGCGACGTTTGGGGACTAAAGTGATCCTTAGTACTGCTTTCCACCCGCAAATGGTTGGGTAAGCGGAAAGGATAATTTAGGTCTTGGAAAATATGCTTTGGTCTTGTGTGTTTGATTTTAGGGGTGGTTGGGTTGACCACCCGCCTCTCTTAGAATTTGCCTACAATAACAGTTATCACTCAAGAATTGGTTAGGCTCCATTTATGGCATTGTACGGTAGGAGGTAAGGTCTCCTATTGGGTGGTTTGAGGTTGTCCTTGATTTGGTTCACCAAGCCATGGAGATGGTGAAGGTAATTCAGGATAGATTTAAGGCTTCCTAAAGCCACTAATTTTTCTACGTTGATGTAAGAAAAAAGGAGTTAGAGTTCAATGTTGGTGATTTAGTGTTCTTTAAGGTGTCTGCCACAGTGATGCGATTTGTTAAGAAGGGAAAGATCAGTCCCCGTTATGTCGGTACGTACTTGGTGTTGAAGAGAGTTGGTAATGTTGCATATAAATTAGAGTTGCCTTCTAGTTTGAGCTCTATTCATCTGGTGTTTTATATTTCGATGCTGAGAAAGTGCATGGGTGATCCCTAGATGATTGTTCCTTTAGAGGAGGTAGATATGTCAGATTCCCTATCCTATGAGGAGATCCCAGTTGAGATTTTGGATCGTCAAGGATGTCGATTGCAGATGAAGGACGTGGCTTCAGTAAAGGTTCTTTGGAGGAACCAAAAGGTTGAGGAAGCTACTTAGAAAGTTGAGGAGGACATGGAGTTTGAGTATCTGTTCTTGTTTCCCATTTTGGATAATTATGCTCAAGGTATGTGTATTCCTTAACATCTTTGTTTTCTATCTTTGTTAAAGGTAAGAGTAGGGGTATGTGGAGCCAATCGTGCTAATAAATGTCTTGTCCTATCATAATAGGATGAATGATCCTAAGGAGGGGGAGTATGTAATGCCCCAGATTTTTTAGTGCTAGAAAATTTTCTAAGTTCTGAGCTTTCTTCCCCGGCAATGAATCACCTGGTAAGTCGTAAGGTGTTTTGATGGGTCAGGTGACCTTAGTCATAAGATGTCTAGTGAATGGTGTTTGAGTTTCTGTCTTGGGTACAACTTGAGGGTACGAGTCGTAAAAACGCATGATGATTCATTGGGATAGAATCGTAACCAAATTAGAAATTAAGTGGCTAAGTTATGATCTGAGTACGAGTGTCTCACTATGAGTCGTAAGGACTTGTTATGAATCATTTGGTGCAAATCGTAGGATGTCCAGTGTTTACCCAATTGGGTTCTTTGTTGACTACAATTGGACCTTATGAGTCGTAGGGCCCCATTATGAGTGGTACCAATGAGTTGTAGGGTCAACAGTGTGTGGAGATCCTACAGACTATCTTGGTTACGACTCGTGGTGACGAGTCGTAAGATGTGTCTACGGGTCACTAGTTGACCCGTAATCAAAGGGCAATACTTTTTCAGCTTTTAAGTTAAGGGCATTCTGGACATTTTTCCTCTTATCCAAATTAAAACCCATATCTTATAACCCCTGTGGGGTGTCATTAGCACTCAGAAATAAATCAAGCAACTTCTCAAACACTCCAAAAGGCTCTATGAATTCCCTCAAACAAGTCAAGCTAGGGTTTGATTAAGTTGGTCATCCAACGGCTCACAGGTCGATTTCTCTCAAAATTTCTTGGTGTTTAAGGCATGTTACTATTCCCTCATTGTTAATTTGTTAAAAATATGTGTTAAAGGTATTGTTCATGAGATGTTTATGTTGGTTTTGAAACAAAGGTTGAGGATTTTGAATGTTTATTAATTGAATAATGTTTCTCATGGTTACATATGGTTTTCATGCTTTAATTATAGGTTTTAATTTGTGGGTGCATGGGTATGGTGAATGAAATAGGCAATTGTGATTTTTCCAAACTTATGACTTTTGAAGTGGTTATGATCCTAGCCCCATAAAGTGAAATTGGTTTTAATTATGAGAAATATGGGAATTTGTAAAATTGAACTAGTCTTGAACTATTGCATGATGTAAAGAGATATTTGAAACACAACAGTTTAATTTAATGAACAAACGGAGTCGGTGTTCCTCCATCCTGTATTAATGAACAAAGGGAGTTGTTTTCCCCAAGTTAATGAAAATTATTTTGGCATGTTGTTATTACCTTGTAAGTGTAGTTGATATGACGATACCAACAATGCATGCCTTATTGTGGAATATTGTTTAATTAATGGGAATGTGTGATACTTATTTTAATTAGGATCTAATAAGGGTTGTGTAGATGAGTCGTGAAAGTGGAGGTTCGAGTGACCGATAGTGGAAACCTTGTTTCCCAATGCGGGAGTCAATGTGACTAGGGAGGTTTGAGTCCTCCTCATTATTATTTCATGATTAGGGATGTTCGAGTCCCTCATAATGTGTTTAAGTTACTTTAGTATATGATTGGGAGGTTCGGTTCCCCCATGCATATAGATGAGATTATTCTTTAGTTTGTGCAGATACATACACTAGGGCCCGACTAAGGGGTGAGAGATGGGGCCCATATAGCCCATGGGTACATGTTATGATGGTTGAGCTACATAATCCAGACTAAAGTTTTAAAGTGCATGTTAAGCCTTGTTCCCTATCTTGACAAGTGATATATATATATATATATATATATATATATATATATATATATATATATATATATTTTGAATTATTGGTTTTGAATTATTTTGAATTGTTGATTATGTTATTATGTTATTCTTATCCTAGAGTTACATGCTAGCATTCACCTAGCTAACTATATTTGGATGCTGTATCCATATGCGATGTAGGAATTGGCCATGCTTCTACTCCCTTGCTCAGTGATTAGGATTTAGGATCATCTCATGAGTTGATATTAAAGTGGTGAGCTTTTATCCATCGAAAGTCTACATTTCATGTT
This sequence comes from Capsicum annuum, assembly GCF_002878395.1. Taxonomy (NCBI): domain Eukaryota; kingdom Viridiplantae; phylum Streptophyta; class Magnoliopsida; order Solanales; family Solanaceae; genus Capsicum; species Capsicum annuum. The sequence goes on along the minus strand of NC_061113.1, from coordinate 202,266,159 downwards.
TTAGTATCTTATGTCTCAGACTATATAGACTTGTTTTTAGCTATAGTCGTGTAACGCCCCGAAAATGGGTCTCGAAGCGTCACACAGTGCTTGAGGCTACGAGTAGCCCCAAGCTAACCCTTTGAGTCATTTTCATTCAGTTCAACACGAATCAATGGGGTTTCCATAAATAACCCTCAAATATCAACAAGGTAATCATCATCCAAGAATAAAAGAATTTCAGAAAGATAACAAAATACGACTTATTAGTCAACTCCCAACATCTATACTAGTCTGACAAGCCTCTAAGAAAATCAATAAAACTAGCGAGCCATTGAGACATGCCCCAACTGACTCATACTCAATTATCAAATGTAAACGATTCTGTGAAACCAACATCAGACATCACATCCTCGGAACATGAGGACTCACCACAACAGAGGATGTAGAACAGCGTGCCCAAAGAATCACTGTCGAACTTTGAACTGAGCACCTGAACCTACATTCTGAGAAAATACAGCCCACATCCGAAGATGTGGGTCACTACCATGGAAAGGAACCGAGTATATGGGGGTGTATGAAGTTTTATAAACATCATTATCATAAATAAAAATATACAGGATGTATAAATACTAACATAGCCCGAAGAAAATCATCATAATCATGAGAGGATGAAATAAGTACAATAACACATGTGAGTCATCATATAATTTGTCAATCACTTTCAGTTCATCAAGAATATCAATTCTCATAATGTAAATATCATTTAAATCTTTCGAAAGAATAACTTTCACAATTCCACTTTCAAATCACTTCACCATTCACCATAGACACAAGGAAACACACACACACTGGGAGATCCTATAACCGACATAAATCATGTGAGCTACATGGAGTCCAACATATAACCCACGTTGGGGAGAGCAGTCCTATCCTTGCCATCAGAGTAGGAATATCGATACAAATCCACACAAACTAGTGATCACTATATAAATCAGCCTCAGGCTCACTCCTATGGGGGCACGTAGTTCTAGGGAAGTAAGGTCGCTTTATACATCCCACTCGGTGCTAAATATTTCTCTAGGACATAGCTCAGATCATTTCAAAGACAATCCACAACAAAATAATTTCAGTAATATATAAATATACTTCGGGAGCCATCATGCTTCCCAGCTATCAAAATCAACCACATTGTGGATTTCTTTCACACTCGAGTTCAAAACAACTCCATTAAGACCAAAAGCTCAAAGCATTCAAAATATCTCAAATATTCAACATCAACATGCTTATAACACACACTTTCTAAAAAAAACACAATTTTCAATGAGGATTCACGACCCAAATATCAATATCATGACAAATATCATTCAAGATTCATGCTTTATATCTCCACACATATAAATTCATCTTTCAAAATCATAAACATCAAGATTTCATAATAATCATCAAAAGATATGAGTTCATGCTTCAAATTCGTAAAAATCAAATAAAAATCATGCCTTTGTAAAGAAAATTACTTTTGGGCACAAGAACGAAAGAGAGTTCTTGTTGAAAAATCCCACATACCTTGAATGATGAACTTTAGATCGATACTCGTTTTTGAGATGTTAATCGTGCCTTTGAATGATGGTTCTTGGAGTTCTTGAACTAGGAATTTGGAATCTTGAATAAATTTGC
>NC_061113.1:202259570-202261503 GCF_002878395.1 Capsicum annuum | reverse complement strand
ATTGGTTTCATCCAATTTGGATGAAACCAATTTCATTAGAAAGAGGAATCTCATATATTTCCATTCATATATAGTATCTCACCCAGATCATTATGTATGAGGAGTTATGATCGTTTGAAGTTGACCCAAAAATTCGCTTTTGATAGGCTGAAGTAGATTGACCATAACGTTTTGCTCCGATAGACAAATTGGATGAAACCAATTTCATTGGAAAGAGGACTCATAGATATTTATGTTGATATATAGTAGATTACCCAGATAATTATGTACAAGGAGTTATGATCATTTAAAGTTGGAGAAAAAATACGCCATGCTCAGTACTTTTTCCTGCAAGTTTTACTGTTCATGGTTTGATCGGAATGTTCATAACTCGTCGTTCGGGTGTCCATTTTGGATGATTCACATATCGTTGGAAATATTATTTGATACTCTACGTAATGGTGGGTCATAATATAAGACATTCCGCATGAAAAATTTATAATTCATTCTAGAAGATAGAACCCAACACGTTTACGCATAAAATTTCAACGAAAAATTTCTCGGGGTATTACATCATCCCCCCCTTGGAAAAATTCATCCTCAAATGATGCTAGACATGCCAAGATTAGATAGGGAATAGAGCATACAGCTGAAACCATTCGTTAGACTCATCACCACATCGTTTCTCACTCCGAATGCAACATAGAATCTAGAAGTTCAAGAAACTACAACTGAACGCATAATAAATGACAGCTGAACTGCTGCAACTTTTATCAAAAGTGCGTGATTTAGGAAAGAACGGTACCTTCGGCTTGATCGGAGTTCGCAAAAAATTGGTGCAGGTACTTGGATCGCATATCCATCTCAGCTTCCTAAGTTTCACCCTCAACAGATTGGTTTCGCCACAACAACTTGACCAAGGGAACTTCTTTGTTCCTTAGTCTTCAGACACTGAAATCAAGAATCTCAATAGGAATCTCATCAAAAGAAAGATTTTCTTGAATGTCAGCACTCACAGAGGAATCCACTACCACAACATCGCTAATATGCTTTCTAAGCATGGAGACATGGAATATTGGATGAACAGAGGATAACTCGGAAGGCAACTCGACCTTATAAGCTACCTTACTAACACGGCTAAGAATTTTGTAAGGACCAACATAACGGAGACTAAGCTTCCCCTTCTTTTCGAATCTCTTCACCCCCCTCATGGGTGAAATTTTCAGATACACTAGGTCACCAACTTCAAACTCAAGGTCTCTCCTTCTAACATCCGCATATGATTTCTGACAACTCTGCGTAGTTTTCAACCTTTCCCTAATCAACTTAACTTTTTCCATAGCCTCGAATACCTAATCCGGACCACTCATAGCCATTTTACCCACCTCGAACTAACCTATGGGTGATCTACACTTCCTCCCATATAAGTCTTTAAACGGAGCCATGCCAATACTAGAGTGGAAACTGTTATTGTAAGCAAACTCTATCAACGGTAAGTGATCACCCCAACTTTCCTTAAAGTCAAGTGCACAAGCTCTCAACATATCCTCTAAGGTCTGGATGGTCTACTTATCCTGAACATCGGTCTGCGGATGAAAAGTAGAACTCAAAAGCACTTGGGTACCAAGACCCTTCTGAAAAGCTTTCCAAAATTGCAAAGTGAACTGAGTACCTCTATCTGAAATGATAGACAAGGGAACTCCATGCATTCTGACTAGCTCTCGAATATATAATCTAACGTAATCCTCAGCAGTATATGAAGTATGAACAGGCAAGAAATGAGCAGACTTAGTTAACCTATCAACCACAACCTAAATGGAATCATGATGGCGTCGGGAAGGAGGTAAACCAATCACGAAGTCCATATTTATCTCTTCCCACTTCCAGGTGGGAATACTAAACTCTTGCATCATACCACCAGGTCTTTGGTGTTCAACCTTAACATGCCAACAGG
>NC_061113.1:202212392-202259470 GCF_002878395.1 Capsicum annuum | reverse complement strand
AAACCAATCACGAAGTCCATATTTATCTCTTCCCACTTCCAGGTGGGAATACTAAACTCTTGCATCATACCACCAGGTCTTTGGTGTTCAACCTTAACTTGTTGGCATGTTGCACACTTAGCTACAAACGCTGCTATATCTTTCTTCATGCCACTCCACTAATAGATTTCCTGCAAGTCTCGGTACATCTTGGTGGCACCAGGATGAATAGAATATCGCAACCCGTGTGCTTCAGCCATAATCCTCTATCTCAGATCATCAAAATTCGGGACACACCATCTACCCTGAAATCTCAACACACCATCTCCCCCTTAGAAGAAAACCTTTACTTTTTGGTCCTTGACTAACTCCTTCAGTCTGACCAAACTAGCATCTAAGTATTGCTTTTCCTTCACTTCCGAAACCAAGGAGGATTCGAAACTACTCTGAACCCCTATACTACCTTCAGCAGAGTCAAACAACCTAACCCCCAATCTAGCCAAACGATGTACATCACGAGCCAACTCTTTCTTACCTTCTACCACATGCGAAACACTACCCATGGACACTCTACTTAGGGCATCCGCCATAACATTAGCCTTACTCGGATGGTACAGCACACTCATATCATAGTCCTTTAACAATTCTAACCATCGTCTCTACCTAAGATTTAATTCTCTCTGGGTAAACACATACTGCAAACTCTTATGATCAGTGAAAACATCAACATGGACACCATACAAATAGTGTCCCCAAATTTTCAAAGCAAACACAACAGCAGCCAACTCAAGGTCATGGATGGGGTAATATTTCTCATGGGGTTTCAACTGTCTAGAAGCATAAGCTATCACCTTACCCTTCTGTATCAATACGCAACCCAACCCAACTCTTGAAGCATCATAGTACACCACAAAACCATCAACACCATTAGGCAAAGTCAAAATAGGGGCTAAAGTGAGTCGAGTCTTCAACTCCTGAAAACTCTTCTCACAAGATTAGAACTACAAGAACTTCACTTTCTTTTGGGTCAACCGAGCCATAGAAGAAGCTATAGAGGAGACACCCTCAACAAAACGGCGGTAATAGCTAGCTAAACCCAAGAAACTTTGAATATCAGTCGGAGAAATAGGTCTAGGCTAATTTCTAATAGATTTGATCTTTTGGGGATCAAGTCTAATACCCTCGGAAGAAATGATATGACCCAGAAAAGTAACTGACCTTAGCCAAAACTCACACTTATGAACTTGGCAAACAACTTGTGATCTCTAAGGGTTTGCAAGACAGTTCGGAGATGATCAGAATGTTTATCCTCACTAAGGTAGTACACTAGTATGTCATCAATGAACACTATGACAAACATATCTAGATATGGTCTGAACACTCTATTCATAAGGTCCATGAAAACTGCTGGGGCATTAATTAACCTGAAACATATAACAAGAAACCCAAAATGGCCATCACGAGTTAGGAAAGCAGTTTTTAGGATATCACACTCCCTAACTTTGAGTTAATGATATCCAAAACGAAGGTCTATCTTTGAGAAATTACTTGCACCTTGCAATTGGTCAAACAAATCATCTATTCTCGGAAGGGGATATTTATTTTTTACGGTGACTTTATTCAATTGGTGGTAATCAATGCACATACGTAAAGAGCCATCTTTCTTTCTCACAAACAACACCGGAGCACCCCAAGGAGAAACACTGGGCCTTATGAAACCCTTATATAGTAGATCTTTGAGTTGCTCTTTCAACTCCTTAAGCTCTGCAGGGGCATACGATAAGGAGGAATAGAAATAGGCTAAATATCGGGAAGAAGATCAATCCCGAACTCTATCTCTCTATTAGGAGGTATCCCTGGGAGATCATCTGGAAGAGAGAGACACTTTAAGCACGATAGACTTCTGAAAGAAAGAATCACACTTTTTCCTAAAATGTCTTGTAGCCTCTTACTCATAAATGTGATGTGCTACACACCGATGATCAAGACTCTACTTAACGTGGCTTGTCAGGCTCCCTAGGACACCTTAAAACTTTAGCCTCTAATACATAGTCATTTAACGCCCCGAAAATGGGTCTCAAAGCATCACACGGTGCTTGAGGCTATGAGTATCCCCAAGCTAACCCTTTGAGCCATTTTCATTCAGTTCAACACGAATCAATGGGGTTTCTATAAATAACCCTCAAACATCACCAAGGTAATCATCATCCAAGAATAAAAGAATTTCAAAAAGATAACAAAATATGACTTATTAGTCAACTCCCAACATCTATACTAGTCTGACAAGCCTCTAAAAAAATCAATAAAACTAGCGAGCCATTGAGACATGCCCCAACTGACTTATACTCAGTTATCAAATATAAACGATTCCGTGAAACCAACATCAGACATCACGTTCTCGGAACATGAGGACTCACCATAATAGAGGATGTAGAATAGTGTGCCTAAATAATCATTATCAAACCTAGAACTGAGCACCTGAACCTACATTTCGAGAAAATGTAGCCCACATCTAAAGATATGGGTCAGTACCATGGAAACAAACCGAGTATATGGGGGTGTATGCAGTTTTATAAACATTATCATCATAAATATATATAAGAAATATGCAGGATGTATGAAAGATTCACATATCTCGAAGAAAATCATCATAATCATGAGAGGATGAAATAAGTACAATAACACATGTGAGTCATCATATAATTTGTCAATCACTTTCAGTTTATCAAGAGTATCAATTCTCAGAATGTAAATATCATTTAAATCTTTTGAAAGAATAACATTCACAATTCCACTTGCAAATCACTTCACCATTCACCATAGACAGAAGGAAACACACACACACTGGGAGATCCTATAACCGACATAAACCATCTGAGCTACATGGAGTCCAACATACAACCGACATTGGGGATAGCCGTCCTATCCTTGCCATCGGAGTAGGACTATCGATATCAAATCCTCATAAACTAGTGATTACTATCTAAATCAGCCTCAGGCTCACTCCTATAGGGGCACGTAGTTCTAGGAAAGTAAGGTCGCTTTATACCTCCTACTCGGTGCTAAAGATTTCTCTCGGACTTAGCTCAGATTATTTCAAAGACAATCCACAACAAAACAATTTTAGTAATATGTAAATATACATCGGGAGTCATCATGCTTCCCATCTATTAAAATCAACCACGTTGTGAATTTTTTTCACACTCGAGTTCAAATCAACTCCATTAAGACCAAAAGGTCAAATCATTCAAAGTATCTCAAATATTCAACATCAACGTGCTTATAACACACACTTTCTAAACAAACACAATTTCCAATGGGGATTCACGACCCAAATATAAAAATCATGATAAATATCGTTCAAGATTCATGCTTTATATCTCCACACATGTAAATTCATCTTTCAAAATCATAAACATCAAGATTTCATAATAATCATCATAAGATATGAGTTCATGCTTCAAATTCGTAAAAATCAAATAAAAATCATGCCTTTGTAAAGAAAATTACTTTTGGGCACAAGAACGAAAGAGAGTTCTTGTTGAAAAACCCCACATACCTTGAATGATGAACTTTAGATCGATACTCATTTTTGAGATGTTAATCGTGCCTTTGAATGATGGTTCTTGGAGTTCTTGAACTAGGAACTTGGAATCTTGAATAAATTTGCAGAATTAATGGTGAACTTTGGAGGTTCTTGAAGTTGGATGTAGGAGCTTAGGGTTTTCTTTTTGAGGGAATTTGATGAAATATAACATATAATGCTTCTAATAGGCTTTAATATAGGGTTTGGATGGATTTTGGGTGAGGGGAAATGACCAAAACGCCCCTAAAAATCAAATAATTCTCGAATCTTTCCTTTGGTGGACTGTTTTGATAGTCTGAAGTAGATCAACCATAACGTTTTACTTCGATATCCAAATTGGATGAAACTAATTTCATTAGAAAGAGGACTCTCATATATTTCTATTCATATATAGTATCTCACCCAGATCATTATGTATGAGGAGTTATGATCGTTTGAAGTTGACCCAAAAATTCGCTTTTGATAGGCTAAAGTAGATCGACCATAACTTTTTGCTCCGATAGATAAATTGGATGAAACCAATTTTATTGGAAAGAGGACTCGTAGATCTTTCAGTTGATATATAGTAGACCACTCAGATCATTATTTACAAGATTTATAATTGTTTAAAGTTGGAGCAAAAATACGCCAGGCCTCAGTACTTTTTCCTGCACGTTTTACTATTCACTACTATTCACGATTCGATTGGAATGTTCATAACTCGTCGCTTGGGTGTCCATTTTGGATGATCCATATATCGTTGGAAAGATTATTTGATAATCTACATAAATGTAGGTCATAATCTAAGATATTCCACATGGAAAATTTATAATTCATTCTAGAAAATAGAACCCAATACGTTTACACACAAAATTTCAATGAAAAATTTCCCGGGGTATTACAAGTCGGGGGCATGTCCTGACACTTTAGTGATATTCAATTTTGGTTCATTATTAAAAAAGGCTTTGTTTGGATTACTGTGGTTATTGGGCATGTTGGTCGATTGGTTGGTCGGTCATCGGTCGTCGGTTATAGACATGCATTAAATTTTCTTAAGCTATTGCATGCTATCTTGTTATATGTTTGGAATTCATCCAAAATTGGGGTGTGTTATGTTTGGTTTGGTTAGGTGCAAAGGGTGATCTCTAGTCTACACAGGACTTGAGATATTTTTCATGGCCAGGCCCTGGTTTGGATCATGACATTCAGTTACTCTCTACTCACCGAAAGCTCCAATGGCATAAATGTCAAACCCTCTCTCAACCTCCCGAGTTTTCCACCCTCAATAAGTTAACGAGGTCTGATGTATAATATTTGAAGCTATCTTCCATCATAAACTCATAAAGGCTTCTTCAGAGATAGTGTCTGCCAAATCTCTAGAACTTATAGTTAGGGATCTATATAATATCTCCAACAAGCTTGTTAGTGAAATCTGTTGGTTGGGCACCATGCTAAGTTTCTTCTTGAACCTGAACCATGCCTTGATACATAGATTCTGCTTGCTACTGCCTAAAATTATAAATCTCATCCGTCAGCAGCAACACTCTAGATGGAGGAAAGAACCTAATCAAGAATGGTCTGCGTAACTCATTCCAGGTAGTGATTGATCCTCTTAGAAGTACCCCCATCCATAAAAATGCTTTATCAGTAAGAGAAAAGGGGAACAACCTTAGTCTAAGTGCCTTTTGATCTACCCCAGGTATTGTATATGAATTTCAGATCCCCAAAAAATTTGCCAGATGCATGTTTGCTTTATCTGTAAGCAACCCTGCAAACACGCCTTTTAATTATAAGAGCTAGATCATAGCACTAGAGATATTACACTTGACGATCTTCTTCATAATCTACATATGGTTGCATATACTGATATGCTGGGATTACTTGAATATGACCACCTCGAGCTCTATTCTGATTTTCGCCTAGTGCTGCTCAATGGTCTGCTTCTTGTCTCTTCTAAGCTTGCTTCCTTAGATATCTGCAGAGCTTTTTCTATTTTCCTTCTCTCATTAGTAGCTTGTGCTAAAAGCACCCCTGCCTACTGATCAATAATATCCTAAACTCCTTCAGGAAGAGGGTGAGGCACATCATCATGAAGCCCTTCTAGAATATTATCTTTTTTATGTTTTGTCCACTTACGAGGTGTTTGTGGGATCCACTCTAGATTTGGATTCACTGGGAGTAAGGGATTGCCTCTACTCCTTGTGCTAGGAACACACCAAAGTATACCTAACTAAGAACAAAAATAAAAAAACTCAAAAACTGCAACAACCTCAATTCACAAATCAACAATGTACTTTCTAGCAATGGTCCTAAAATTTGGCAACACCCAAGCTACAGCTTCACTCTGAAGATTATTCATTCACTGCCAGATATAGTAACCCAAAAAAGGCTGGGGTTGAATCCTAAGGGAATAAGTGGAATCGTGGATTTTGGCTGTTGAAATCAATGGGCAAAACTGGAAAAGTAAATGAGGGATTTGAGTAACAATATCAACTTCGGTTGTAATCAGTCGTAGGTGAATACTAGGATTGTGTTCCCTCTGGATTCTCAACTCTGTAGGCTTAACGTGCTTTGTTGAATCAACCCGATACCTTGCATGCAGAATCTGATAAGTTATGTACCATCAATAATCTTTTGGACGAGCAGATAGATTTCACCCTTTACCTTTTGAGTCTTAGGATGTTGCCTTACTAATATTTTTCTTGATCTTAGTTAACTATTACCTTTAGATTCTCTAGTTATTAGATAAAATCTAACCATTTTACAAAGATAATACCTAGTAGCGTGCATCGACAACTAAACTTCAAATTACTATTGTAATTATCTTTTCCTAGTCACTACTCCTTTTTTAGAGTAAGTAGCAATAATCTAGGAGGGATCCTAATGTTGGCAACTGCTAGGATAACTATTAAAGTGAAGATAATACAATGCATGCATGGGTATAGGTTCAGAACAATATAGCACTTCCCCTACTTTGTCAATTCATTAGGGTTTCCCCAACCCTAGCTAAGGGTTTTTAGCTGCTTAGCTTGTGAAGTAATCAACAACATTCATGGTTGAAAGCATAAGACAAAATCACAATAATCACAAGTCAAAACCCAAAACTTTAACTGAATTAATTAACCAAAATCAATATAAGAGAATTCTTAGACCAAAATCAAATCTCGAAATCAAAATATATTTGTAAGTATTAAGAGTGCGTGAATTCTACCAAAAAACACATAGGAGTTATTTATAGTACTTGAGGAAACCCTAAAATTAAAGCTTGGACAAAAAAGTAGAAAAAAGGCTGGTGGCCACATATGGTGTCCACATGCGGCCTGGACTTGGGCCCATGTGCCACATGCAGCTTGAGGCTGGGCATATGTAGAAACCTACATATGCAGAAAAAAATTCCTGAAACTTTTGCTCTTGAGATTTTGGGCTTCTGGCACTCACCTTTCCTACATGTAACCCACATATTGACATAGGAAAATATCGGAAGTTATTTTTCATCTTTTTTACTCTTGGGATCTCTAATTTTGGTACTTACCTTAGTCTTATGCAGACGACATATGCTACATGTGGCCCACATATAGACATAGGTAAGTGCCAGGCCATCCAAAACTTGCAACCAAGCTTCAGCTCTTCAACTTTCATCGTATGCTTTGGTAACGTACAATTCAGAAAGTTTCACCAATACCAAAAATTGATCAATTAAGTATCCAAAAACTCCATTTTTTATGTTTTTCACGAACTTAGCATCCAAAACCTAGTTTCCTACAAAACATACCCAAAATATAGTATATCTAACAAAACAACCTTAGAAACTTGCATATTTTCCTTATTTTAAGCATCATAAGTTCTATATTTCTATAGCACATCAGATACCCTCAGAAAGAAAGATATATTTTGGTATGACCTATTGCCAAACATTTAACCTATTTCTATTCCTCCATATAGAATGGCTCCTATAGAATTGAAAGGATTAATAGAGCAGTTAAAAGATTTCCTTAATAAAGGCTTCATTAGTTCTAGTATCTCTCCCTAGGGTGCTCCTATGCTCTTCGTGTGTAAGAAAGATGGCTCTCTCCATATTTTTCTAGATTATCGCCAGTTGAATAAAGTCACTGTCAAGAATAAGTATCCTCTTCCCAGAATTGATGATTTTTTTTACCAGCTTTAGGGTTCTAAATATTTCTCTAAGATTGAACTTCATTTAGGTTGCCATCAATTGAGAGTTAGAGAGGCTACCATTCCCATAACAATTTTTAAACTTGGTATGGTCATTATGAATTCCTGGTCATGTTATTTGGACTGACTAATGCCCCTGCAATGCTCATGGACCTCATGAATGGGGTGTTCCATCAACTTTTGGATTTTCTTGTAATAGTATTCATTGATGATATTTTGGTTTACTCTGAGAGTGAGAGGACCATGTGAATTACCTTCGAATTGTCCTTCAAATCCTTAAGGATCACGAGTTGTATGCCAAATTCTCTAAGTGTGAGTTATGGCTTAGTGCAATAGCTTTTATGTGGCATATTGTTTCTAGTAAGGGAATTAAGGTTGATCCCCTAAAGGTTGAGGCATTCCTAGACCTATGACTCTAACCGATATTTGGAGCTTTTTGGGTTTGGCAGGATATTATAGGAGATTTATATAGAGTTTCTCATCCATAGCTACTACATTTACCTGGTTGACTTAGAAGAAGGTCAAGTTTTTGTAGTCTAACACTTATGAGAATAGTTTTGGAGGATGGAAACATAAGTTGACTACTACACCTATTTTTACCCTCCTGAGGGTACAAAGGGTTTTGTGGTATACTGTGATGCATCTCGGGTGGGATTTGGGTGTGTACTTATACAACATGGTAAGGTGGTGGCCTATGCATCCAGGCAGTTGAAATCCAATGAGAAAAATTATCCCACCCATATTTAGTGTTAGCGACTGTGGTTTTTGCACTCAAATTTAGCATCATTAATTTTATAGGGTGTATGTAGATATCTTTACTAATCATAAGAGTTTGTAGTATATGTTTACCAAGAAGAAGTTAAATCTCAGGTAGAGGCGGTGGCTTGAACTATTGAAGGATTATGATATGAGCCTGCATTATCATCCAGGTAAAGCTAATATGGTTGTTGATGCTCTTTATAGGTTGTCCATGGAAGTCTTTCTCATATCAAGGAAGGAACAAAGAATTTTGTCAAGTACATTCATTAACTTACTAATTTAGGAGTTAGACTCTTAAATTTTAAGGATGGAGGGTTGTTCATTCAAGAAGTAGCTAAATCATCCCTATGTTCCAAAGTTAAGGAAAAATAGGGTAGAGATCCCATATTGATATAGATCAAGGAAAATGTTGGTCAGAAAAAGGTTATGGTATTTGAAATTGGAGAAGATGATATTTTGAGATACCAAGGTAGGTTGTGTGTGACAAATGGGGATAGATTGCGAGAAAAGATTCTCCATAAAACTCATACTTCCAGGTACGTCGTTCATTCCGGCTCCACTAAGATGTATCATAACCTAAAGAAGATTTATTGGTGGAATAATATGAAAAGAGATGTTTCTAAATTTGTGGTTAAGTGTTTGAATTTACAACATGTTAAGGTGGAACACTTGAGGCCAGGTGGTACCTCCCAGGATAGAGCTTTGCCCATATGGAAATGGGAGATGATGAACATGTATTTTGTTACTGGACTCCTCAGATCCCAAAACCAGTATAATTTAATTTGGGTTATTATTGGTTAATTAACCAACTCCGCTTAGTTTTTGCTTGTGAGGATTAATTATTTTGGAGATGATTATGTGAAGCTACCTATCCAGGAGATAGTTTGATTGCATGAGGCTCTAGTATAGATACATAATTCTCTTCTCAATTTTGGCGATCTTTTCAAAAATGTTTGGGTACCCAGGTGAACCTTACCGTCGTTTTCCACCTTTATACAAATAGGCAAGTAGAGCGTGCTATTTAGACTTTAAGGGATATATTAAGGGCTTGCGCGATTTACTTTAAAGGTAGTTGGGTGGATCACTTGCCTCTAATAGAATTCACCTACAATAATAGCTATCACTCTAGCATCCAAATGCCTTTTTTTGAGGCTCTCTATGGTAGGAGGTGTATGTCATCAATTGGATTTTATGAGGTGGGTGAAACTCAATTATTTAGACCTACTCTTGTTCATCAGGTGATGGAAAAGGTAAAAGTCATTACAGAGAGACTTAAGACCGCCCAAGTCGCCAAAAGTCCTATGCCAATGTAAGAAGGAGGGAGTCAGAGTTTGAGGTTGATGATTGGGTGTTTCTAAAAGTTTTCTGTACGAAGAGAGTCATGAGATTCAGGAAGAAAGAAAAGCTTAGTCCTCATTAATTAGGCCCTTATCATATAATGAGGAGGATTGGTAGAGTTGCGTATGAGTTAGATTTTTCCACAAGTTTATCTTTTGTTCATCCAGTCTTTCATATGTCCCTGCTTAAGAAATGTATTAGAGATCATTCACTTATGTTGCCTGTTAAGAAAACTGGTGTGAGAGATTCCTTGTCATACGAAGAAGTACCTATAACAAAAGTGGATCGGCAAGTTCAAAATTTGAGGAACAAGGAGATTGCTTCGGTTAAAGTATTTTGTTGGAACCAAAAGATAGAGGAAGCTACTTGAGAATCCGAGGAAGACAAGAAATTTAGATATCTTTCCTTATTTATTTCTTTGGATAAGGTGGTTTGAGGTATGAATCCTATGCTTACCCCTAGTCTGCTTGATTTCATATTTAAAGACCTTATATATTCATTATTGTATCATTCTTAAGCCTTCATTTAGGGATGAATGATCCCAAGGGGGATAATGATGTAATACCTTACATTTTTTTACTAGAACTTAAACCATCATTCCTACATGTATAGACCCAAAAACCAATGATTCCTATGTAAATATAAGTATGTTAATTAATTATCTAGTGTGGGAACCTATATGTACATGAATTGAGGTCATAGAGGTCTCTTAACTCCAAGATGAGTTTAGAACTTTTCTACTAATAGAGTTTTAGTGGGTGCGCCTACTTGGATAAAACTCCAACGACCATTATTCCTAGAATATGACTATTTAGATGGCCTACTATAAACCAAATGAAAGATATTTGAGTCTTCTTTCCAATGCCACTGGTTTTACCTTAATTTGATATCATAGTACAAACTTATGCCTGATTTACCAATAGGGAGTTTGTCTACCAGGATGCGATGACCAGAGTGACAGACCATCGCACCAACGATGACCCATTGTGCTAAACTGTCACCCTTAAGAAGAAAGATAAAAAACTGATTATTTTTGGATAGTTGGAGTGACGGTCAGTCACAGGAGTAATGATCCGTCGCCCAAACCATCTGCTAGGACAGTTTTGCACTATTATAAAATTTTTAAGGGGGTATTTTGGTATTTTCCCCATCACAAACTCCTCTCCCATGACTTAAATCATCTAATAAGTGTTATTACCCGTTGTTAATCAGATTTAAATGCTCATTATTCTCTCTACTCTCAAGTGAAACAAAATTAGTGTATCTTTCAAAGATCATACTTCCAAGACTAGATTAAAGCTGTTTCAAATTCTTGTTCATAAAAAAGGTACATAAAACGTCCTAAATCTCATAGGGTTTGATTTATAATCTTTTAATCTCTTCCTTGGGTTAATAACTTGAGAATTTTATTTACAATAAGAGCATGAACTTCAAGACTTGCATTCAACCTTATTTGTGCATTTTTACGAGTTTATTTATACATATATGTGTGTGAATTGGTGACATGCTCAATATCATTTGATTGAATAGTTGGCCCAGCCCTTTTCAATTAATTCTAATAGCTGGTTATAGAGTTGATCATTCGGACCTTTCAATTCATAGATGTAGATCTCCGACCAGGTAATGGGGATTTTTGAAAGGAGAGGAGGTTGTAATTGTTTTCCTTACCTAAGTATCCATGTGGAGGGTTTTCTATGATTGTGGTATGTTTTGATGTTGATCTTATTTTCCAATAGTAGTTGATTAAATATTATCAAAGAGAGTAATCTTTCTTTTTAAAAGCTTAAACAAATTTCATAAATGAGAATGCTTAACTAGACCACCATGATTACTAAAAGAGTTTTATTATATGTTTATGAAAGAGTTGGCCACCATATGAATGCCATTTGAAATAAGAACTCTCAGGTGATGTTTAAATTCCTTTGGTGGTCACTAACATGATTTTAATATAAAAGACTATGACATGATATGATGTGATATGATATGGCTTATATGACTTGCAAGTCTTGGTATGACGATACCAAATCAGATAAACGCCATGACAGACTCAGACCAGACTAGACTTCATACCTTTCAGACTACAAACCATGTTTTAAGAGAGTAAGCATGTTTTAAGAGGCTAAAATATGGGCTTAAAAAGAGTTAGGTGGCTAACCAAGAAGGCGCGAATTCAGATAACTTATATCTTGAAACTGTGTTTTGCCGACACGGGATTGATCATGTTCTAAAATATGGTTGATCGTTGCATACTTGCTATATACAGTTGTATATTAGACCAGACACTCCAATCCTTGCGGCAAACTCGTATTGGGGGCTTGACCGATGAGTCAATGTCGGACCCTACATAGCTTGAGGGGTACTTTCAGACTATGTTGGGTATCTTTCCTTGCTTAGAACTAAGTAAATATTGGGATATTATTTATTAAGTAGTTTAGGATTGAATTACATATTTTCAGACTGGTATAATGCTATATAACTCCATGTTATGATTTTTGTATGTTGATTTCACTATTATTATATTTTTAAAAGTTATTATTTTGGCTGTTTTATGTACCAATATATTCCAAATATTGATCATCATCATGGTGGTTGTATTGTCTTATAATGTAGGTTCTAAGGCACAGTCTCGTAGTCCATCTCAGCAGTAGATCCTTTTCAGAAATTCAGAGTTGGTAAGCCTCCCTTACTTTGGAAGGCATTCTATCTATATGTTAGTTTTAGTCAGTTTTATGGTCTAGTCGGGGGCCTTGTCCTGGCCTAGATAGACTAGTACTTTAGTAGAGACTTTATAGATTAGTTTAGACAGGATTTGGGTTACATAGATTGATGTTATGATGTATTTACATTTGATTAAGAGTCTTCCAATCTTTCAGTTTATCTCCCGCACTTTTATTTCATATGGATTATGCTTATGATAGTATGCTAAGGGGTCTCTCGACCTTCGTGGTTTGGGATGCTCATCGCAGCTAGGGCCTCAACTTGAGTTGTGAAAATTGCTCATGTGAGAGAGTCAATCTCGTGATTTATTTGACACTTTTTATTAATAAAACATATTATAACATGCATAAGAGGTATGAACATGAATTCAAGAGTTATATTTGTGAGAATATTGTAACAACCAAGTCATTTTACAAAACAGAAATATTATCATATCCTACACAAACCTAGAACCATAACATTCAAATAAGTATCTAGATATCACCTTTATAAAATGATTAACTATCATTTGTCATGTAGGAATGTATTGTGAATTTATTTATCTAGTTGCTATTATGTCTCTCACAAACTTTATGCTTAATGTCAATGTATTTAATTTTGTTGTGATACTTAGGATCTTTTGTGTATGCGATAGTCGCTTGACTGTCACAATATAAAATCATGGGACCCTAAAAATCTTTGCAATATTCAAATGCTCAAATAATCACTTCAACCAAATATGTTCTTGTACTGTAAATGCATAAGCCACAAATTTAGATTTTATGATTGAAAGGGTTGTGCAGGTTTGTTTCTTACTCTTCCATTCAATAAATATCATTAAGTAAGAAGCATAATCAGAGGTTGATTCTCTATCATATCAGTCACTATCCCAATCAACATCTATATAACCTGTTATGAATAAATCAGATCCACTATAGCAAAATACATAATCTTTAGTTTTATTCAGGTATCGAAAGATTCCCCTTACTACTTTCCAATGGTGTAATGACCGGTTCATTGAATGAATAAATGGATAGAGCTGCGACTTCAATTAAATTATAGGATAACAAAAAACAACGAGATTTTGTTCTTAATTTGAATGATTCCCTTCTATTTTTCAAAAATCCTATTTCATTTTGGGTGGATTTAAAATGAATTAGAATTAAGAAATAGGATTTTCCATAATGGATGGTTTGGAGGGACGTCAAGTGGTTGATATTATACCTCCTAGACCAGAACTTCTTCTTTTCGATCACTACTGAAAATATGTATGGTAAAGGCATGTGACTTACTTTTCATAAGTGTTAGGATTAATTCTTTAGTATGAGAATGCATTTGATATGTAATAAGGTCATACAAATATCCCTATCATAAAGTTAAGTTGAAAGTATCCTTGTCGATTAAATTTTGGGCTAAGTTTAAACTAGGGTAAACTTTAAACAATAATTACTCCTAGAATACAAGGAGTTAGGGGGTACAATACCCACCAAATTTAATGTCTATGAGTGTTATTTACAACGCAATCAACTGTTCATTAATTCGTTTCCTGAGTAAAAAGTTATAACTATTTTACTAAAGACTATCTGTGCTAAAAAAGTTGAGTTGGTTGTAGCAGACCCAAGTCACTATAGCGACATCAACAATAGTTTAAAAGTAGATTTTGATGGGTTTCATCCCCAAAAACTCAAATATATAAACCCTAGAGGGGTGATTTACTCATGATTGGGTTAGAAATCCTTCATTGTAGTAAGATTTTACTCTTGTTTAACAACGTTTAATCCGTTCATCTTCTAGCATCATTAGAATAGAAATTTTATGGTGAAATTTTTATGGCTTAGAACCCTTAAGTTCATGAATTTATCGGGAAAACTCATGTGTAGTATATTTTAACCTAGAATTGATTTTAAATTGTGAGTTAGCTCTTCCTAGTATGAAATTAAGGTTCAAAAACCTAAAATTTGGTAGTTGAGGATCGTGACAATAAAGGAGGAACCATTATATTTAAAACTCCATTAATGGAGTTGAGTTGAGCTTTAAGGAAGTATTTAATGATTAATTAGTCATTGGGTAATTTTTTAGACCATAAATAAGGATAAATTTAGTGGGTTTGAATCCCCAAGGTATTTGTTTGAAGAGTAGTTTATTAATTACCTTATAATTATTATTGTTAGTTGATTTAGCCTTCAAAAACATGAATAAGAAATAAGATCACCCATGATGTAACTACTTAATGGAGTGGCTTGGACACTAGGTAGGTTATGATTTATGAGTAGTAGACCGTGATTAGTAATCATATCTATAATGTAGATTTAACAGGAGAAATCATTCTTAGACTTGTGGGCATGGAGTTTGAATGGATAAAATGTGGATTTACTATACTAAAGACGTAATTGTATGTTATTTTGTTGATGAATGAATTCTTGATTGGTGTTTGGTGTTTGTATGATTTCATGGTGGATTTGTAATGTTAATTATGTGAATATAGATGATAAATGGGACTTTATTAGCCTATAATCTAGTGATTTGTCTAATTAACGTAAAAAGAATGAACTTTATTTTATGTCTATTGAAATATGGGATAATCTTGCTTAAAGTTAGTGATGAGATCTGACTATAGAAGGAGAAGGAGCTAACATAACTTAAAAGCCTAAAGTCAAGTTTGGCTAAGAGTTAGAAAGTAAAAGGTTTAAAGGTGTCCGACTAAAACTAGATCGTAAGTTGAATAGAGTTGAATGATTGGCTAATGAAGTAGGTCTTGAACCTAGTAATGACTTGAAACTAAGTGTCGCTAAATAATCATAAAATCTGGGGTCTCAGTATAGATGAGAAGGATTGGTAGTGAATGAATTTATGAATGGTGGACTAGAATTTATACTCTTTTTGGTTGAATGTGTACTCCTAAAATAAATACTTGAATTTAATGAATATGACTTTATAATGCTTGATAGAATAAGCCATGTATTTGATCTTAGGTCATGCTGTAATTGATGAAACCAATAATTCATATCTACTTGTGATTTAGTATGTTGATAATGCTTAACTTACACCATTATTTTGGTGAAAGGCGATCATTGTCAATATAATAACCCAACTTAGGTTGGAGTCAAATCCACAAGGAGTGTAATTAATCTTTTGAGACCTATGCATGTTGAAAGTCATTAGGTGTTGACCCGCAATGTAGACTTAAAGCAAAACATAAATTAAAGTGGGGGGTATGGTTTAAAATATTATTTCAACAAAATTAACTTATGACACTAATTGAGAGAAATAATTGTATATTAAAATCCAATAAGATAAGAGTCTTAGGGTTATACTTATCCTAGGGGTCATTCATGTATGATTGAGGGTTAGTCCATTTTTTAGTCAAAGGTTTGGGTAGGTCAGATTTTTAACTCTTAATGTGAGCTTTTCAACAACACACCAAGTCGCACTCATGGATTCTTTCGAATACCTTATGAGTGTGCCAATTTCACCAATCCACACCTCAACTAAACTTCCCTATTTCCAGGATGATACCAATAAATCTAGCTACATTACAAAACATCCTAATTTCTAAATAATGCTAAGGAAACAGCTAGTATCAAATAAGTGTTCACTACTACTCATCACCCACATCCCTCTTTCAAGGATAATGTGGGATCCAAATCAATTAGGGTTTTTATAACACCCCGTATTTTGTATGCACTTTTTCAATTTATATGGAACTTGGTATAGACTTGTGGTGTAGGCAATGGAAGAGATTTATTATGCGAGTATTGATAGTATAGATGGAGTTCTAGATACTGCCAATACGTTTTAATGTGACGCGATCAATTTAACATCGATACAACTATCTAACTTGGAATTATAAGCTGGTATTTGAATATAAATTTTAAAGTGACCAAGTGTGTACAAGTTGTAAGTTAGATTAAAGGGATTGGAAGCTGAAAATGGAATAGAATATTGAGGTGCTTGCTAGACTTAATTAATCTAGTAGGTGAGTCACCTACTTAAGCTATTTGGGCCAAACTAATAGACCCATGGCTATGAACCAGATTTGGGCCTATACTAATGTACTCATTTGTGCCCAAATTAAATAAAAGAGGAAGAAAATGGATAAATGGCCCAACTCATACATCTGGCAAGGCCCAAATATAATTGATCCCAACTAAGAAAATATGCAATTAGGTCCATCACCTATGTTGACATTTTGAGTAGCTTGAACTCCTTAAGTAGGTGCATCACCTACTTGGACCAATTTGATCAAATTTGGGGTCCAAAATGCAGCTAAGTGGATGGCCAAAAATAGGGCCTTTATAAGGACAAGTTGCTGGTCATTTTCCCTCATTCTTAAGTCACAAAAAGTCTTTACTTCACAAAATCTCTCTACTTTCTTTAAAGAAACTAGGAGCAGCCCTATATTTCCTTTTAGGGTTCTTGGAGAAACCCCAGTCTTTGCAGCCCAAGGTAAGTGAAAACACTTATGGTTTAGCTTAATTATCTCACGGAAGATTAGGAAAACATGCTATAAGTGCTTAATTATTAATTCATGAAAGAATATAGAACAAGCTACTTGCTCACCTTTTTCTAAGAGATCTCTTTTCTTCTTTGGTTTAAAGTGTGAAGGAAAGTGAAAGTTGAAGTTCTTGAGGAGTTCAAATTAAAAGAATAAGTTGTAGAATTGAGGAAAGGTGGCTGCTCCATTTTATTCTACTTACATATGAATTTGAGAGAGGGTTATGGATGTGTTGTTATTGAGAACTCAAGAGATGATGAGTTCAATAATTGATTACTACAATAGAAGGGATTTGGGGATGTTTTGTGGCCTGTTTTGTATGTACATGTTATAGGCTACCAGGTTGATGTTGGAGAAAGGTGTGACTTCTTCGAATTGAAATATGGAAGAAAGGTGTGGTGGTACACCACCGAACTAATTATTGCTTTTGGTTACTGCCCAATCTGTTTTATGTATTGTTTGGGGAGTGTAATGGAGCCAAGGTGATTTTGGTGAATCTTATAAGAACATGTATGGTATGTGGGTGTAATTGGAGGAGAAAAGGGTTAAAATAACACCCTTGATTAATAGATTAAAGGCTTACTGCCCGGTTACTATTTTGGTAAAGTTAAATAGCCCAACTGGTTGGTTGCTAATACTAGCTTACTATATATTCTATTGTAGATAAGTAATCTAAAAGGTGGGAAGTCAAGTTTGGTTAGTTTTGGAGTTATATAACCAGGTATTTAAGGCATACTCTATTTTGTACTCTTTGGCATAAAATCGGACATTTGTTCCATCAAGTAAGCTTCTAAGGTTATCCTATAAACAAATGATACAAAATAGCAATGTATTATATCCCATGTAGCTAGTGACCTGGTTCCCACTCTCTAATGTGTTAAAACACCTCAACACATGCTTATTATTATGCCTGCATGTCTATTTTCACTAGAAAACTTCAGGAGTTCTCCGTTTACTCAAATAAGACTCATATGTTATTTTCAGCTCCTAAACACTTCATTTGTGTGCCAGCAGCTCCCCACCTCATTGTTGTTGCATTAAGTGCCCATTTACATGTCTTTTATTAGTAGATTATTGTTTCAAGGTACCATACTATTATGACCCCCAAAGTAAAAATCTCAAAGGCTAAATAAACTAAATAATGCAAATCTATAAAATAAGTGGTAGCTTCGGGGAATAAGCCTAGCATAGGCCGATATTGAAACCTTTATATGTGGGTGGCATCTCAGGGGTAAAAGCCTAGCATGGGCCGATCCCAATGTTCATAGATGGGTGGCAGCTCAGGGGCATAAGCCTAGCATGGGCCGATCCCAATTTATCAATTTACCACTGATCAGCTGGTCATTTTCATTATATGACTTACAAAGAATATGAAGTAAGAAAGGTAAAAATAAAGAAAAAAATGTAATGTACATAGTCCTAAAAGTATATATAAAGGTGGTCTACTAATATTACTTATCCACTTGTATCTGAATTCTGTTGAGCTCTTTTATCATGTGTTGTTATCTTTAGCCTTACATATTAAGTACATATTTTCGTACCGACGTCCCTAATGGGGGACTTATATTTCATGCTGCAGTCACAGGTGCTCAGCTAATACACCTAGCTAGTAGGGACACAGGCTATTCAGTGACTATTGGTGAGATCCAGTTGATTTGGGGCTTTCCGAGTGTGTTCTATATATTTTGGTATTATGTAGTAGTCAAGAGTAGGGCGGGGGTTCTATGTATCTTTTAGAGGCTTTGTAGACTAATGTAAAGTTAAACATGGTAGTGTCTTGTCTTTTAGATGTGGTGGCCCCAATGGCCAAGTATTGTATATATAATTTTGAGCTTTCCGATGTTGTTATTTTCAATGATTCATAATGTCATGTTTGTCAGAACCTTTGGTTGTCATAGTTACATGCACGAGAAGTACAAGGTTATGGATTGGTTCTCTCAGGCCTTTACGACTACGGGTGCCTGTCCGCCCCAATAGTATTTGAGGCGTGACAAAAGTGGTATCAGAGCAGGTCATCCTAGGGAGTCTATAAAGCTGTGTCTACGTAGATTCTTCCTTATAGGTGTGTTGTACACCACATCTATAAACAAGAGGCTATACGAATTTAGGGGTTGTTTCTTTTTTTTCACATCCTAGATCGTGCAATAGAGCCCAAGTCATAGGTGAAGTCATATTTAACCACTAAATCTATTTTTTTTCTTATTCTAGTAAAGATGTCGGTTACAAGAAGAAGTATGAACACAGGTAAGAAAGTAGATGTGGTTGCCGGAGAAGGGACTAGCAAGTCACCACCTGGACAAGCTAATCAAAGTAAGGCTCAATCCAAGTTTGTGTCATAAACTTCTTCTACTTCTCCATCTCCGAAAGATCTAAGGAGGAGAAAAAACGTATCCTCAGAACCACCTATTAATGTTACTGATCAAGATCTAAGGAATGCGGTGAAATTGTTGGCTCGTATAGTTGCTGGACAAGTTTAAGGAAAAAATATTCCAACCACAGGTTCTAGTGGTGCAGATAGGGCAGCTAGCCTACAAACACAGGATTTCCTTAAGCTAGATCCTCCCACATTCACCAGATCAGATATTAATGAAGACCCAAAAGATTTTATCGATCAAATCCAATGGGCTCTAGATGTCATGCATATATCGAGTAAAGAGATAGTTGAGCTAGCAACATATAGATTCAAATAAGAGGCTATATTTTGGTATGAAGTCTGGAAATAATCTAGGGGTATCAATGCACCTTCAGCTACTTGGAAAGAGTTCAAAGAAGCATTTCTTGATCATTACCTTCCATTTGAGATTCGAGAAGCCTGTGCAAATCAGTTCCTGAACATGCACCAAAAGAATATGAGCATAAGAGAGTACAACCTCCAGTTTAACTCTTTGGCTAGGTATGCTCCTAATGTAGTAGCTACTATGGTTGATAGAGTTCATTGATATGTGGATAGATTGAATCCATATCTGGTTAGAGATTGTACTATTACTGCTTTGAACAAAGACATAGACATAGCAGGGATACAAGCTTTTGTATAAAAAATAAAGGATCAGAGACAAAGAAGAAAAACACAAGAATTGGAAAGAGGGTATTCCAAGAGGGCCAAATCTATGGGGCAATTTATGGCATCCCAAAGAGAGTTTAGGCCTTAATTTTCTAATAGACCGCCTAGGCCATTGTCTTCTTATTCTACAGCTGGTGCTCCACCATATTTTTAAGGGTCTAAAGGAAACCAGTTTGGGCAAAGAAGTAAGAGCTGGAGTTTAAGAACAATGGGGTATCAAGATCAAGGGAGTATGATCCAATTAAGAACCCATCAGCAGCCATGTAAACAATATGGAAAGCTTGATTTAGGTGCATGTCAGTTTGGGACATGCGTGATATGGCATAACCTACTAGATCAGCCGTTGCATCATTATCATCAATGCCTTCTTTAAAAAGGGGTGTATAACCTATAGGTCATGGTAGAGGTGGTAAAGGAGCATCTACCTCTAGTGGAGTTAAGAATCGTATGTATGCTCTAGCAGATCGACAAAATTTAGAGGCTTCTCCGAATGTGGTTATAGGTAGATTGTCCATACTTTCACATAATATATATGCATTAATTGATTCGGGTTCTACATTATCATATGTCACTCCATTGGTTGCGGGAAAGTTCAAAAGAACACCAGAATGGCTAGTTAAGCCATTTGAAGTATCTACGCCAGTTGGTGAATCTATTATAGCTAGGAGAGTGTATCAAAATTGTATAATAACTATTTGTGATCGCGATACAATGGCTGACCTTGTTGAGTTAGAAATGGTAGATTTTGATGTTATAATGGGTATGTATTGGTTGTCTTTTTGTTGTGTCGCAGTATATTGCCGAACTAAGAGGGTGTATTTCCATTTTCCAAGAGAGGCAGTCCTTGAATGGAGGGGTAACATTGGTGCGCCAACAGGTAAATTTATTTCTTATTTTAAGGAAAAAAGGATGATTTCCAAGGGTTACATATATCATCTAGTTAGAGTGAAAGATATAGATGCGAAGCTACCAACACTTCAAATTATTCCAGTGGTAAATGAATTTCCTGATGTATTTTCTGAAGATCTTCCAGGTTTGCCTCTAGAATGAGAAGTGGAGTTTGGTATTAATGTGATTCTAGGTACTCAACCATTCTCAATTCCTCCGTATAGAATGGCCCCGACAAAATTATGGGAGTTGAAAGAGAAATTAAAAGACTTACTAGAAAAAGGATTCATAAGTCCTAGTATGTCCACTTGGGGCACACCAGTGTTATTTGTGCATTAGAAAGATGGATCATTGAGAATGTGTATTGACTATCAACAACTGAATAAGGTGACTATTAAGAACAAATATCCCCTTCCGAGAATTGATGACTAATTTGATTAGTTGCAAGGCACCAAGTGTTTTTCAAAGATTGATTTGAGGTCTGATTACCACCAAATGAGGGTCAAAGAGAAGGACATACCCAAGATAGCTTTTCAAACATGGTACGATCTTTATGAGTTTTTAGTCATGTCCTTTGGGCTAACTGATGCACCCGAAAATTTTATGGATTTGATGAATAAGGCGTTCAAGCCATTCTTAGATATGTTTGTTATAGTTTTTATAGATGATATTCTTGTTTATTCGAGATCAAAAGTGGACCATGCTATTTACTTACGATAGGTGTGATAGATTCTTCGTGATCATAAGCTATATGCAAAGTTCTCTAAATGTGAATTTTGGTTAAAATCTGTGGCATTGCTGGGTCATATTGTATCTGGAGAAGGAATAAAGGTTGATACTCAAAAGATAGAAGTTGTAAAGAACTAGCCAAGACCTACAACGCCTATAGAGATTCGTAGTTTCTTTAGATTAGCAGGTTATTATTGAAGGTTTGTTGAAGGATTTTCTTCAATTTTTGCACCTTTAACAAAGCTAACATACAAAGCATCCAAGTTTCAATGGAATGATGCATGTGAAAGAAGTTTCCAAGATCTGAAGAATAAGTTGACTTCTATTCCCGTATGGTGCTTCTAGAAGGTACAAAGGGGTATGCAGTGTATTGTGATGCTTTAAAAATAGCCTTAGGGTGTGTATTACTGCAGCATGGTAAAGTCATAGCATATGCCTCAAGACAATTACAGCCACATGAAAAGAACTATCCGACACATGATCTGGAGCTAGCAACGGTTATATTTTCCTTAAAGATATGGCGTCACTACTTGTATGGGATTCATGTTGACATATATACTAACCACAAGATTTTTCAATATATCTTTAATCAGAAGGACCTAAATTTGAGGCAGTGAAAATGGCTTGAGCTATTAAAAGACTATGATGTTGATATCTTGTATCATCTAGGAAAAACAAATATATTAGCTGATGTGTTAAGTCGTAAGGCTATGGTGGGCACTTATGGGCAGCCTACGGAATGATAGGAGATGACTAGGGATCTATACCAATTATCCAATTTGGGGGTTCACCTTCTTGAAACTCCAGATGAGGGGTTTATTGTGCATAATGCAGCAGAATCTTCATTAGTAGCTGAAGTGAAAGAGAAGCAATATGCAGATCCCATTCTATTACCACTTAAGGAGTATGTACAATATGGTATGACAAAGGCATTTGAGATTAGGCAAGAGGGAGTACTTTGGTGCCAAAATAGATTGTGTGTACCTAATGTAGATGGGCTAAGAAAAAGGATTATGACAGAGGCACATCATTCAAGGTATTCCATCCATCCAGGGTCAACTAAAATATATCATAATTTGAAAGTAGTGTATTGGTGAGGTGACATAAAGAAGAACATTGTAAAATTTGTAGCCGAATGTCCAAATTATCAAAGAGTTAACATAGAGCACCAAAAGCCTAGGGGCTATATGCAATGTATAGATCTTCCAATCTGGAAGTGGGACATGATCAACATGGATTTCATCACTGGTTTGCCTCGTACATCTCGAAATTTTGATTCTATATAGGTGATAGTTGATAGGCTTACCAAATCAGCACACTTTCTATCAGTTAGGACCACTTATACTGTTGAAGAGTATGCCAAATTGTATATCAAAGAGATAGTTCAACTGCATAGAGTTCCAACCTCAATTATATCATATAGGGGATCTCAATTTACTATAAATTTTTGAAAGTCTTTTAAGAGAAATTTGGAAACACAAGTTACTTTAAGCACAACTTTTCACCCTCAAAAAAATGGACAAGCAGAACGTACCATTCAAACACTTGAAGATATGCTACAAGCATGTATATTGGACTTTAAAGGTAGTTGGGATGATCATTTACCTCTCATCGAGTTCTCCTACAATAATAACTATCATTTAAGTATCAAAATGGTGCAATATGAAGCTTTGTATGGAAGAAAGTGTAGATCACCAAATGGGTAGTTTGAAGTGGGTAAAACTGCCTTGTTCAGGCCAGATCTTGTTCATCAAGCTATGGAAAAGGTTAAAGTGATCCAACAGTGGCTAGAGATAGCCCAAAGTTGACATAAGTCATATACAGATGTTAGAAGAAGGGGGCTAGAGTTTGCTATAGGTGATTCGGTATTCTTGTAGGTGTCACCAATGAAAAGGGTTATGAGATTTGGTAAGAAATAAAAACTAAGTCCACATTATATAGGCTCATATGAGATTAATCAGAGGTTTGGCCAAGTCTCTTATAAATTAGAGCTACCCTAAGAGCTCTCAATAGTTTATCCAATATTTCACGTTTCAATGCTTCGAAAGTGTATGGGAGATCCATCTCATATTACTCTTACTGAAGATGTACAAGTTATGGAAGATCTCACCTATGAATAAATTCCTATTCTATCCTAGATCGACAAGTTAAAAAGTTAAGGAATAAGGAAATAGCTTCTGTAAAAGTGCTTTGGAGAAACCAACAAGTAGAAAATATAACATGGGAAACTAAAAAAGTGATGAAATCTAAGTACCCCCATTTGTTCAAATACAAAGAGAAAATCCAAGATACTGGATTAGAGCAATAACAAGTAAGTATAATATTTAGGTACTATGTGATAATAGGGATATTATACTTAGGCTTGAACTTGTTTTGGTTGGACAGTTATGCTAACTTTCTAGGACAAATGTTCTTAAGGGGGGGAGGATGTAACACCTCGTATTTTGTATGCACTTGTTCTATTTATATGGAACTTGGTATAGCCTTGTGGTGCAGGCAATGGAAGAGATTTATTATGCGAGTATTGATAGTATAGATGGAGTTCTAGATACTGCCCATAGATTTTAATGTGATGTGATCAAGTTAGCATCGATATAACTATCTAACTTGGAATCGTAAGATGGTATTTGAATCTAAAGTTTAAAGTGACCAAGTGTGTAAAGTTGTAAGTTAGATTAAAGGGATTAGGAGTTGGAAATGGAATAGAATATTGAGGTACTTGCTTGACTTAATTAAGCTAGTAGGTGAGTCACCTACTTAAGCTGTTTGGACCAAACTAATGGACCCATGGCTATGGACCAGATCTGGGCCTATGCTAATGTACTCATTTGGGACCAAATTAAATAAAAGAGGAAGAAAATAGATAAATGACCCAACTCACAAATCTGTCAAGACCCAAATATAATTGAGCCCAACTAAGAAAATAAGCAAGTAGGTGCATCACCTACGTTGACATTTTGAGTAGCTTGAACTCCTTAAGTAGGTGCATCACCTACTTGGACCAATTTGATCAAATTTGGGGTCCAAAATGCAGCTAAGTGGATGGCCAAAAATAGGGACTTTATAAGGCCAAGTTGCTGGTCATTTTCCCTCATTATTAAGTCACGAAAAGGCTATACTTCACAAAATCTCTCTACTTTCTTTAAAGAAACTAGGAGCAGCCCTATATTTCCTTTTAAGGTTCTTGGAGAAACCCCAACCTTTGCAGCCCAATGTAAGATAAAACACTTATGGTTCAGCTTAATTATCTCATGAAAGATTAGGAAAACATGCTATAAGTTCTTAATTATTAATTCATGGAAAAATATAGAACAAGCTACTTGCTCACTTTTTTCTAAGATATCTCTTTTCTTCTTTGGTTTAAAGTGTGAAGAAAAGTGAAAGTTGAAGTTCTTGAGGAGTTCATAGTAAAAGAATAAGTTGCAGAATTGAGGTAAGGTAACTGCTCCATTTTGTTCTCCTTATATATGAATTTGAGAGAGGTTTATGGATGTGTTGTTATTGAGAACTCAAGAGATGATGAGTTTAATAATTGATTGCTATAATAGAAGAGATTTGGTGATGTTTTGTGAACTGTTTTGTATGTACATGTTATAGGCTTCCAGGTTTATGTTGGAGAAAGGTGTGACTAGTTCAAATTGAAATATAGAAGAAAGGTGTGGTGGTACACCACCGAACTAATTATTACTTTTGGTTACTACCCAATCTATTTTGTGTATTGTTTGGAGAGTGTAATGAAGCCAAGATGGTTTCAATGAATCTTACTTGTAAGGTATGTGGGTGTAATTGAAGGAGAAAAGGGTTAAAATAACACCCTTGGTTGATAGATTAAGGTCTTACTGCCCAGTTACTATTTTAGTGAAGTTAAATAGCCCAAATGTGTTGGTTAGTTGCTAATATTAGCTTACTATATATTCTATTATACATAAGTAATCTAAAAGGCGAGAAGTCAACTTTAGCTATTTTCGGAGTTATATAACCAAGTATGTAAGGCAAAGTCTATTCTGTACTCTTTGCCATGAAATCGGATATTTGTTCCATCAAGTAAGCTTCCAAGGTTATCCTATAAACAAGTGATACAAAATAGCAGTGTATTATATCCCATTAGCCAATGACCTTATTCTCACTCTCTAACGTGTTAAAATACCTCAATAAATGCTTATTATTAAGCTTGCATGTCTATTTTCACTAGAAAACTTTAGGAGTTCTCCATTTACTCAAATAAGACCCATGTGTAATTTTCAGCTCCTAAACACTTCATTTGTGTGCCATCAGCTCTTCACCTCATTGTTGTTTCATTAAGTTCCCATTTACATGTCTCTTATTAGTAGATTATTTTTTCAAGGTACCATTATATTATAACCACCAAATTAACAATCTCAAAGGCTAAATAAACTAAATAACACAAATCTATAAAATGAGTGGCAGCTTAGGGGCATAAGCCTAGCATGGGCCAATCTCAACACCTTTATGTATGGGTGGAAGCTCAGGGGGAAAATCCTATCATGGCCCAATCCCAATGTTCATATGTGTGTGGCAGCTCAGGGGCGTAAGCCTAGCATGGGCCGATCTCGATTTATCTGTTTACCATTGATCAGCTGGGCATTTTCATTATATGACTTAAAAAGATTATGAAGTAAAAATGTAAAAATAAAGAAAAGAATGTAATGTACGTAGTCCCAAAAGTATATATGAAGGCGGTCTACTAGTATTACTTATACACATATATCTGAATTTTGTTGAGCTCTTGTATCATGTGTTGTTACCTTCAGCCTTACATAGTCAGTACATATTTTTGTACTGACGTCCCTCATGGGGGATATGTATTTCATGATGCAGGTACATGTGCTTCAACTAATACACCTCGCTAGTTGGAGCACAGGCTATTCAGTGACCATTGGTGAGCTCTAGGTTGATTCAAGGCTTTTTGAGTGTGTTCTATACATTTTGGTATTATGCAGTATTCAAGAGTAAGGAGAGGGTTTGTCCCGACCCTAAATAAGTCTATGTATATTTTACAGGCTTTGTAAACTAATGTAAAGTTAAACATGGTATTGTCTTGTCTTTTAGATGTGGTGGCCCCAATGACCAAGTGTTGTATGTATAATTTTAAGTTTGCCTATGTAGTTATTTTCAACGATTCATAATTTCATGTTTGTCGGAACCTTTGGTTGTCATAGTTACATGCATGAGAAGTACAAGGTTATGGATTGGTTCTCTTGGGCATTTACAGCTTCGGGTGCCTGTCCGCCCCAATAGGATTTGAGGCGTGACAGTTTTCACCTACAATTATCAATCAAATCAAAGAGTAATAGCAAAACCCAACATCAATAACTA
This sequence comes from Capsicum annuum, assembly GCF_002878395.1. NCBI lineage: Eukaryota > Viridiplantae > Streptophyta > Magnoliopsida > Solanales > Solanaceae > Capsicum > Capsicum annuum. The sequence continues at coordinate 202,232,449 of NC_061113.1, read as the reverse complement.
ATAATTTGGATTACACCCATATACTTTACACTCTATTCAAGAATAACCCCAAGATAAATATTTAGCTACTCATGAGATTTGAGAAGATATATACCCAAGTTAACATTCAATGCTTCCATTGAAAATCAAAGTAAGAGTAATCCACACTTCAAAGTAAATTACAACTAAAAATCTCTTAGAACTTTAACACAATTGTTCTTTCCCAAATTGGAAGGGTTTCTCTCAATACAAACTCAAAAATCAATTGGAAGATGCCTCAATTGTGTAAGGGTTCTGCCCTTTTGAGAATTTGGGATCAACTGCGTGAAATGACAAAACTTCCCTTGGACATGGAGATTTTCCATCATGATCACATTCTTTGGATCGTGATCATGCTTCTGCAACCGAGTAGCATCTTACCGCGATCATGGTACCTCAGGGTCTTCTGATCCCTGGTTGATTGACCGTAATTCTGACGTTGAGGATCATGATTGCGGTACTTAAGGGCCTCCTGATTCCCATATCATGCTTTTTTTTGTCGATTTTCCTTTCCTTTCAGCTTGATTACCATTCACTTTCATCATAATCCCTACAAAACCATATAAGATGGATATGAATGCATTCAAATGGATAATTATTCTCAAATATACAATTTAATCATAGTAATGTGCACAAACTTAGATGTCAATGAGTGGTAAATTTCCCACTCATCATATGTTAAAGTATGATTGTTGTTTACCTGAAATAATTAACTCGAGTTGACCAAATATTTAGGTGGTTGCCTGTATTTGTAATGAATACTTAAGGAGGGAATTTGTTAAATAATATTCTAAGTGTAATCATATTCAATGAACTTACAAGTAAAGCTTGTAATTGTTATCATTATTTTTTTGTTGTTGTAATATTCTATTTCTTATTTATGGGATGTATTAATATTTGGACATATTTATGAAATTAAATGATATGATTCATGGGTTGTGTCACGATCTGAGGCTACCCCCTAGTCACAACACGGTGCTTAGAATAACAAGTGATCCCAAGCTAACCCATGTACTGGCATACTACTTGAGAAACTAATTTTAAAATGTATATAAAAGCTAAATTTACTGAGAAGAAATATAATCATGACATAATATGAATAAATACGATACTGATAAAGTTTACAACATGATAAAACTGAAGAAAGAACTGGAATTACATATCATGACTCTGACTCACTATCTATGAAGCCTCTACTTTACTGACTATAGATAGATGGGACATTCCTCCAACTACCACTAATTAATACATATGGATAATAAAAATACAAAACATGAACTACGATGGACTGGAGTCCTTGAAATAAGAGGACTTATCACCTGCTGGCTGAAAACTGAGAACTGTCTGATCCTTGTGTGTGGACTACATCTGGTACCTACATTATAACAGAATGTAGCCACAAACACATATATGTGGTTAGTATTTTCGAATGTACCGAGTATATACAGACATGCACTAAATCATGAAAATATTTAAACATATTTTAAAATTGAGGACATATGTTATTTGCTGAAACATACATTTAAAATATGGCTATACGTGCAAACTGAAAGTCATAGTGGGTTTATAAATCATGAGCTGAAAACAATTTTGTAAGCTAAGAAACGGTAAAACATTAATACGATATGTAAATCTTATGTAAAGCTTAATAGACTGTAAAACCGTACTTAGGATCATATATGGATACTGAGCATAAACACATGAATATGTAAAACTGAGAATGCAAGAATAAGTAAAGTATGTACTAAAATAATCTGAATAACTAATATCTGAATAACTGAAATAATCTGTAAAACTGACTGAATAAATACTAAAATTTGTCTACTTGGTTAAGCAAACCTGAACTGAGATAAATGAATACTAACCAAAACTATGGGAGCTATCAAGTAACCAACATAAATCGTGTGAGCTATCATGGAGTCCAACATCCGACCCACATTGAGGAGGGCTATTCTATCCTTTCCATCAGAGTAGAACCTGAACTGGACTGGAGTGATCACTATACTAAACTCATACTGGGGAAGGGAAACACTCTCTAGCGAGACCCCTAAACTAATGGTAGCATGTAGTTTCTTGGGAAGTAGGATGTGTTGAACCTACACTTCCCTCTCGTTGATAAATCTTACTCCCAACTTAAAGACACTAAAATACTAACTGGTGCATACACTGAAGCTAGTAGGCTTGAGTCATGGTAGTTTGGAAACATCAGTGTATACAGAGTCTGAAGTAATCATAAATATGTAAACTGATAGTGCTCAACATGATCATATATAACAAACTGAGTTTAACAATAAAAACATGGGTTGACTGATTCATTACTTGAAAAATCTAAAACTTAAGTAAACACATAGGTATCGGGTTTTTATAACCCGCCAGCACTGAATGATACTTTAAATATGATACATCATTAAAACATTAGTAGTAAATTATAATTGGGGAATCCAAAAACATAATGCATTTGAATACTAACCTCGAGAATTACAACATGGGGATGATTTAAACTTGAGAGGATATCATGTTTATGTGACTTAATACATGAATTTGATAACTTGACATGATATTGACCAAACATGACATGGGAGTTTGAAATTTAAATCATATAGAATCATAATTCACATAGAAAAGATAATAGCATGACTTTAATGTAAGATTCATAATGAAACATGGGAAAAGTTCATAATTTTTACCGAGTTAAATCATAGTAAAGAGTAAAATTCATACTCAAACCAAAAAGAGGATTTTTGGGACTCGATGGGTGAAAGGAACCCATTGATGAATACCCCACATACCTCAATGGTTAAATTTTTTAAGAAAGCTTGAACTTGAAAACTTGAAAACTTAAACTCTTGAATTCTTTGGAGGAGAAGCTTGAATTCCTCGCTCTAGGGAAGGGGGAGGGTTTCTACGTGAGTTATTTTGATGATAATGGGCAAATAATCCCCTTTTGAGGCTTTAATCCGTTACTTGGGAGCTTGGGGCAAGGGTAAATGACTAAAATGCCCCTTGGGTTGTTAATTATGGATGCGAGAAACATATTCTCCATGCCGTGGAGACTAACACGGGGCTTAAGGTTCGCATTGCGGGGCTATCATGGACCCTTACTAATTCTTTCAAAAATGGTCATAACTTTTTGCTTGGATATCGGATTAAGACGAAATCGGTATAGTTGGAAAGCTAATTAAAGTATCTATAATTTGGTGGGTCTTTAGATGCCAAATTCTACATATGTAAAAATCTATACACGTTCAAAGTTTACCCTCTTAGAATCAAATATAAATTTGGCAGAATCAAAGGCTCTTAGCTCAACTTTGCTCTAAGTGATTCCTATGAACATTTTCACCTAATAAGCAGTATTTACACTAGGATAATGATCATGACACATGTAGTCAAATATAAATCACGGGAGTAGATTTTATACATGTAGGAATGACTGTTTGAATTCTAGCCCAAAAATGTAGGGTATTACATTATCTCCCCTTGAAATCATTCCTCCTCGAATGATCGATAGGAACTTGTTGAAGTCTTATAAGTATGGAATAATGTAGACTTGACATGTCTTATAACAAAGGATATAGATGAGCTGAAACATTAAAACTTCCATCATGAGATTGATTTCTGAGCTGACTTGACTCTATTAACTGTAAGGAGCTGATTCTTGTTAAGAGTTTAGAACTCACTTGAAATATTCATGATATGATCATACATATATAAGTGCACAGTAATAACTAATTCAATAAAATTCCAAAAGTTACTAAGGAGGGAATAAAGTACGTAACTTCTCATTAGGAATTGTTCCTTGACAAAACACATATAGGAATCAAAAGAAAAGGGCTTCATGGCATCACCAAGTACATTATGTAAGCACGAATCATGAGAAAACAAGTCTAAGGTTGTACAAGGGGTATTACAATTCCTGAGCTGGAATACTTGGAAAACTGAGATCATTCATTGGACACTTATGAAATGAATCATGACTGAATTAAAGACATGATGTATAATGCCCCAAAAATGGGCCCCGAAGCGTCACACGGTGCTTAAGGCTTCAAGTAGCTCCAAGATAACCCTTTGAGCCTTCTACTTCACATAATAACTTACTTAGAGATAAAATAGACAAATCACAAGCACTGTTATAACAAATCATAAGAAATACGATGCAAATATTGTATCCAAACAACCATAATACTAGAAATCTCAACATAATAACAATCTGACAATTACTCTAACAAAGCCTCAAGTACTCAAGAACTAGAGAGCCACTGAGACCGATCCCAAACTGACTCAGACTGGACTGAAAACAATAGAGCATATACTAAAAAATACTGAAATGCCTGAAGAAAGGTCCTCGAACCATAAGGACTCACTGCTGCTGAGATGTAGATAAAAGTGCTCAGAAATCACTGACGAGGCTGGGACTGAGCAGCTGAACCTACATTATAAGATAATGTAGCACACAGACGTATATGTGGATCAACACTTTGGGAATGTACTGAGCATATGGGGGTGTATACAAATAATTAATCAATATCACAAGTTTTTAATAGAAAATATGCATGCTATAATAGATGACTCACTTAGCTTGAATAAAATTCTCATAAATTATGGATAGGAAACAGATAACCACGTGAGTCATTTCACTTTATGCAGGATTTGTATTCTTTCTTTGTTCTCAACTTGTAAGCTAGATGAAATCTCAAAATATCAACTTTCAGGACAAAAGCTATAATCTCATGAAAATAAGAAACTTATTTGGAACTTAATAATCATAACACATGAAAACTTTAGAAATCATAGGGCCATAGCCTTCAAAATCAATATACCTTCAAACTTACACTTTTAGCTTAAGGATAGTAAATCTTCTTTAAAACTCAAGAACTTGACACTTTAGGGACTTTAAGACTTGATACTCTAGAAAACTTAAGATACTTTGGAACACTTGAGACTCAGAATTATATAACTTTGGGAGTTTCTTCTAACCGACATAAACCATGTGAGCTACATGGAGTCCAACATCTTTCCCACGTTGGGGAGAGCTGTTCTATCCTTTCCATAAGAGTATAAAATTTAAATTTTAGTGATCACTAGCTTAACCCACTTGGGGTAAATCAGATACCTACACTCCTCCAACTACCACTAATCAATACATATGGATAATAAAATACAACACATGAACTGTGATGGATTGGAGTCCCTAAAATAAGAGAAATTATCACCCGCTGGATGAAAGCTGAGAACTGTCTGACCCTGGCGTGTGGACTATATTTGGTACCTACATTATGAAGGAATGTAACCACAAACGCATATACGTGGTCAATACTTTGGAATGTATTGAGTATATGAAGACATGTACTAAATTATGGAAATTTGTAAACATGGTTTAAAATTGAGGACGTAAGTTATTTTCTGAAACATACATTTAAAACATGGCTATATGTACAAACTAAAAGTCATAGTGAGGTTTATAAATCATGAGTTGAAAATAATTCGGTAAGTTCAAAAATGGTAAAACATGAATACAATATGTAAATCTCATATAAAGCTAAATAGACTGTAAAACCATACTGAGGATTATATATGGATACTGAGCATAAAAATATGAACATGTAAAACTGAGAATGCAAGACTAAGTAAAGCATGTACTAAAATGATCTGAATAACTGAATAACTAATATTAGAATAACTAACATAGTCTCTAAAAGTAACTGAATAAATATTGAAATCTGTCTACTTGGTCAAGTAAACCTAAACTGAGATAAACTAAATATTGACTGAAACTGTGGGAACTATCATGGAACCGACATAAACCATGTGGGCTATCATGGATTTCAACATCTGACCCACATTGAGGAGGGATGTTCTATCATTTCCATCAGAGTAGAACATGAACTAAACTTGAATGATCACTAAACTAAGCCTATATTAGGCAAGGGGAAATACTCTCTGGCAAGGCCCCTAAACCTACGGTGGTACATAATTTCTAGAAAAGTAGGATGCGCTGAACCCACACTTTCCTCTAGGTTCTAAATCCTTCTCCTAATTGAAATATAATGAAATACTAGCTGGTGCATGCACTGAAGCTGGTAAGCTCGAGTCATGTTATTTTGGAAACATCAGTGCATATAGAGTCTAAAATATCATAAATATGTAAATTGATAGTGCTCAACATGATCATATCAAAATGACTTTAACAATAAAATCATGGGTTGACTAACTCATTACTTGAAAATTCTGAACCTTAAGTAAACACATAGGTATTGAGTGTTCATAACCCACCATCACTAAATGATACTTTAAATACAATAACATCATTAAAACATTGGTAGTAAATCATAATTTGGGTAACCCAAAAAATAAAGCATTTGAATAACTGCTAACTTTGAGGATTACAACATTGGGATGAGTTAAACTTGAGAGGATATCATGTTTACATAACTTAATACATGAATTTGATAACTTGACATGGTATTGACCAAATATGGCATGGGAGTTTGGAATTTAAATCATATAGAATCATAATTCACATGGAAAAGCTCATAGCAAGACTTAAATTTAAGCTTCATTAGGAAACATGGGAAAAGTTCATGATTTTTATCGAGTTAAATCATAGTAAAGAGTAAAATTCATACTCAAACTAAAATGAGGATTTTTGGGACTTAATGGGTGAAAGAAACTTGTTGATGAATACCCCACATACCTCAATGGTTAAATTCTTAAAGAAGGATTGAACTTGAAAACTTGAAATCTTGAATCCTTTGAAGGAGAATCTTAAATTCCATGCTCTAGTGAAGGGGGAGGGTTTCTTCATGAGTTATTTTGATGATAATAGGCAAATATTTCCCTTTTAAGGCTTTAATCCGTCACTTGGGTGCTTAGGGGAAAGGGGAAATGTGTAAAACACATCTTGGGTTGTTACTTATGGATGTAGGAAAAAAATCCTCTGCGTTGCTGAGGCTAAAATAGGGCCTAAGGTCCGCGTCATGGAGCTATTTCAAATCCTTACTATTTCTCACAAAAATAGTCATAACTTTTCGCTTGGGTGTCAGATTAAGACAAAATTGATATCGTTTGAAATATAATTCAATTATATATAATTTGTTGGGTATTTATATGCTAAATTCCATATATGTAACAAGTTATACACATTCAATTTTGACTCTTGTCAAATCAAATACCAAAATTTGGGTTTATCAAAGGCTTTTAGCTCAACTTTGCTCTAATTGATTCCTATGAATATTTTTCACTTAATAAGTGTTCTTCACACGAGAATAATTATCATGACACGTGTATAAAAATACAAATCATGGGATTAGTGTTTACACAAAGGGGAACAACGGTTTGAATTTTAGCCTAAAAATACTGGGTGTTACAGGTTGTCTTGGATACCATGCCAGTACAGTACATAAATAAAAGCTTGACCACTAAAGGTCATAACTTTTGGATGCACCCATAAAAACCCTAACATGGATGTAAAAGTTAAGTTTGAGTGTGACGGTTCCTTGAGTGAACAGGGTATATCATTATTATAGTTATTGTTATATATATTGGTTCCATGAGTGGACCAAGTTACATTGTGGTTGTTGAACTATGTTGCTTGATATATTTGGGATTCTTATGTAGTCAATTACTTGACATATATTTTGGGGTACTTTTTGTTAAATTCATAGTTGTTGAGTTGATCATGGTTTGACTTGATTTGTTGTCTTTTAAATTGTACTTGATGGAAGTTGTAGAGTTACTTGAAAAGGCTAGGTGTCATAAAATTGGGGTATTTATCAAGATGTGTGCTCATATATTGACTTAATAACTATTGAGGTTAAGCAAGTGGGAGTTAGGATGGATGATACTTGATGTGAAGGTGATGAATAGTCAATGAAAATAAGAAGGGAAATACTCTTAGTTAAAACAAGAGATAGAGATAACATTAGTGGATGAAAGTGTTAGGAATTAAATTGTTATATAAGTTGTCATGTTTTAATTTTGTGATTTCTATATTGTGTTTATTGATGTGTTATGGTTTCGTAGAAGTTTTGATGCTTAAAACTACAAAATATGCAGTTACTTAGGCCATTTTGTTAGATATGGTGTGTTTTGTGTTGTGTTTTGCAGGAAACCAGGTTCTGGGAGCTAAATTAGAGAAACAAAGTAAAAGTTGAAGTTTTGGACCATTTATGTGGGAACCTATGGATCATAGGTACTAAGTACATAGTGTAGGTGCCAGAACAAGTGTCAGAGGATTGAAATATAGAGATTTAGAAATTGAAAAATTTAAGCCTGCCACCTATAAAAGGCACCAACGACCTGTAGGTGCCAGTGCAAAGTCTATAAATTGAAGTTGAAGTTTCAGAGGATTCTGCAGATGTTTGGGAGTCTTCCACCTATGTGGGGCCTCCTACGGTTTGTAGATGCCACCTACGGCCCATAAGTGGCTCCGTAGGTGGCACCGACTCCAGTTTTCCTCTTTTGGTTGGGATTGGTTTCCTAGGATTTCCATGTATTCTATTATACCCTTTTGACATTTTTAAATTAGTTTACGTACTCTTATCATTCACAAATATATATTTTAATTCTGATATGTTATTTTGATCTTGGGATTGTGTTCTTAGATTTTTGTTTATTATTTAATTTGAGATTTTGGGTTCTTATCGTAAATTATTGTGAGATTGATTTAATGCTTTCAATTATGAATTCCATTGATTATTTCACAACGATAAGCAGCTAAATCCCTTAGTTAGGGTTGTGGGAACTATAACAAGGTAGGGGAAGTGCGACGTTGTTCCCAATCAATATTCTTCCAAATGCTAAGAACCCACCTATATTTACTACTTACTTCAAAAGAGAGGTAAAGAGTATGAAAAGAACATCACAACAGTAATTTGGAGCTAATTATCGATATAAGCTAATCAGCCTCATCTACTTCAGCTAATTATCTTTATCTAATTAACTAGAAACTCAAAAGATAATAGTTAATCTGGGATCTAGGATAAGGGTTAGTAAGGCAACACTCTAAGACTCAAAAGGTAAAGAGTGAAATTCACTAATGCATTCACAATATGATTAGTGATACATAACTTATCAGATTTTGCATGTAAGATATTGGGATGGTTCAACGGAGCACAATAAACGTAGTGAGTTAAAAATCTATAGAAACACAGTCTTAGTGTTCATTTCAAATTGTTTACAATCAAAAGAATTTGAGTTTTGTTACATCTTAATATTCAAAGGAAAATCCCCCCATTTAATTTCTGCACTGCCTGGTGATTTCAGTAAGTTTGAGAGATAGTTTCATGTATTCCCTGTGGGTTTGATCCTAATCTAGTTGGGTTACTATATTTTGACAATGACCACTTTATCCTCATAAGGAGGTGTAGTTTGGGAATTAATCAAAAGTTTGGTATCGTTATTGGGGAATATGGTGTGATTATTAATTGAATTGTTGAAGTTTTTAGGTTTTATTTTTCTGTTCTTCATGGGGTATACACCGATGTATGCCTAGCATGAGTAGTCAAGGAAATACCTCACTCCTCATTAATCTTAAACACAAAAAAAATCCTATAGTCAAATCGTAGAATGATAGAACATGTACGAGAAGGTAATCTTGAAGGGGTTTAGGACAATCCAAATATTGTGTATCCCCCTTCGCATGGTGTTCCTCAGGAGACTGCAGATTAGACTACTGATAGATTACTAGTGAAAGCCAATGTAGTGAGAGATGCTGAGGCCTGTCGTATGGCTCAGGAGGTAGAGCTGGCAAGGTAGAGACATGGAGTAGATCATCGAGAAGACCTCGACAGAAATTAAGATAGAGATAGAAAGGGTAGAGCTCAAGTAAGCCCAACATATTAGTACTTACAATAATATGATGATCTAGAGGAGGACTTGGGATATGTTAAGCCTACTGAGACTGGAGTTATCATTTCTCTTGAATTGTCACCAAATGTGAAGTTTGATATCACCAGTGCTATGATCCAACTGTTGAACCTGAAGGGTATGTTTGCGGGCTTACCTACTGGTGACTCAAATATGTATGTTATCAATTTTATTGGGATTTTCTCATCATACACTATACCGGGGGTAGATCAAGAAGCTCTCAAACTTAGGATTTTCCCTTTCTCTCTAACTAGTGAAGCTATAATGTGGTTAGGGGAACGTCCTTGAGGATTAATCACTACTTGGAATGAGTTATGGAGGCATTTTTTAGATCGTTTCTTCCCATTGTATAGGATGCTTTAGTTTAAAGATGAGATATGTAATTTTAGGCCGTTGAACTCTAAGTTGATGTATGAGGCATGGTTTTAATTTAAGAAAAAGTTGATAATGGTGCCAAATCATAGGATTGCGGGAAACAAATTGCTTGAGATTTTCTATTAAGCCCTTAACACAAGTTCAAAAGCTATGATAGATACTATTACTATTGAGGTATTCATACGCCTGTGTTGGAAGGTTGAATCATAGATATTAGATCAGATCTCTCTCACTAATCAAGGGTAGCATACTTGGGAGGCTGAGAAAGGTGCCAGTACTTGTGTTGTTGGAGCTTCTATCGTGCATAAAATTATTGATGACATAGTGGTGTAAGAAGTTGGTCAGCTAAGGATAGAGGTTAGGCTGCTGACAAAGTAGTTTATGATATAAATTATTACAAGGTTAACATAGTGGGATCATAGGGTAAGGCCTGTAGATCATATGATTTTGATTTAGAAGAAGATGCAAACACCTAGAGAGTTGGCGGGTTTTTGAGCCAAGGGGCAAGGAAACCAAGGTTGAAACTACTATAGGGATAGGTACAGAGATAGGAGCAGAGAGTAGGACGATGACCAGAGAAACAAGAATGATTACAAGAAGAAGGGTGGTATGTATGTTCCACCAATCAGTCGTGACACTAATTAGAGGATAAAGGCTATGTTGTCTACGCTAGTAAAAGGTCAAAAAATCTAGGAGAATTACATTTATAAGATTAAGGCAGACATTTCAGGGTTGACCCAGAAAGTAAAGTCGCATGCTGCTACAATAAAGAAATTGGAGCTGCAGTTTGGACAAATATATGCAACCTTAAATTAGAGAAAATTGGGGACCTTTTCAAGCAATACAATGCAAAATCCTAAAAATGATGGTCATTGTTTAGCCATCACCACTCAGAGTGATAATGCAACTATTGATCCCCCTATGCATACAATTGATAAGCCAAGGAATGATAGTGTTGAGGTTGACGAGATACCTAAAGTAGAGTTTGAAAAATTGATAGGTGTTGAGCATAGTGCTAAGAAGGATAAAGGTAAGGGAATGGTCGATAATCCAGTAGTGAAGACAATTATGTGACCTCCCCACCTTTTTCTCAATGGTTAAGAAAGAAACAAGAGGAAAGGAAATATCAGAAGTTCCTGGCGATATTAAAGAAACTATCTGTTAATATTCCAATTATAGAGGCTTTTGAGAAGATTCCTAACTATGCAAAGTTTATGAAAGACTTGGTCACTAAGAAGTAGACTGTGATCTTTGAGCCCGTCGATAATACGCACCATATTAGCACTGTGGCTTTTCGATCATTAGTGGAGAAAAAAAGGACCCCGGAGCATTCACTATTCCATGCACTATTAGGTCCTTCAACTTTTCTCGGGCTTTATGTGATTTGGGAACCAGTATTAATCTCATGTCATTGGTAGTTTACAAACAATTGGGATTAGGATCACCAAAACCTACATCCATAAGGTTATTAATGGCTGATCGGATTGTCAAGAAACTGGTTGGTATTTTGTGTGATGTATTGGTAAAGGTTGCATACTTTAGATTTCCTATTGACTTTGTAGTCTTGGATTGGGAGGTAGACTTTGAATTTCCTATTATCTTGGGAAGGCCTTTCCTAGCTATGTGTAGGGACTTGTTTAACATGGAGAAGAGACAAATGAAGTTCAGATTAAACAATGAGTAAGACACGTTTGATGTGTGCCAGTCTATGCGGCAATTGAAGAATATGAGAGTGGTGTTCATAATTGATATTATTAATGATGATGTTGAGATTTTGCCTATCATAGAAAGGCTTAGGGTTGAGGCATTAGAAGTGGTCATTATGAATTTTGACAATGATGGTATCGATTAATATGAGGAGACGATCAATTCATTGCATGGTATAGGTTCTTACAATTATGCTCCAAAAAATTTGGATCTTGATTTAAAGAATAAAACTGCTCCTCCTGCTCGACATCTATTGAGGAGCCACCAACTTTGGAATTGAAGCCCTCCCATCTCACTTGCGGTATGTATTCTTGGGGGCTAATAATACCTTACCAGTTATTATTGTGGTAGATTTAGAAGAGATAAGGGTAGAAGCATTATATCAGTGTTGCAGAGGTTCAAGAGGTCCATTGGATGGACTATTATAGACATTGTGGGGATTTCACCCAGTATTTGCACTCATAAGATACAACTTGAAGCAGAAAGTATTCCCAGAATTGAGCATCAATGTCAATTGAATCCTTCTATGCAGATGTTGTAAAAAGGGAAATTATCAAGTCGTTAGATACTGGAGTGGTTTACCTTATTACAGATTGTAGGTGGGTTAGCCTATTCAATGTGTGCCGAAGAAGGGTGGAGTCTAAAATTTTGATCCACTCCCAAACTACGCCTCTAAAATTGAGGATAAAGTAGTCATAGTTAGTATAGTAACCCAACTAAGGTTGGGTTTAACCACTCATGCTTGTGAAACAACCAATGAATTTCATAATTGAAAGTGTTAAAGTAGTATCACAATAATCAATGATCAAAATCCAAAGTCAAAGACAGAATTATCAACTAAAATCTCCAATACAAGAATTCCAAAGATCACAATATGTCAAAGTATGTAAAATATTATCAAAGTGCATAACCTCTACTAAAAACACAAAAAAGGTATCTATAGTACATGAGGAAACTCAAAAAGTTAAATCCCAAACAAAAAGGAAAAGTGGAGTCGGTGGCCACTTATTTGGGCCACATATGATCCGTATGTACTACATATGGTCTGCAAGTAGATCTAGGTAAGTGTCAGAAAATTTTCCTGTAGCTTTGAACTCATTGGATCTTGGCTTCTGGCACTTACCTTAGCCATTTATGGTTCACAAGTTCTACATACGGTCCGTAAGTGGACCCATGTAAGTGCCAAATTCTTCAAATTCTTGCAACCTAGCCTCTGGACTTCAATTTTTGGTACATGCTTTGGTCACATATGCCCGGTAAGAACCACATACGCCTAAAATGCTCAAGTAAGTAGCTAAATACATTTTCATTTTTTTCTTGAACTTAGAAACCTAATTCCCTGCAAAACATACCCAAAACACATTATATCTAACAAAACAAGCTAAGAATCATACATATTTTCATAGTTTTAAGCATCAAAAGTGTTATAAATTCATAGCACATCAACACCCTCAACATAGATTATTGAATGTCCTCAGGCAACAAAACAAAAAACGATGCTTAACTAAGAGAATCTAAGATATCCAAGGTATTCAGTCATCATCTTAAGTTCAAATTTATTATCCCCTCCTATACTACAAGTGAAACCCAACTATGTGTGTACATGAAGCATAAGAGTATGACACAAAGGAATCAAGTTATGGCAATTACATTAGTAACATACAACCATGCATATATGAAAGTCACACTTACCCAAACAAGTATGCAACTTAGCAATACAGTCCATTTGCCCTCATATCAAAAGAAGTCCCACTCATTCATATATAAAATTGAGTATGTCAATGTGGGGATGGTAAAAAGACACTCATACTTAGAAAGAAGTTTCAATCAATGCATTTCAAATACCATAGGTTTACCCTTATTTTCTATACCTAAGCTTTCAGACAGTCAAGCCAAGATCACTAGAGGAATTTTCTCGGCTTGTAATGTAGGTTTAGGGGCTGGTATGGTACATATGAATATTAAGTGACTAAGCCTCCTTGGCACTACACTACATTGGGGTCTCACTTATTTACCATTTTTTATTTTATTCTTGCACTTATTTCTCCCTTTTTATTTTGAAGCACATCCAAGTTGGCTGTGGTTTTCTTATTCTTTCATTTTCAACTCTTTCGCATTTTTTTTCTTACATTTTTTTCTTTTGCAACCACATCCAACCCTACTTTCTTTTTCTTTTATTTTTCCCTCCTTCATACCCACTATACATTATGTACCCCTATGATAGCCATCATCAAATTAGAAGATTAACTTGAGTTGAGGTGCACAATGCCCAAGGAGGACCAGGTCCATAGCAGGTTTGTTGTAATACAAATGGAAAGTGAAAAGTGAAAACAAAGAAATAAGTTATAAGGATCAAAACAAGGATCAAGGAATACTCTTTCATATTGGGAAGTTCATTTAGGCTAAGAGTGGACTAAAATGAAAAATGGCCTATGATCCTTCCCTAACTAGCTATCCTATAACCTAGGCAAGACCAATCGGGCAAGTTCTAAATTTAACACATAAAGGAAACTAAGATAGTATCTCACAGTCACGTGGCATAGGACTATATCACAAGCTACTACCTATTTGGTTTATGAGATCGTTAACTATGGTTATCATGTCTCTAATTCTAATGCCATAACAAGATCCATGAAGGTTACACATATATACATCACACATAGTTCAAAAACAAAGTTTAGAGGGGTATCGTTTTTCTCAAGAATGAAAATCAAAACATGTTAACTGCCTTAAATACTCAAAATTCACCTAATTACATAACATGAAATAAAACACACATCACGAAAAAAATTTAAACCTAGGCATGCCGGTCCTGCAACAATACCATGGCTGATGGAAAAAAAAACACGAAAATAAAAACCCACGGGGGCTATAGTTTGTCATACCCCAACTTAAATACTCCACACTATCCCCCAATGCATAAAATAAAGTTAAAAAAAGGGAAGTGAGAACATTCATAGGATGCAATAAGCATCTGTTTCATCATTAACCCTATATGAGGGTATTTTCATTGGCGAAGGTGGTGGCGGTGGCGGTGGCGGTACACTACTGAAGGATGCACCTACTGCTATCTCATCATGCCTCTTCCTATCAATGAAATCATTCTCCCTTGACTCATATTTTGCCTCTTTTAGGGCCTTCTCAAATGGTAAATTGGGATCTTTAATCTCTCCCTCATGACCTCTCTTGGTCACAACTACGAGGACCTTCTCCTCATCTTCTATAAATAAATCAAAGTGTCTAGTACCCCCATAAGAGGTAACGTCTGAACAACTAGTGGTATAACTGAAGGGATAGCTATCATATGGCTCTCTATAAAAGAGCATAGCTCTACTCTTAAAGTGTCCATCTCCACTCTAATGCCTCCTAGATCTGATGCCTCAATTACTATGAACATGTTTGCCACATTTCTCATAAAATCATCAATACATACTTGTAGATCAGTACATAGTTGTAATATAGCAGCTGTGTGTGCAGACTCCCATCTAGCCTTTGTCGTATCTAGTTCATTTCAGACTCATGGATGAATATGCTCATACAAATTTGCCACCTCTGTTTCCTCATTTCTTAATCATCTGGTGGGGGCTCTTTGGCTATCCACTAAGCTCTGTAAGACTACACGAGAAACTAACATCATACCTGATACATCAATTAAAGTAGATGGGTGAGTGGGCCCTTAATATACGCCAACCAGTTCTGAGGTAGAAGTCAGAGATGATGCGGATGTCACTGGGGTACCCTCACCCCTTGTAATAGCCTTGGGGGACTCTCTCGAGCCCCTATTATAAAATCTATACTTGCACCCACATCATCTCTTTATACCTCGTTAGGCTCTATGGAAATTAAAGGGCCCTCAGTCTGGGCCTGAGGTACTATGGTAGGTGCACTAGGTCTCCTTGGAAGGGCCGAACATGTCGGATCCTTCATCATCTTTGTAAGTGCAGTAGCTATCACCTGTACTCTCTCATCAGTTCCTGATATCTCTGGTATATCGGTATCATCATAAAATATCTGAATAAGACAATAGAATGGCAGAGTTGTTACCTCCCTAAAGGCTCTCCTATGAATCTCGTGCCTAATAATGGCTACAAAATTAATATCGTATCTGGCCATCATTCTTGCAATCAAAGCAGCTCCCTTTCAAGTCAATACATTATCCAAAGCAGTCAAACAGAACTGATATAGGACAAGTAACCAGTAAAACTTAGTATAAAAAAAAAGCTATTTTCTTTATCATACCTTGCCCCTTGATCTAAGGGGTCTCATCACCCAAATATGAAATATAGCCAGCGATCCACCTAGCCATATCAACTCTCTCATGTCTATACTTCTCCTTCCTTATACTATGTCTATCAGATATAAATCTTAGCATGTAGCCACACTCTGCTGTATATGTTAGGGTAATATAGTCTAGACCAAAGAGAACTCAACGGATGGCCACCGATGAAATATTAACCCTGACCCCTCTCACAAAGGTCTGCTTAAGCTGTGGCTACTCAACATGTCTAGGAATAGCCCTCCTAGGCATATTTAAAGCTACCGTGTCATGGTATGATGTGTAAAATTCCCTTACCAAAGACGGGCTATAAGAACCTAGTGATCTAGTCATCCACTCTAACTGATAACGATCAAAAGCTATCTATAACTATGATGATCTACTCAAAATAGGTATCTCAATCCTGTGCTCCTCACAAATAACCCTCTTGGGTCATCTGATCTCCGTAATATGAATGTCTATATCAAATATCATCCTCATTCCCTCCATACATAATCTTGGGTTTTCATTCTCAAGAGGTACCTCCAAGATATATGTAGGGGCAGAAATCTATCCCTGCTATGCTGGTGCCTCTAAATTTAGAACTGGCACCTAGTGGGAGGATTTCCTTATACCCTATTCAGACTGGGATACACCTGATGGCTGATCATGAACTAGAGCCTTAGACTCATCCTAGGACCCCTCCTCAGAATGGGGGTCTTTGTCTCATCCTCAGTATTATTATCACTATTATCACCCTCCTTATAAGCATCAACATCACTCAGTAAAGGAGAGATTGGGGTGATCTCCTGGCTGACTTTATCTTTGGTTACGCTAGAGCTTCTTGGGCAGTTTAGACAACCTAAATGGCCTCAGTTTGAGACCTAGGTTGGGTAAAGTTTGGCCTTCTACCCCACCGTGAGTCATCTGGCAGCTGCACACCCATAGTACCTAAAATAATAGTCTTATCTGCCTCATGTATTTAGCCTCTAGTCACTCAGCATGTAGCCCCATTCGCAAATGCTCTTAGTTGTATAATAAGGTACTCCTTCACAGAGCCACTGGGCTCTGGGACTTATGTCATCTCTTAGATGCAACATTCTTCTTCTTTACAACTTTGGGAGCCATGTGTACTTGAAAAAACTGGCGTTAGTTTCTAACAGAGAGTGAGGGATCGCAAAATTTGAAAAAGAAAATCAAAATTTGGTAACTTCAAATTTTCCTTCAATTTTCACATCCCTAAACTTTAATTTAGTCCCAACGAGTCCAACTATCATACAACCATCAATAAATATTTTTATCACTCCCATCCATCATGCCAAACTCTAAGTATTCCCTTACTTCTTCAAGTACCACTTCCGATTAGGGCAGAACATTAGGCTTTAATCCAAATACCACACCCTACATTAAGATTCTAGTATAGTTCAAGACTCCCTAACAACTTTGTAGGTAACACCATATATTGCAAGTAAATAACCATACCAACTATTTTTTTTTCAATTTTAACATGTAGTACTATGAGTAGGAGCCAAGAACATTACCTTTTACATACAAAATCTAAAGTGCATTACAAAGAAGTGAAGTAAACTCAAAGTTGGAAAACGTGTATAAAAATTTTGTACTAGTTGGTACCACAAGCAAGTGTCAATTTAACCTTTTTATAAGTATGGGGAAAGGGTGTACTTTGAGAGGGAAGTTGAGATTTTAAGAGAAAGAAAGAAATTTTAAGGATTTAGTGAATTAAAAATGAGTCAAACATAGCTTAAATAGTAGGGGGTGGTTTAGGTATTATTTAATTATGGGTGGGGCCAAAATTTTAACAAAAATTTGGGCCCAAAAACTGGCAACTTACGTCTGCCACATGCGAGTCATATGTGGAACATACGGTCCCATATGTGGTAACCATCTATGGCCTACAATTTTTGGCTGAGATTCCTGCTTTCCAGAATTTGCTTTTTGATACTCACCCTGCTACTTATGGGTCTGTAACTGGTATTTATAGCTTTGCAAGTATAATTATGTGTCAAAGTCAAAAAAATTCCCATTAACATCCGTAAAATTTCATCTATTTAGTTATCGCACAACTTTACCTAGACCGAGTGATTCTTGTGACCTTATGGATTGTTCAAATAGTCCCCTTACCTAGAATATTATAGGTGTAGCAACTTTACCATATTTTAGGTCACTCCAAAATCTATAAATCTACAAAAACAAAAAAAAAAAAGTGAACACTAAGGTAGTGGGTTACCTCTCACCCAATGCTTGATTTAACGTCATAGCACAATGTGGCTGTGTTGATTACTCAAACTTCACCAACAATCCTATTAAGTTGCCTCCCATACAGTGCTTGACTTAACATCGCAACACGGTGTGGGTATCTTGACTGCTCAAAATTCATCAAGGTACCCGAAAGTGTACCTTCCTGGATCATCAACACAATTAATGACCGACACCACTTTCATATCGGTTGGCTACTTCATTATTCTGTAGACATTGAATATTAATTCTTCCTTCTTAACTCTAAACCTTAGTTCCTCCTTTTCCATGTCACCTATTTCCCTGCCTGTATGTATAAATGGTCTTCCCAAAATTATGGGCATTTCAAAATTAACCTCACAATCCAGAATCAAAAAGTCATCTAGAATGATTAGGTGATCTACTCTTACTATCATATCATATGAAATGCCAATGGGCTTCTTGATAGTATAATCGGCCATCAACAACTGTATAGTAGTCGGCTCGAGGGGACTCAAACCCAACTACCTGAACACGACCAGTGGTATTAGATTTATGTTGGCTCCCAAGTTACAGAGAGCTCTCGCAAATTAAGAGGTCCCAATTATACATGAAATTATAAATGCACCGGGATCACTCTTTTTCTAGGCAAAAGATCTAAAAGTAACTTCACTACAATGGTGTAGTCCACCCACGTCCTAAAAAACTGCAGTCTACTTCTTGGTCACTAATTATTTCATAAACCTGGCATACCCAGACATCTCCTTCAATATTTCAAGGAGAGGAATATTTAAGCTCAAGTCCTTAAGCATTTTAATAAACTTATTGAACTTCCCTTCCTCTTGATCCTATTTTAGTATTTGAGGAAAAGGTGGGGGTGGTCGTGGGATCTACTTGACAAATGGCTCGCTTGCATCACTTATACCTTTATCCTCATCAACTTTACCATTACCACATGTTGCTTTTTCTAACTCTACAACAAGTGTTTCATCAACAACAGCTTCATCATCCTTTGGCATTTCTGCAGTAGGTAAAGAAGGATCCATAATATTTATATCACCTCGAGTGGTAATAACAAGAATATGACCATCATTTTGTATATTTTGAACATTGTTACTTGGAAGGGTACCCGGCTGCCTCTAGTTCAGTGTTGCGAACATCTTCCCGAACTGATGCTCTAACTGTTTGATAGCAGTCGCATGAGATTTAACTTCCTGGGTCAATCTTGAAATGTTAGCCTTAATCTCCTTAACGTTGTTCTCCTGATTTTCTTGACCCTTAACCAGCTTGGTCAGCATCGACTTTGTTCTAGATTCTGTATCCTGGCTACCTGATGAAATGTACTTGTCTCTCTTATCTCTATAGTCATTCTTTCTTCTCCAGTCACCATATCGCTCCCTATCCAGACCCTGTATTTATCTACATAGCAGTTCCGACCTTGGTTTTCTTGCCCTTTGACACAAAAACCCGCCATCTGGCGATCCAGATACTTAGCCTTCTCTTTTAACTCAGGCAAATCGCCTAAGTTGAGGGTGGCTATTATAGGGGGTGAGTAATGTGAAGTGAGTATGAAGAAGGGTAAATAAGAAAAAGAGAAAGTAGG
>NC_061113.1:202189743-202209392 GCF_002878395.1 Capsicum annuum | reverse complement strand
CACACCCAACCTAAATGTTCAATAAAAGAATAAAAATGGAGAAATGAGGGTGGACTAAAAGAAGGTTGATACGTGGACCATAAAAGTAAGTGTAGTGCTAAGGAAGCTTAGTTACTAAATTCCCATAAGTACTATACCAGCCCTCAAGCCTACATTACAAATATAGCAAAGTCCTATAATGGTCCTAACCCGACTGTCAGAAAGTTAAGGTAAAGAAAATAAGGGCAAGCCTATAGTATTCTGCACACATTATTGGAACTTCTTTGCGAGTGTGAGTGTCTCATGATCATCCCTGCATTAACATGCATGATTCCATTGAGTGAGTAGACTTCTTTATTATGAGGGTACATAAGTTTTGTTGCGAGCTACTTATTTGTTCGGGTTGTGTAACTTGTACATATACATGATTATGTGTTGTTCATTTAATGCCACAACTTGATTCTCTTGTGTCACGTTGTTATGCTTCATTGATACACATAGTTGGTTTTGAAGTGTTAAGATTGAAGGGGGCAGTATTTCTTAGCTTAAATGTGTTGATTTCCTGCCATAGGTGTCATAGGTTTCTCCTGGTTAAGCATCGTTGTGTTGTGTTTCCCGAGGACACGCAAATGTTCTAAGTTAAGGGTGTTGATGTGTTATGGTTTCATAGAACTTTCAATGCTTAAAACTATAAAATATGTAGTTACTTAGGCCGTTTTGTTAGATATGATATGTTTTGTGTTGTGTTTTGTAGGTAACCAGGTACTGGGAGCTAAACTGGTGAAAGAAAGTGAAAATTAAAAATTTTGACCACCTACGTGGTGTAGGTGCCAGAACAAGTGTCAGGGGATTGAAATATAGAGATTCAAAGGTTGAAAAATTGGAGTCTGCTACTTACGATGGGCACCTACGACCCGTAGGTGCCAGTGCAAAGTACAGAAGGTTGAAGTTTCAGAGGATCCTATAGATATTTGGGAGTCTGGCACCTACATGGGGCCACCTACAGTCCGTAGGTGCCACCTATGGCCCGTAAGTGGCCACCGATTCTAGTTTTTCTCTTTTATTTTGGGTTAGTTTCCTAGGGTTTCCATGTATTCTATAAATACCCTTTTGACGTATTTAGTTAGTTGATGCACTCTTATCATTCACAAACATATATTTTAATTTTGATATTCGATTTTGATCTTGGGATTGTATTCCTGGATTTTGGTTTATTCTTCCATTTGGGACGGGGTTTTCATTGTAAATTATTATAAGATTGAATTAATGCTTTCAATTATGAATTTTATTGATTGTTTCACAATGATGAGCAGCTAAATCCCTTAGCTAGGGGTGTGGGAACCCTGGCTGAATAACAAGGTAGGTGAAGTGCAACGTTGTTTCCGACCAATATTCTTGCATGTATTGTAGTCATCTTCAGTTTAATAGATTTCTTAGCGGTTGCAAACGTTAAGAACCTGCCTATTTTCTCTACTTACTTCAAAAAAGAGGTAGAGAGCAGGAAAAGAAGATTACAACAGTAATTTAGATTTAATTACCGATACAAGCTAATCAGCCTCATCTACTTAAGCTAATTATCTTCATCTAATTAACTAGAAACTCAAAAGGTAATAGTTAATCTGGAATTTAGGATAAGGGTTAGTAAGGCGACCCTCTAAGGCTTAAAAGGTAAAAAGTGAAATTCACTAATGTGTTCACAAGATGATTAGTGATACATAACTTATCCGATTCTGCATGCAAGATATTGGGATGGTTCAACGGAGCACGATAAATCTACTGAGTTGGAAATCTAGAGGAAACACAGTCCTAGTGTTTATTTCAGATTCTTAACAACCAAAAGCATTTGAGTTTTGTTACGTCTTACTGTTCAAAGCAAAATCCCCCCTCCCCCATTTACTTTCTGCAATACCCGATGATTTCAGCAAGCTTGAGAGATAGTTTCATGTATTCCCTGTGGGTTTGACCCCAACCTAGTTGGGTTACTATATTTTGACAGAAATTGCTTTATCCTCATAAAGAGGTGTAGTTTGGGCGTTCATCATTTACATAATCTGATCCTGGTCGAACGATGATACCTACCAGTACGTGTTATTTGTACTGATACTACTCTTGCTATACCCTTTTTAGGATATAGTCTGGTTGCAGGATCAATTAATATTTCTCAGATAACATGGACAGTGATCTCCAACAGCTTCTACTCCTCTCATTCATGGTGAAAGTTATGTCCAGTCTTATTTTTCTTAATTTAGATGCTTTTATACTTGTTTAGGCTAGGTCCTTGGGGTAGTTTTCATTTCGCATTTCAATATTTGTAAAATCTATTGTAATAAGGATTGAAATTTTGTTATTTATTTAATACTTTTGGATATCTTCTTGAAGGGTGGTATGGTGTTCTTCAATCTAAGTAGACTAGAATAGGCGCTTTCACGATCCGATAGTTTGGATCGCGATACAAATAAATAATACTTATTAGAAAATTACGTGAATTTGAAGGTTTAATACGTGACACATGTATATAAAAAGAAAAATGATGCTCGAGTGTTTTAGAAAGAGCAAACAATTTGCTAACAAAATTTCAATAAAAAATTATATTTATAATTTATCAATTTAATATATAATAATAATAATTTTATTTTCTTATCAAGTTTAAATTTACAAACAAAATATTCATCTATTCACTAATATCTTAATGACTCTGCGAAATGCAACTATGTTCACTAGTAAGAAAAGAAGAAGAAGTCGTATAATATTACTGACACCGTCATCTTTTAATGCATTTCTAGAAAGTTTGAAATGTCATGGGAGATGCCTAAGGCCCACTAGTAAATGAAGCGTGGAAAGAGATTTGAAAACTAGACTTTCCAGTCCCATCACAGATCAAAAAGTACATCTAAATTTATGTGTCAAAAAGACAATTCAACTTTTACAAAAGGCAAAATGGTTTTGTACTATGATGATTTTGTAAGTTGGACACTTCTACTTATATGTTTGTCATCTGAATTCTTGAATTCACTAAAAAATAATATTTCAAATACTTTCACTGTTGACTTTGCTTATGTGGCATTAGAATGTTGACTAGGATAAGGAGAGTGATTACACTCGCCTGAGGTGCGAGTGGGAGTCAATTTTATATTAAAATAATTTTTAAAAATTAAAAATAATATTAAAATTAAAAAAATAAAAAAGACCCTTTTTTTTCCTCAATATTTTTAAAATTTTAAAAAATAATAAAAAGCCCCCTCCCCAAGTACCCTCCCCGTCCAGCTGAACCAATAGTTTCTTTTGTTTAACTTCGTTAAGAGCAGATGTAAGACTACACAAACGAACTAATTCTTGTTCATAATTTTTCCACTGTATTACCTTCACATTTTTCTCTTTCTGATTTTGAACATCCCCATATAAAGCTACTTTCTTTGATTCCATTCACAACTAAAACACTTCTTGATTTTGATTCAACCTTCGAATTATTCAAAAGGGATTTTAGAAAATCATTGTTTTTCATCATGGTCTTCCAGATCTTGAATTTTTATGGTTCTAAAAACCCATTTTTGAAGCTCAAAAGGACAAATTTTTTAGAGAATTCTTTCAAATTAGGGTTTGAGAATCAAAGGGAAAATTGAGATTTGGGGGAAAATCTATGAGGTTTAAGAATTTTTGTTGTGTGTGAAGGAATTTTTTTCACTTTTTATTGATCAAATTTTGTTCTAATGGGAAGTATTTGGCTTTTTTGAAGAGTTTTATATAAATAGTGAATAATGGAATTACCCAGCCACCACCCCACACCACCCCTCACCCCCGTCCAGCCCCCTCCCCCTCTTCCGTCCAACCACCCCCACCCTACCCCTTCACCCCGTCCCTCTGTCCAGCCATGGCTATTATGGCCATCGCCATTAATATCCCCACCCCCACAGCCTCAAGGATCTCTCTTCGTCTTCTTTTTCTTCATCATCATATATCCCTTGTCTTTGTTGTGGTTGATATTGTTGTTGTTGTTCATTGTCAAAAAAAAAAATTGTTGTTTCCTGAAGTGGGTCTTTGCTGGTTGATGTTGTTGTTCATTGACAAAAAAAAAAAATTATATATCCTTGACGAGGGCCTTTGCTGTGAATGATATTGTTGTTGTTCATTGTTTAAAAAAAAAAAAATATTGTTGTTCTTGAAGACGGTCTTTTCTGGTTGATATTGTTATTGTTGTTTATTGTAAAAAAAAAAAAAAATTATATATCCCTGAAGAGGGTCTATGGTTGATATTGTTGTTGTTCATTGTTAAAAAAAAATTGTTGTTGTTTTACTTTTTAAATTTTTTTTATTCACTTTCTTAATTTAAATTTTTTATTTTGTTTAGAATTAATTTTGTAACTTTTACAAATTGTTTACACTCACCAAAAAAGTGTTTAAAATGTTGATTTTTAGTGGGTTTAGGGGTCCAGATGACAAACATGTAAGTAAAAGTGTTCAACTTACAAAATCGACGTAGTAAAAGGGTCCATCGAACCATTTTGCCTTTACAAAACGATAACAATAGAATAGATAGAATTCTGATTATGCCCCTATGATGATGACGAAAGTCTCTTATCCTCCCTTATATATAGTTAAAATATGTTAAGTTTTTGCTTTCAAATGAAGAGAACTGTAACCTAATTAATTTGTTTCTAGTATTCACATCCCATAACCTCTCCAAATTCACATCCCACAACTTATTGCTAATAAGATCAATTCTCCACTAACTTATTTCTATTCTTTTTAGCATCCACGTTTTCTTTCCCATAAAACTCATTACTTTAATCCTTATAATGTAAAACTTATACCAAAAAAAGAACGCTATATTCTAATTCATAAATAAAAGTCAACATCTATTACTTTCAAGCACCACCGTCTTCAAAGAATTTACAAGAATACAGAAAACAAAATGTTGTGCAAAAGAGTCACCATTATTTTCAGGAGTTCGCCTAAGAAATTTATTGCATCATCAAAGAAAATATGAAGACGAGGATGAAAAAGAGATATTCATGAAAAAAGAGGTCTCACAATGAAGAGTAGATGATGAGTTTGATACGTTATGAGATGAGGAGGATGCATGTAACATTTTTTTGCTTAGCAATTTTTTTATGAGAGGTCAATTCTCTTCCTCTTCTTCTCTGTTTTCTAGAACTAAAATTACATATTATAGCTTTATATTGTATATGGAGTATTGAGATTGACAAAAAATATAAAAGGAAGAGGTGAAGGTTTTGCATAAAATTATGAGTAAAAATGGGGATTTTATTGATTTTTGGCAAAAAAATCTGCAATAAGAAAAAAATACAGAAGAACAAAAATAGAAAAATAGAATGAAGAAAAGAGTACAAAAATAGCAAGGGATTTCTCGAGTCATGATGCCACCTATTCTAACCATCAATAAATAAGTCAAATCATATCCCATAATGACAAGCAATGGGCCGGACGACGAAAACTAAAAGAATAGAAAATAAAAGCATGCAAAAAAAGTATTAATCTCTCTCTCTATATATATATATAAATGCTTGTACAGAAAAGCAGAAGAAAAAGGGGTAAAGTATCCAAAAGAGTATCTCTTCAACCTGTTAAGATTGGTACAAGAGCCACTAAATAAAAATAGAATACTAGGCAGTGTCAAATATACTTGTAGGCTTGGAGCATACAACAAACTATCCAAAAAATGTAGAAGGACAGAGGATCAACTCCAGGCTCTAAAAACTCACCCTATATTCGAAGCAGCAATAAGCCTAAGAATAACGTCAATGACAGTGCCTCATACACGGATCTGCATCAGAAAAAATATGCAGAAGTGTAGTATGAGTATCAAAACAATGGCCATTAAGGAAGCATCATAGGCTAACTAATCTAAATTACAGTTTAAGTATAATAAAATATAAGAATGTAAACTAAAGTTAGAAATAATGGATATAAATAGAAACAATGCTCCAAATCAAGAGATTATGATAAATATACAAAATAAGTAACTTAAAAGTAAAAATAATCTAACTACAACCTAACTGGGCCTATAAGCCTAGAAGGCATAAATAAGAAAGGAATAATCCAATCGAGCTCCCATAATTCAGACGGATACAAACAAGGAGTGTTTTGATACAAAGATGTATTTACCTATAACAATAGCATAAAGTGAACACAAATAAAACTTACCTAAAATTCGTCCATGAACATAAATGCCAGACTTGAACCAGGACTAGAGAATACGATCATGATACAAAAAATCGTGTATAAATCATAAGTGTCGGACTTGAACTGGAACTAATAAGTAGGCCAAAAGTAGTGACAATCCAAGGTTATAGCTCTCTTATGTCTAATTAGTACTAAATTTCCCATTTAGACGATTAAATCTATAAATGATGCGTGTTTTAGTCTTTAAGTCTAAGAATAAGGTTTTAAGGCTAAATACTATTCTACCCTGATTATCAAATCTGTCCGAAGCTCATTAAATTGATTAAGTCATCCTAAGGCTTAAGATTTAGTCTAAGATGATGAATGAAGGCTTGTAAGGTCGACAAGGAGCTAACTTAGACAATTGACCTAAAAAAAAGGCCGGCAGGCCCGCTACTAGTTTTGAGATCTAATATAAGGCAAAAACCTTTCCAAAACTTATACTAGACTCACAATACCATCCTAAGGTATTAAGTAGCCGTTTGACAATGAAAACTAAAATTTTTCGAAGTTGGAGTTGAAGTTGAAGTTGAAATTGGAGTTGGAGTTGTGTTTGGCCATGTCTTTTTTTTTTTTTTACTTTGAAAAAACTTTTTTAAGTATGATTTTATGCCCCAACTTTTATAAACTATCAAAATCACCCAACTAAAATTTACCTACTAACGGAAAAAGAACACAATTAGCCACTTTTATAAAATAATTACATATACATGGCCATATTTAATGAATTTTAATTATGACATATATAGTATTTATATTAATAGCCGTTTTCTCATATTTGAAAATTTTAAATATGGATGTTATATTAACAGGTCACTGATTCCTATTTTTTAGGTAACAAATATTATCTTTCAAACAAATTTATTTTTTATGAATTTATTTTCTTTATTTTCCGTTCCTAAAAATTAGAAAATGATGAATTGTTATTAAATTTTAGGGTTCCGCTAATTTATTTCTTTAATTTTTTTTTATCATGAAAGATTTTACTGTGTGTGAATAAATTATTTCTATGTAAAAAATACTTTGCATATTTATAGTATATTATATAATATACCATAAATATATAAATATGCTTAGTCTGTTTCTTTATACTTTGTATATTTATATATGTGTGTGTATGGTATATACATGATATAAACTTCATATATAACATACTTTCTATATTTTTGTTATAAATATGCTTAGTATGTTTCTTAATACTTTGTATATTATATATGTGTGTATATGACATATATATGGTATAAACTTTATATATAACATACTTTGTATATTTTTGTTATAAATATAATACTTTATATATTTATGGGTATAAATATGATACTTTGTGTATAAAGATACCAAGTATTATGGTAAATAATATAAAGATACCAAGTATTATGGTATATAAAGGTAGCAACTGTAGTTTAAGGTATAAATTTGTTAAATCGGACATATTTTTTTATGAAAAATATGTATCACCGATTTATATTTTTAGCATATATATGGTATAAACTATTTATATTTGAATAGTATAATAAAGATGTACACAATATAATATATATAATCAAATTAAAAATGAGAATAATTTGTGGCAGTGGTAAACTAATATGCTACAAATTTATTAATTCCATAAATATATAAAATAATTATCCATTATTAATTATAACACTATAATTACTTAAACGTCCGTATCACAACAGAAAAATTATTATTATTATTATTATTATTATTATTATTATTATTATTATTATTATTACTATAGTAATTAGGATCATTCGCAGTAAAATAATATCTTAAATAAGGGAGAAAAATAAATAAGGGAGAAAAATAACGATGAGAGAGAAAAAAAGATATATATTAATTAGGATAACATTAAGTTTGAAATTATAATTATCTTATTCTTTAAAACTGCTATATACGTAATATTGAAAAAGTAATGTTATGAGGAGAGTTTTATGTAAAAATTTAAAAGCTTGGGGTTATATGTAATAATAATAAAAGTTGGAATTGGAGTTGAAAAATTGTGAAAACACCAAAAACCTGTTTTTCCTTTTCAGAAAAATTTTCCGAAATTATTTTTTGAATTTTCATGGCCAAACACCACAATTTCCAACTTCGGAAAAATTTTTCGAAAAAAAGAAAAAAAATTTCATCACCAAACGGGCCCTAAGTAAATCCAAAATAGTCCAAAGGTATCGACATAAACCAATATAAAGAAAAAGTAGGCCACAAATTCTACCCAAAAAAGGCCTTAATGGGCTAACTTAATTAGTAAATACTAAATCATTAACCGTGTCATAAATACCCATCCTTAGATAGCATAATACTACACATATACCATTATAATAAAGCTCTATTTAGAAGAAAAGTAAACCTAACCTACCTAGCAACCGCCAAAAGGTTGAAAAGTCCTCTACTCTAGAGCTTTTGCCTTTTGAGGAGCCTTCAAATATTGTCACACTATTAAAATAATAATATTTACATTAAGACGAGAACATCATTACCCATATTATCGGGTCAAAAGTTAAACAAAAAATCTTCCATGGCGCCTGCTTGTGTAATCATAAAATTAAAACCATCAACGCATTCCTCTAAAACTCTAGGATCATTCACCATAAAAATGGGTGGTATCTGAGACAAATCGTCTACAAAACAGCCCACAAAGTACTATAGGGATTTAAAGTTAAATCGTGGAACTAAGCTAGAATTCAAGCGAAAACTTACGAAAATAAAGACGAGAAAATAACCACAATGAATTTCCAATTCACTTCCACGCCTAAAAATTAATCTCCCAAGATTTCTAAGCTTTTTAGGGTTTTAATAGTGTTTGGACTAGAATAAATGAGTCAAAGTTGAGGAAAAATGAAATACATAAAGAGGTACTAACGATGACCGCTTTAGTGGTTAAATGACCGCCTAAAACAGCTAGGAGAATGCTAAAGCACCCTAGCCTCAGGTGGCTAGCCTTTGATAAAGTGGTCCATAGCTACTAAAGCGACTGTCGCTAAAGTGATGCCAGGCGCTTAAGCGGCTACACCAAATGCATCAGACATCAACAACTTGGCTAAGTTGCCAAGTTTTTTATTAGCCCCTGGGGATTCATTTGGAATCCCATAAATGTAAACAAACCATTCTATCCCACAAAATTTGGAATTTTGGACTACTTAAAAATACCATAAAAATTTTCATCCGAGGTCATTTTGATCAAAAGCACGCCCCACACCCAAAGGGTCATGTTAGCCAAAATCCACCCAATAGCTCAAAATAATTCCAAAAGCCTGGGGACCCAAACCAAAGGTCCTCATAGCCAAAAATCGACATTTCAGAGCTAATAGAACTGCCAGAACTGGCATCCAAGGCCCTTTTACCTAAATGTTAGGCCTAATACCCTTTTCTCAATAATGAAAACTCCAAAATAGGAAATTGATTCTAAAAACCAAATAAACTAACCGGTAATTGTGAATGACTTGGAACAACTATTGGAAAGCTCTAAATGCGAAAAAGCACAAAAATATAGGATATGACCAGAGGGTCATTACAATATTTATTACTAAAAGAACTTTTGTTTGTAAAAATAAATGGTCAAGAAGTACCTGAAGGCTCAAACAAGTGGGGATATTGGGACCACATATGACGCTCAATCTCTCAAATAGCCTCCTAGACTGGATGGTGTCTTCATTGAACCTTAACCATTGGAATATCTCTTAAACGCAACCATCTGACATTTGTGGTTAAAATAGTGACTGACTCCTCCACAAAGGTCAACCTCTCATCCAATTAAACCAAATCCCAATGAAGCATGTGAAACATATCTTAAATATAGCACTGCAGCATAGATACATGGAAAACTAGATAGGTGGCTGAAAATTTTTGGGGCAAAGCCAACTCATAAGCTACCTCCCCAACTGTCTAAAGTATCTCAAATGGCTAGATATACTTGGAGATAAGCTTGCCTCTATCATGAACCTCATTATACCCTTCATGGGAGGCACACGAAAAAAAGCTCGATCACTGATACCAAACTTCAAAGCACGAAGCGTACAGTCATCATAACTCTTCTATCTACTCTGAGTTACCCATAGCCTATCCTGAATCACTCATAACCCTGTCAAATAGCCCAATATACCTGGTGATGAGCTAAGGATAAATTATTCTTTTACTAACCTCTAAAGTAGATGACACATGTGTAGAGTATATCCTCTAAAATTTGAATAGTTTGCTCCAAATTTTTATTATTATTGGGATGAAAAGTGGTGCTAAGGTCAACCTGAGTACCCAAATCCTACTAAAAAGTCCTATAGAAGCTAGAAGTGAAATGAGATCCTCTACCTGAAATAATAGACACTGGTACCCCATGAATGTGAACCATCTCTCAAATATCGTATGACCTAATATCTCAGTACCAAAGGTATTCTAAATAGGAATAAAATGAGAAAATTTAGTCAACCAATCTATTATGACCCAAATGCCATTAGAACCATAAAAAGATCAAGCCAAACCACCAATGAAGTGTATAGTAATCCACTCCCACTTTCACTCAGGAATGAGTAGTCTCTAAATCAAGCCACCAGGTCTAAGATTCTAGGCCTTTACCTATTAACAACATGAATAATGAGGTACAAATTCTACTATCCTTCTTCATATCACTCCACCGGTAATATTGCCTCAAATCTCTATACATCTTAAATGTCCTAGTGTGAATAGAATATTTAGATCAATAAGCCTCTCATAGTATCAACTGAATCAACCCTCAGACCCCTGGAGCACAAATGCATTCATCAAATCTTAAAATTTCCTAAAAATATAAGGTATCCCTCCTAGACTTACCTCTCAACACCTGACCATAAATGTGACTAAGTCTGCTATCCATAAACTGTAGGCCCCAAATTTTCTCCATCAAGGTAGACATAGCCTCAACACTAAAAAGAATCCTCCTGGGGTTTTAAATATCAAGATGAATCATCATGTTGGCTATCAAATCAAGCGTCCAATGCCAATGGTCTCTCTGAAACTAAAATAAAGGCTAAGTTACTCGTAATCACCTCCTTCCAGCTTAAGGTATCCACTACCATATTTTCCTTATTCAAATAGTATATAACAGAGATATCATAGTCCTTCAACAACTCAATCCACTTGTCTGAATCATAATCCATTAAAGACTGTGATGGTTGGTAAATATGTCATAGTGAATACCTTCCAAGCAATGTCTCTAAATCTTAAGCGTGAAAACTACCGCCACTAATTCCAAGTTATGAGCGGGGTAGTTGTGCTCGTGAACCTTCAAATGTATCAATTCATAAGGAATAACTCAGCTCCACTGTATTAGAACATACCCCAACCCAATTCTGGATGCATCATAATAAATCGTAAACTCCTCGCCCCTTAACTGGAAGAGTTAAAATAGGAGCTGATGTGAGAAATTTCTTGAGCTTCAAAAAGTTTACTCATACCCATTAGACCACTAAAATGAAACCTCCTTCCAAGTCAATCTTGTCATAGTCACTATAATATAAGAAAATCTCTCAACGAACAATCTTTAGTAGTCTATCAAACCAATAAAATGATGAACCTCAATCTAAAATGCAGGCTTGGCCCAATCATGAATAGACTTAATCCTCACCAAATTAACCATAATCCCATTCTTAGAAACTATGTGTCCTAGGAATTCCACAGGCTCTATCTAGAACTCACATTGAGAATTTAGAAAAAAGCTATGATATCTCAAAGTA
Organism: Capsicum annuum; assembly: GCF_002878395.1. NCBI lineage: Eukaryota > Viridiplantae > Streptophyta > Magnoliopsida > Solanales > Solanaceae > Capsicum > Capsicum annuum. The sequence goes on along the minus strand of NC_061113.1, from coordinate 202,197,525 downwards.
TAAAACTCCGTAAAATTTTGATCATTTTATTTTTGATCCTTCCTCATGCATAATATCAATTTTGACTTGAATTATGTTTATGGATATTAAAAGGGTATTTTAGAAGAGTTTTGGAATTTTTTGAAGTGGTTCGGCTTATTTTGGGACCCCAAGGCAATAAGCCTCCATGATAGTGGCATGCCATAGAGGTTAGCCTCCACGATAAGAGCGTGGCATGGAGGCTACCCTCTACGTTAAAAGCATGCCACACTGTTATATTAAAATTATCCAATTTTTATTTTTTTACTTGGGGTGAGGGTTTTTTGGTTTTTTTACCCCGTGTACGACTTTTAAACACTTGGGCAACCTTTTTCCTTTAGTTTCAAAGGTCAAATTCCACTCTTTCTCTCTTAAACTCAAAACCTAAGAAAGCTCAAGGGTTTTACAAGGAATTCACCATTCAAGCTCCAAACTTTGAATTCTCTTCAAATTGTTCTAAAATTTAGGCATGTTGCTCATAACTAACTTGTATTTTTATATTGTGACATTTATTTAATCAATTTTCATGTGTTTTAATTTTTGGATTCGAAATTGGGTTAATGGGTTTTGATTGTTATTAACTGAATTGCTTGTCCCGTGGTTTAAATTGATTACTTATGCTTTAATTAATGATTTTTGAGACTAAATTGGTGTATTCTTTTAATGGTTGGAAGGAGGAACATGGGTTTCCCCAAATTGATGGATTTTTTTGCTTGATAATGGCATTAACTTCAACCCATTTCACTATCTTGGTTTCGAATATGAATAATTGCATGATTTCACTTCACTTTTGAACCCAATTAATTGCCTTAAAGGATAAATGAATAAATATGATTTTTGGATGGCCTTAGTGGCCTTGGCTTGGATTTTAAATGGAACTTAGGAGTCAATTGGTTCTATGGATTGATTTGGCATAATTATATTAGCTTAAAAGCATAATGGTATGACGATACCAAGTGAAAAATGCATTAATGAATGACTCCTGGGTTAATGGTTGATTTATGTGCAAACTATTTTAATTTGGGCTTAAAGAAAATTATGACACAAAGCTTATCGTGAAGGTGTAGTTCCTAGGGGGATCAACACTTAAAACCATATTTTCCAGCATTAGAGGTCCATATGACCATATTCTTGGTGCACACATGCTATATATATTCTTGGGAGGGCTGTCTTTAGCCTTTCCATAGTTTTTACTTGGCTTATGTTGCTAACATAAACTGGGGCCCTTCTAGTAGGAGGATTTGGACCCATATAGCCCATGGGTACCTTTATGATGGAGCGACCTACACAATTTAGGTTAATTTTTTGAACTATCATGTTAATTGACCCTTGTCCCAATCTCGATATCCTATATATGTATATATAAATATTGTGCATGTGGTTTTGATTGATTTTTGGTAATGATATTTTTTATCTCTTTTATTGAGTTATAGTCCAGTGCTCGCCCCACTGATTGTCCCTAGATGCTGCATATTTTCATGATGTAGGGTCTGAGGATTTTTTTTACTTCTGTGCAATGTTAGGTGGTTGAGTACTTATGGTGATCAGCTATGAAGTGGTGAGCCTCTATCTTCCTAAAGGACCGGTCATTTTATTATTTTCAGTATTGTCTTTATACTTTGGATTCATTTTTTATCATAGTCGGGAGCATGGCTTGACTTAGTTGGTATTTTGGGTTTAGAAGCTTTTGTGGACAAGTGTTGGTTGGTTATTTGTTTGGATTCTTAGAACTATCTCTTGACTTATTTATTCTCATTACTATATTGGTTAACTTTCACTTTTTATATTTATGTGCTCTTGAGGTAACGCTAACAGGGTGGTCTCTGATTCAAGGGTAGTCTCTGGCTCACGGTGGGCTTTAGATACCCATCACAGCCAGGCTCAGGTTTGAGTCATAATAAGCTTGGAATTAGAGCATGATTCAGGGTCGTTGGGTATCCATAAAGTTGAGTCAAGTAGAGTCCTTTTTATGGGTATGTAGCGCACCATACTTATAAGGGGGAGGCTACAAGGCATTTAGGAATGTTTTCCTTTTTTGTATTCTATATCTGGGCTATAGAGTCTAATACTATAACATTTCTCTAACTCCTAGCTTAATCGTGTTTCAAATTATGCCTCCCTAAGTATCTGGCAATCATAAAAACTCATCTAGAATCTCTATCCTACTTGAGGATGATGTAGAGGGAACTTGCCCTATTTATGGAGTTTAGACTCGATCTAGGGTCCCTACTCCTGACTATACCGCTCCATGTAGGGTTCTATCAAACCCTACTAGTTCTCTTGGGGAATTTCGGGTTGGTGACGCTTATTATCAAGCACCTTAAGGAGAATATCTAATGTGGAGTTTTGTCAGTCTATTCATATACTTGCTCAATTGATGGAATCGCATTCGCGACGGTCTGATCATGTTGGTCCTATTGGTAGTTCATTTGAGATCACTCGAGTTAGCTAGTTTTTGAGGTTGAATCCCTCAACCTTAATAAGCTCTAAGGTTGAGGAGGATCCTCAAGGATTTATTGATGAGATAAAAAAAAAATTTAGGGTTATATATGCTACTAATTTAGAAGGTGTGGAGTTTACATCCTACCAGTTGAAAGATGTATCTTACCAGTGGTATGAGGAGTGGGAAGCAATGAGGGGTGATGATGCTAAACTGTTAGTGTGGAATGACTTTTCATGTGCTTTCTTTATTAATTCTTTCCTCAGGAGTTGAGAAAAACTAAGTTTGAAGAGTTTGTGAACTTGAAGTGGGGTAAGATGAGTGTTAAGGAGAATGCTTTGAAGTTTCAGCAATTGGCCCATTATGCTCTAAAGTTAGTGTCTAATATGAGGTCTAGGATGTGGAAATTTGCTTTCGGTTTGTCTCACGATTTAGTGTTGAGTGTAAGGCTACTATGTTGAATAATGATATGCATATATCTAGGCTAGTGATTTATATGCAGCAAAAGGAGAATGAGAAAAGAAGTAGGTAGAGATGGGAGAGAGGCATATTAAGAAGTTTAGATATTTAGACTAGGGTGAAAATATGCAAAACAGTGGGAGAGATGGTAGGCAGTGGACTAATAAGAAGAATTGAGGAAATTCTTATTCGACAGCTAGTGCTCCCTATCCTAAGCCTTCAGGTTATCATCATAAATTTCACTCCTTCAAAAATTTGTCATGTCCATACTCTCTCTGGAAGATGAATACTATGAAGCCCACTCTCAGGCTAGTAGACTCAGTCAGCCCCACCTTAACCTCCTTGGGGTTTTTACGGGTAGCTTCACTATGGATATTGTGAGGAAGGGAGAAACTAGTGATATAATTATGGTCAGCTTGGTCATATGCAGTGATATTATCCTTCAGCTAAGGTTGGCACTAGAGCTAATAAGGTTTCAATCATCACTTTTTTAGCTCCTGCCCTAAAGGGCGCCACTTCACATACCGAAACTGTCAGAATCATCTTTATTCTCTTGCTACTTATCAGAAATTTGAGGTATCCCCCGATGTTATCACTAGTATGTTACAGCTCTTCTCTCGGGATGTTTACTATTTTTCTGACCCAAGTTCTACCCTATATTATGTGACCCTTTATATGGCTGTACACTTTAGTTTTGGTCCTAAAAATATTTTTGACCCTTTTCTGTGTCTACTCCATGGGTGATTCTATTATGGCTAAAAAAATCTATAGGGGTTGTGTGGTGTCTATCATTCATAGGGAGACGTTAGTGAATTTGATTGAACTTGATATTGTGGATTTTTATGTAATCTTGGGGATGGATTAACTCCTTTCATGTTATGATTCGCTAGATTATAGAATCCAAAAGGTCAATTTTCACTTTTTAAATGAACCGGTGATTTATTAGGAAGGGAGTTCCTTTGTACCCAATTGGGAGTTTCTTCCTATCTTAGAGCTTGGAAATTAATTTTTAAAAGGTGTTTATATCATCTAGTTTGGGTTAAGGATTCTAATTATAAAAGTTTTTTTTTGCAATCTGTCCCTGTGTTAATGAATTTCTTGAAGTTTTTCTTGATGATTTTCTTAGAATTTCTCTCGTTAGGGAGATAGATTTTGGGATTAATCTTCTATCAGATACCCATCCCATTTCTATTCCTCCATATAGAATGGATCAATTAAAGGATCTTCGTGGGGTGCTCTTGTACTCTTCGTATAAAAGAAATATGGGTCTTTTTATATATGTATAGACTATCGTCAGCTGAACAAGGTTATAGTGAAAAATAAGTACGATCTTCCTAGGATTGATGACCTTTTTTATCAAATTTAGGGTGCTAGGTGTTTCTTTAAGATTTATCCTCATTCGGGCTACCACCAGTTTAAAATTAGAGTGGATATTCTCATGTTTCTTTCCAAACTCATTATGCCCATTATGAGATTTTGGTTATGTTATTTGGGTTGACTAACTCTCCGACTACTTTTATGGATCTTATGAATTGGGTGTTTAGGAAGTTTCTGGATTTTTCTGTTATAGTCTTTATTGATGACATCTTGGTGTACTCTAAGAGTGGGAAGGATTATGCCAATCACCTCTGAATTGTGTTATCGACTCTTAAGGACTAGAAATTATATGTGAAGTTTTCTAAGTGAGAAATTTATATAAGTGTTGTGACCTCTATTGGGATATGGTTTCTAGTGAGGAGGTCAAGGTGGATCCACAAAAAGTCGAGGCAGTCAAGAAATGGCCTAGACCCATGACTCCAACTGACATTTGGAGCTTCTTGGGTTTGGCAAGCTACTATCGAAGATTTATGGAAAGTCTCTTATCTATTGTTGCTCCGCCGATGATGTTAACTCAGAAGAAGGTTAAGTTTTGATGGTCCAATGCTTGTGAGGCTAGTTTTGAGAATTTAAAGGATAAGTTGACTTTTGTGCCAAGTTTGACCCTTCCCGAGGGTACTGATGGTTTTGTTATGTGTTGTGATACATTTCGTGTGGGACCGGGTTGTGTTTTGATGTTGTATGGTAAGGTTGTGGCCTATGACTCCTGGTAGCTTAAGGTTCATGAGAGGAATTACTCGACTCACGATTTAGAGTTGGTGGTTGTTGTTTTTGCTTTGAAGATTTGGCATCATTATTTGTATGGTGTATGTGGATATTTATTCAAAACATAAAATCCTGTAGTATGTGATTACGCAGAAGGAATTGAATCTCAGATATAGGCAGTGGCTATAATTTCTTAAAGATTATGACAGGGGTTTGCACTACCATCCAGGTAAAGCTAATATTATTGTTGATGATTTTAGTAGGTGGCTATAGGGAACTTGTCTAATGTTGATAAGGAGAAAAAAGTATTGGTGAAGGATATTCATAGATTGTCTAGCTTAGGAGTTCATCTTTTGGACTCTTCAGATGGTAGAGTAATTGTTTAGAAAGTGTTTAAATCATCTCTTGGTGTTGAGAAAAAAGAGAAATAGGTTATGGATCCTATACTTTAGCAGAGTAAGAATGATGTGGGTCAAAAAAAAGTTATGACATTTGAGATTAGGGGAGATGGCATGTTGAGGTACCAAGGAAGATTGTGTGCTCTTGATGTTAATGGGTTTCAGGGAAAGGATTTTCGTAGAGGCGCATGAGTCTAGATATACAGTTCATTTAAGTTCAACCAAGATGTACCATGACTTGAAGGATATCTACTGGTGGAATAATACGAAGAGAGATGTGGAAAGTTTTATTCCTAAGTGTATAGTTTGTCATCAAGTCAAGGTTGAACATTTGAGGCTTGGTTTTATATCCAAGAGATAGAGTTACCTATATGGAAGTGGGAGATGATCAATATAGATTTCATTATGGGTTCTCGCAATCAGTATGATACTATTTAGGTCATTATGGATAGAATGAGTAAGTCGTGCACTTTTTACCCGTGAGGACTAACTACTCAGGAGAGGATTAAGCTAAGTTGTTTATTCAGGAAATAGTGAAGTTGCATGGTGCATCGGTATCCATCATTTTAGACCAAGGTACACACTTTTATCTCACTTCTGGCGTTCACTTCAGAAAGGTTTAGTTACTTAGGTGAACCTTCACACCGCTTTCCTCCCTCAAATGGATGGGCAAATAGAGCATACTATTCAAACTTCAGAGGATATGATAAGGGCATATGTGATTGATTTTAAGGATGGTTGGGTTGACCATTTGCCTTGTATTGAGTTTGCCTATAACAATGGTTATCATTCTATCATTCAAATGGCTATTTTTTAGGCTCTTTATGGTTGAAGGTATAGGTCTCCTATTGAGTGGTTTGAGGTAGGTAAGACTAGGTTGTTTGGCCCTGACTTGGTTCACCAAGCCATGAAGAAGGTTAAATTGATTAGAGAAAGACTTAAGACTACTCAAAGTAGCCAAAAGTCTTATGTGAATATGAGACGAAGGGAGATGTACTTTGAAGTAAGTAATTAGGTGTTCTTGAAGGTTTCTACTATGAAATGATTCATGAATTTGGGGAGAAGGGCAAGCTCATTCCTCATTATATTGGTTCATATCAGATTGTGAGGAGAATTAAGAATAATTCTTATGAGTTGGAATTGCCTGCGAGTTTGGCTTCTATTAATCCTGTTTTCCATATGTCTATACTGAAAAAGTGTGTGGGTGACCCTTCCTTGATAGTGCCTATTGAGGATGTTGGTGCAACAGATTCATTGTCTTATGAGGAAGTCCCGATTGAGATATTGGATAGGAAAGTTAGTAGACTGAGAACTAAGGATGTAGCTTCGGTGAAGGTTCATTGGATAAATCAAAAGGTAGACGAGGCAACATGGGTTGTTGAAGAAGATATGAGAGTCAAGTACCCATTCTTTTTCGCTATGTTGGATAGAAGTGCATAAGGTATTAGTTTAGTTTCCCTCATGTTGCTTTTTTGAATTTTTCCTTAGATTCTACGGCATTCTTTTTATTATCTTGCTAAAAATGTCCCAACTTATCATTCAGGGGCGAATGATCCTAAGAGGGGGAGAATGTAAGACCCCATAAAATTTTGATCATTTTATTTTTGACCCTCCCGCGCGCATAATGTCAATTTTTGACTTAAACTATGTTTAGGGATGTTAGAAGGGTGTTTTAGAAAAGTTTTGAAATTTTATTAAGGAGTTTAAAGACATTTTGGGACCCTAAGGAAGTAAGCCTCCATGATAGTGGTGTGCCACAGAGATTATCCTCTATGATAAGGGCATGGCACGAAGGCTACCCTCCGTGATAAGGGCGTACCACACCGCTATATTATAATCATTCAATTTTTGTTTTTTTCACTTGGGGTGAGGGGCTTTTGGTATTTTTACCCTGTGTACGACTTTTAAGCACTTGGATGACCCTTTTTCTTCAGTTTTCAAAGATCAAATTTCATTCTTTCTCTCTTAAACTCAAAACCCAAGAAAGCTCAAGGGTTTAACAAGGAATTTACTGTTTAAACTTCAAACTTCAAATTCTTTTCAAATTTTTCTATAATTCAGACATGTTGCTCACCCCTAACTTGTATTTTTACATTGTGGCATTTATTTAATCAATTTTCATATGTTTTAGTTATTGGGTTTGAAATTGGGGTGAGGGCTTTTGATTGTTATTACATAAATTGTTTGTCCCATGGTTTAAATTGATTACTCATACTTTAATTGATGATTTTTGAGACTAAATTGGTGCATTATTTTAATGGTTAGAATGGGGGACATGGATTTTCTTAAATTGATGGAATTTTGTCTTGATAATGGCATTAACCTCAACCCAATCTTGGTTTTGAATATGGATAATTGCATGATTTAACTTAACTTTTGAACCCA
>NC_061113.1:202166623-202186743 GCF_002878395.1 Capsicum annuum | reverse complement strand
ACATTATAGATATATATATATATATATATATATATATATATATATATATATATATATATATAACTATTATAAATTTCTCTTACTTTTTCTTTAAATTCTACAAACTGACAAACCTATTTTCTGAACTTTCAGTTCAAGCTCGAAGATTCTCGTAAATTAAAACATATCATGTAGGAATTTGGCCGTAACTAAGATATAATTTCTTTTCATGTTTGTTGCTACTATTTCTATTTTATGAGAATTTTCTTATCAATTAAACCTAAAACCAAACAGTTAAGGAGTAAAATCCAATAAACCAAAAATTGATAAAAATATCTTATTGATTTGGATATTGGTTTAGCATACTTGAAAATTGAAAACCAATAAAATGAATCGGTAATACATAAAACCAAACCAAATCAACTGATGCACACCTCTAATTGACCCCGTCTGCACTCGAATTGGGTACCTGTCTAACTATCTTTCCTACCTGTCTGAGGATCCTCTGTTGAACCCTAGGGACCATCCCTGTGACCCTAAGCACCACCCCAAGCTGGAGATGTCTCTGACCTAATCGAAAGAACACATTGTACTATAGGATCAACATCCCACGTCGGGGACACTCTCTGCAGAAATAAACGATGAACCCACAATCATAACATGCCCCAATCACTCTGCTATATTTAGAAGGTTCGACTAACCCAGAATGTCTTCGTGGCCTGAAAACCTTGACTTCACACCCCTCGAGGAATAGCCATTATAGTCAGTATAACTAGCTAACCCTAGTTAGCAATTTGAAGTATTGCCAGAACAGGTCTACTAGACTGATCTTGGTGTCACTTAGGATGATGTTGAGGCTACCTACCCTGAAAACCTCTGCCTCTACATTGGGAACTATAGTGGCTCATACTGTAACTACCCTACTGACGTGACCTCTTATCGCATCCCCATTGATCTTTCATAGTCTTAACATAATAAAAAAATATCCATGAAAGACCTGCTAGCAACAACTAAACTTTGAGTGGCCATGTGAAGAGGAAGCCTCAGTCCTCTACAAAATAATAAATTTGCTCATACTCGATAGATAAGATCATAGTAGCATGTTAGTCCAACTCATGAAACCTTGGCTCAAACTCAACTACCATCATTGTACCCTTCGCCAAGCTAGTAAATTGATACCTCAAATGATAATACAGGATATGAGGCATATACTTCTCTAAGAAATCCCAGGGAACTGAGTTCATTACATAGTGGGATATCTAGCTAGCCTAAAATCCACATAACCCCTCTGCTACTGTCTGGTTACTCGATCAATCTGGAAAGTGGTGTAGTCAATACCATACAACTTTACTAGGCCTACATTATGGAGCCTCTTCTTGCAATTACTCATAAACTCAAATGAATCCTCTTCTAGGGCCCTTGCAAACCTAGGTAGAGTCAATCTCATAAATTAGCCCAACTTCTTCAATTCTTCGATAGTCATAATTGGCTGAGAAACTACTAGATTTGGAACCATCAGTGCTAGAGGAACCTCTATTGTAGAAGCCGTAGCTATAGGCTGCGTCTCTAAATCATTATCACTCTAGGCTACAGACTGAGACCCATATAATGATATACCGCCTACTAACTCTAATAACTAAATCAAAGTATCTTTGATCAATGAGGAAGATATAAAGCCCAGTAGGGCCTAGGTTTCCCCCTAGTCCATCAGTGGATGGAATGGCTGAACCTCTGGAGTTACCTCAGGCTTGGGAGCAATAATAGGATCTGGTGAAAGCTCCCTATCCTAGCCCCTAGCTGGTGTTGCATCCCTAGCCTGACCTCAACCTCTGCGTTAACCTCGGCCTTTAAGGGGTGCCCTAGTTATAGGCTCGGGGAATTATCTTCGACAGTCATAGCCACGTCCTAGCCATCTGCAATAGAGAGAGACAAATGAGAATTTAGAAACCACTATATAACGAACAAAAAAGGTGAGATTTTATTAATAATATCCTGTAGCCTACTAAAGATAGGATACAGATGTCATCATACCAATTCATGAGACACTACTAGACACTTGCTCTTGTACTAATAATTCCAGTAAACCTAGGCTCTGATACCAATTTGTCACAATTTAATTTCTTGAGTCATGATGACACCTACTTTACCCCACCAGTAGGTAACACTACCAAAAAAATTATCTTTAGCAACGAAATTTATTGACAGACCAAATTTCGCACTATATAGCAATGGATTAGCAACGAATATTTCAATTTGGTCACAGACATAGCAGTCCAATTTTTTGATATGTTATTAGCAATAAATCAGTGACGTAATTGTAATTCTGTCACTAAATAATAGTGGAAAAAATTGGCGCCTAAATTTAGCGACCAATGAAGCCGTCGTAAAATATTTATTTTTATTTTCTAATTAATTATTTTTAGTATAGAAAAAGGGGGAATAGGGTTAGGGTATTAATATTATTCTTGATTTCTTTCACATCCATGCCTCTCACTCTCTCTTAGTCATATCTCCATCTCCGATCTCATATCTCCATCTCCAATCTTACGCTCTCTCAGTGCCAAAGATCTCACATCTCCGGTCGAAAATTGAAGGTCAAAATTCAAAAAATTTTAGGTAACCCTTTTTCTCCATCTCATATGCATGTTTAATTTCTGTTGTTATTGATAGTATTCTAGTTTCTACTTCATCTTCACTTTCTGTCTAATCTCGATCTTGTCAAATGTCACTGGTATTGCCTCTTGAAAGTTGAATAGCTATTGTTGGTCCATTCTTTGTTATCCTATACATCAAAACTTATCCCATTTTCCCTCACATACTCTCTTCCTTACAACACTATCAATAAAGCAAGAGATGAGCCGTTTTCATCACTTACAACTTTATTTTCTACTAGTCTTATTCTTTCTCTGAACAGCAGAAGGTTTTCACTTTATGGGGTTCCTCAATAGCCTAAAGAAAAGATTTTTATTCTATTTTTTTGCGTGATTAAGTTAGCATGTGGCTCTAGGGTACAAATGATTCTGCTTTTTGAAATGTCATAAAGAAATAAAGAATTTAGTAATCAAAGATTCAGTCAATATACTTTTCTTTTCTTTCCCTTTTTAGCTTACTAGAGTGTACTGTAATCGGTTCTAGCTATTTTCCTGAATAGTAGTTCATTTCGTGTAAGTTGAAGACATTCTGGGTATTGTTGTTTGTGTTTTCTCTGAAATAATTTCTTTTGTTGCCTTCAAATTGTACTGCTTGTTTGGTTTATTTGGAGAGGATGGAGTATCATGCTCGTAGTATAAGACTTGATTAGTAATTAGTATTATAACTATGTTTAAAATTTGAATTTAATTTTCAAATGTGTGACTGTTACTTTGGTTGAATTTTTCTATTTTATTTGTGCTAGACCAGTAGTTGTTTGCAAGGAATAGTTATACTTATATGCTTCTATATGATTTTCTTATGTTTGGAAAATATTTGAATGTTAACGATTTAACCCGATAACCAACTGATAACAATCAATAACCAATAAATCAATAACCGATAAGCCGATATCTTAATGGTTCTTAATGGTTTAGCTTTATTACAAATCGATAATAAATATGTCAAACCGATAAACTTTAAAATCGAACCAAACTGCCCCATATGCAACCTTAGAATGTTGCTTAAATTAAGTATTCCATAATACTTCTATATCCCACGAAAGCTCTGAAATATATGAGAGAAATAGTTTTAAATTTAAGTAAATAGTTGTAACGATATAAATAAATTGTGGTCAACGATCTATGGTCCTACGGTACATCTGAATGTATCACATAAATTGAATGACTTGACACTGATGCATCATATACTCATGTAATGCTATCATTCTTTTTGTTGATCATTTATCTAGAATAAAGATAAATGTATTTGAGAGTCTACGTCGATTGCATTGTTTATACTATACTGTTGACAGTTTCCTTTTCAATTTTTTATCTTCTTGAGTGAAAATAATTGATTTTATTAAACTGGTACCACTTATTAATAAGGAACAATCCACATACTATAAACAAGAAAAAGTAAGCATCTACACACATAAAGAAAGACAACAGTACTGCTGTTTTAATTTGAAATTAATACTGCTCCTACACTTTGAGAAGATGTACCTTCAAAACTCAAGGGGTCTTGATCAATAGAAAATTTGGAGAATGAAACAAATCTAAGAAAGACCTTATTCCTAAGAACTTTAATGTTCAAGTTGAAATACTTATTTGAGTCACTTATCTTTCAGGTGTCTTTTTACTGGAATTGGTACAGTAAAGTTATAGATTGGTGGTAAAATAAGTGGAGTATTGTATTCAATCAGGTGTATTTTTAAACTTTGTTTCAACTTTTTTCATTTTTCTTGCTAAGCTTGTTGGCTTCTCGATTATGTTTGTAACTTATTTTTGATATAAAGCATGTAGCAATAAATTTGTTGTTAAAATAGAAGTATGTATCACTTTTATCTTATTTTTAAGGTAAACTAGTTTTGTTTCCTACTTTAAGAGCATAAGTTTGAATAATTTAGTGAAACTATTTAAGTGTCAATTAATCAAATTAATTATGCTTTCTTTGCTAACTAGTTCTTTATATAGAGCCTGATCATACATTATCACTAATTAAGATTTCCAACAAGGTTAATTATTAATTAAGACTAATTGTCATGTTTCTTATTAAGCTGGTTAATTAGCACTGATTATCTTTTTTTTATTTCAACCTTAATAGGAAGATGAATAATCTAGAGCGTAGTTGGATGTATGAGAGGTTAGATGGCCGTGGGGGTTTATACTCTAGCTTTGTAACTGGGGTGGATAAATTTATTTAATTTGCATATTCTCAACCAAATCGTATGACTGGTAACAAAGTTAGATGTCCATGTGCAAACTGTCAGAACTATAAATTCATGGATGTTGAAACTGTTAAATGTCACATTTATCAATCTGGATTTATTGAGAACTATTTTATTTGGAAGCATCAAGGGGAAAGAGATGATATAAGTGGGACTTCTTATGGTAATGCATTACATGGTGGTGGTCAACCTGCATTCGGAGAGAATCCATACCAACAAATAATTTTGGATGCAGCTGGTCCCAACTTTTCTCAGAGTTCAAGCTGGCAATTTTATAGCAATAGTGAACCCGGGTCATCTCATCCTTTTCAACATTCAATGGAGGAAGATCCTAATCCCGTGTCCAAAAAATTTTATGATTTGCTAGATGCTGCTGATACAGACTTATATCCCGGCTCATCCCTCTCTCAACTTGCAGTTGTCTCTCAAATGTTGAATATTAAAATGGAGAAAAATATGTTGCAGAAAGGCTATAACCAAATGATACAATTGCTTAAAGAGTCTTTACCTGAAGATAACATCATTCTTGATAGCTATTATCAGACGAAGAAGTTAGTGCGTAGCTTGGGTTCGCCAGTTGAAAAAATTGATTATTGTGAATCAGGATGTATGTTGTATTGCGGTGATGATGATGAACACCTTACATCTTGTAAATTTTGTAGCAAGCCAAGGTATAAGTGATGTGTTGGCTCTTGTAAGAGGAAATTGGTCCCTTACAATAGAATGTATTATTTTCCTTTGATTTTGAGATTGCAAAGATTATATGCATCCCATGCTATAGCTGCTGACATGAGATGGCATCATGAGCATAAAAAAGAGGATGGTATGATGCGCCATCCATCAGATTCTAATGTTTGGAGGAACTTCAATGAAACTTATCCCTTTTTTTCTGCTGAACCAAGAAATGTCAGGTTGGGGTTACGTACAGATGGTTTTCAACTATTCAATCAGTTTGGAAGAAAATATTCTTCGTGGCCAGTGATTGTCACTCCATACAATTTACCTCCAGGAATATGCATGAAAGAGGCTTATATGTTCTTAACAATCATTGTTCTAGGTCCCAGCAATCCCAAACATAAAATTGATGTTTATCTGCAACCCCTAATAAAGGAATTGACCTTGTTGTGAGAGACAGGTGTGGAAGCATTTGACATCTCAAAAATGCAAAACTTTCAATTAAGGGCAGCTTTGATGTGGACAATTAGTGACTTTCCTGCATATTCTATGTTATCGGGATGGAGTACTGCGGGTAAATTAGAATGTCCTTATTGTATGGAGGAAACACAATCTTTTAGATTGCAGCATGGAAGAAAACAATCCTGGTTTGATTTCCACAGAATGTTCCTTAACCAACATCACCCATTTAGGAGAGATCGAAAGAACTTTCTTAAAGGCTAGACTGGCAAAAGATCTCCCCCAACAAATAGAACAGGAGAGAAAATTTTGGACCAGATTTGTAATTTAGGGTTAAGAAATATTACAGAGTTAGATGTAGAACAAGTTAACAAAATAATATGTAAGACATGTGGGTGGAAAAAGCGAAGCATCTTTTAGGATTTGCCATACTGGAGTTCTAACATGATTCGACATAATCTTGATATGATGCATATTGAGAAAAATTTCTTTGATAATGTATTTAACATTGTTCTTAATTTTGATGACAAAACCAAAGATAATCCACAGTCACGGTTAGATACAAAAAAGTATTGTGATCGACTTCAATTGGCAAAGGATAGTAATGGACAATATCTAAAAGCTGTCTATACATTAGACAAGGAAGAAAAAGTGATATTGTTTAATTGGGTGATAGGTTTAAAGTTTCCAGATGGGTATGTTTCAAATTTGGGCAGGTTTCCAGACACAAATGCGAAAATGTTATTTGGAATGAAGAGTAACAATTGTCATGTATTCATGCAACGACTAATGCCTATTGCTTTTCGTGAACTACATCCTAGTAATGTGTGGCAGGCACTTACAGAATTGAGCTTATTTTTAAGAATCTTACTTCGACCACTCTATGAGTGGATGATATGGTGCGATTGGAGAGTGATATTCCATAAATTTTGTGCAAATTGGAACGTACATTTCCTCCAGGTTTCTTTGACTCAATGGAACATCTTCTTATGCACCTTCCATATAAAGCAAGGGTTGCTGGACCTATGCAATATCGATGGATGTATCCTTTTGAAAGGTAAATATGTAACTCTATGTCAAACTTGTGACGGTTAGTTAATACATAACTTTCAAAAACATAATATTACATCTTTTTCTATATATAGGTATTTGGGAACTCTTAAAAAGATGATTGGGAATAAAGCTAGTGTTGAGGGTTCCAGTTGTGAAGTGTACTTGATGATGGAGTCAACACAATTATTTTCTCATTATTTTGAACCTCATGTCATTTCGTGAAATCATAATGTGGATCGTAATGACGATGGTGGTATTGTGGAAGATCTTAAAGAAAATCTTTCAATATTCTCCCATCCAGGTCGACTTTGGGGAGAAGCAAAGAAAAGAGATTTAACCTTAGATGAAATCAAGGCGGCCCAAACTTATATTTACTAAATTGTGAGGAGGTTGAGCCATTTGTGAGGTAACCAAATTCTCTTAATAATAATAAAATCTATTCTTATATCGTGACTTCTCATATTTAAATTAATTTGTTGCAATGAAGTATGTACCTGCAACGTTTGGAAGAAGAATTTTCAAATCTCTCTCAAAATTAAATAGACGAGAGCCTTGAAGAAAATTTTGCTATATGGTTCAAGGGATATGTAAGATTTAAATAAATATTAACTTTCATATAATGATGCATGTACTTAAATTGGCTTCTCATGTTTAACTAGATCTTTGTTTTTTTTTAAATAGGCTCGGTGCAATCCCATTGAAAATGAATACTTGCATAGTCTTGCTCGTGGACCATTAACAGGAGCTACATCCCATTCAGTTTATTTTGTTAACGGATATAAATTTCACACAAAATGTCATGGTAGCATGAGATCAATAATGAATAGTGGAGTTTGTATCTCAGATCCAAATTTTGGGGATTATTATGGGTGGATAAAATAGATCATACAAGTGGAATACCGTGAAGCACCTTTAAAGCAAACTGTGTTATTCAAATGCGAATGGTTTGACCCAACAATAGATGTCGGTGTTAAGAAGCATGATCGGTACAAATTGGTTGAAATTAACCATCGTCATTGGTATAAAAAGTATGAGCCTTTTATTCTTGCAATGCAAGCAACGCAAGTATGTTATGTACCTTATCCAAGAAAAAAAAGGACAAGGAAGATTGGCTAGCTATATTGAAGGTCAAACCTCAAAATGTTATTGAATTACTAGTTGAGAAAGTGGTGATAACTTTAGAACTGAATGTTCCTTTTCAAGTTGAAGAAGTTAAAGTCCATGAGATAGATATGTCTGTTTCTGTAGATGAAGATATGTTATTGAATGATCCAAATGGGGGTGTACTTGAAATGAATGAACCTCTTAATGATGGTTTATTTGAAGAGCATCATGAAATTCAAGATGGATCTACAGAAGAAGAATATGAAACTGAGGAAACTGAGGAGGAGGATGAAGAGAAAGAGTTTGAAGAAGACATAGATAGTGAATAGAGCTTGATAAATATCTGCTCTTTTAGCTTTGTTGTATTTTGTTTTTAGTAAGAAACTACGAAATCTGTTATTTTAGCTTTGTTGTAGTTTGTTTTTAGTTACAAACATAGACTGTGCCAGGTGCTTCAAAAAATGTGTTATTTTAGTTTTGTTGTATTTTGTTTTTACTAATTTTTCTCTAAGATATCATCATTTTATTATTTTTTGATTTCCTTTTAATCATCTGCTAATTTTTTGTATCGCATCATTTCAATTTGATTTTTAATAATGCTAATCTAATGACACCATTATTATTTTCAGATATGACTCGAGGTGGATATCGTGCCGGCAAGTCCACAGGCAGGAGTAAGGATGCTAATCATGCAAAAATTTCTTCTATTCTAACTTCAGTGATTGAACGGGATGATACAAGTTCCATTCCTACCACGCCAGCTGATCAAACACCGATTATTCCTAAGATATCTCGTATTTTACCTAACCAAAGCAGACTAACAGGACAGAATATGAATGCTCAAAGCAACACAGCAGCTGAGGCAACATCTAGTCAGAGAAATGTATCTGCTTTAGGTGATTCCAGTTGTAACAATGCCTGGACCCTTATTTTTATGACTTCTTCAGGGTTAGTACCTACTACTTATATGTTTTCTATTTTTGTGTTTACTGTTGTTGTACATAAATGTTGTGTAGTGTTATTGGTGTTGAATTTGATGTTGTACAGGTTGGAACCATCTTCCAAATGATCCAGTTCCATTACATTATCTTTCAAAAGTGAAGTTGATCCTATGGGATCAACTGGAAAGGTTTCTCACAAGATGTCAAAAGTGGTTATTTTGGAGAATTCAAAGTATGTTTTTTAAGATCATAATCAATAGAAATTTTTTGAGTTTGCAGCTAACACTTAATTATATTACTTTAAATTTAATTTTAGAAGAATTTCTATTGGGATGCTTCCGTTAGTGAAGTTGTGGTGAAGCAACAATGGATGAAGAAGGCTGCATTATGCTACAACAATTTCATTTCCAATATAAAGAAGCATAGAGCTACAGTTCAACCGGAATTTATAAATGACCATGTGTGGGAAAAGTGGATAAAACTTTGGCAAAGTGATGACTATGTTAAGAAGTCCAAGATAAATTCAAAGAATCGTTGTGGTAGACAGGAAGTAGCTACTGGGACACACACAGGTGGCTCTATCATAGCTGGAGAGCACAAGAAAAAACTTGTAAGTATATATTTCATGAAAATTGTCTGTTGGTACGTATCTTGAAATAGTTGATTAGTTTTCAGTCATTTCTTCTCCATTTTAGTAGCTATGGTTGTGTCTAAAGTGCGTAGCAAGCAGCTGGTCGTGTGGTGCTACTTTGTTTGGGTTGCTGCTATGCTCTTTTGGCTGTTGACATGCTAGGTTTTCCTCTTTATTTTGGCGCTATATGTGATGCTCTGGTCTACTGCTACGTACCTTGAAATAGCTGATTAGTTTTCAGTCGCTACCTCATCATTTTAGTAGCTATGGCTGTGTCTAAAGTACGTAGCAAGCAGCTGATCATGGTGCTACCTTGTTTAGGCTGCTGCTATGCTGCTTTAGGTGTTGATATGCTAGTTTTTCCTCTTTATTTTGGTCCTATTTTTGATGCTCTGGTCTGCTTCTATGTACCTTGAAATAGTTGATTATTTTTTAGTCATTTCTTCGCCATTATAGTAGCTACGGTTGTGTCTAAACTGCATAGCAAGCAGCTGGTCGTGATGCTACTTTGTTTGGGCTGCTGCTATGCCCTTTTGGCTATTGATATGATTTATATGTGCATTCAGTTCTCACAAGACATAAATTTATTGCATTCATGTTGTATGTTTTAAGATATTACCGAAAGAAAAATCTTTGGACGTCATCCTTACCATTCTAAAAAAAAAAAACAAATCTTTGAACTATTTGGTATTTGTCTAAATAATCAAGTTTTCTACTCATGCTCTTTTTAATGACAACCCTTGAATTGTTGAATTCCATGTTAAATGATTTATGATAAGAGCAAGCTTTTGCTTACGTCAAGAGTTACATGGTTATCTTCTTGTCGGTCTTTACCACTTGTCGAGTATTGTTGACAACTATGTTTATTTTTCTTTTTGAAGGCTAAAGGAGCTATGGTTAGTTAATCTTTGATTTTAAAATAAAACCATAAGAATAAGTAGCTTGTTTGTGTTGATTCTAATTTGTTACAATAATTGTTGATGAAAATTTTTGCTGCTGCTAAATATTTTCTATTATTGGAGCTGCTGCTAATTTTCTGCTATATTTCCAGCAAGCATCTGCAATGACGGCAATGTTAGTTTTTATTTTTGGGGGATAAAAGAGCCACACATAGATTAATTATAGAAAATAACCAATCCATATACATTCTCAAATGAGAATTATGAGTATTTCAGCATCAAGCATACAAGAAATTAAATCTTTACTTGTGTTGTTCAGATTCCAAGTTTGATGTTCCTATTTCTTTCTTTCTTTCCCTTGTCATACAGAAACTCCAAAGAATGAATAATGTAGTTGAGACTCTATCATTCTTTACTGTAATATCCCTCTTCTCATCTTTATTGCAAGGTGTTGTATTATGTTGCATGTCTGAAGTTGAAATTCTGATTCTATAATTTCTTTACTGTGATGTTTGGAATGTTGGTTTTATCCATTATGAGAAATATCCTTGCCTTCCTTTGGTAGTGTCTGAAAGGAATGGAAAGTTATTAGCTGTGTACCTGCAAAACAATGAATATGGTTGGCTAAAAAATCTATCAGCAAGTTTCCTTCTCTATAGGTATGAGCCATTTCGACCAAGTTATGAGCCATTAACATCTTTATTTTCTTTATTTCCATCGTAATGGTCCATGTCACCTCCCAAATGCCATGAATAATTTTGCTGACATTGAGGGAATCTGTCTCAATCATCAGAGGTGTTAACCTATTATTAAGACATTATTGTAGTGCATATCTTATTTGTTACTATAATTGATGCTGGAAATTATTGTTGCTGCTGAATGTTTCCTGTTATTGCAGCTGCTGCTAGTTTTATGCTATTTTTTCAGCAAGCAGCTGCTGCTATGCCACTTTGTTTTGCAGCTATATTTCCTACTAGTTTCTCTTGTTTTTACTCTTTGTTTTGATGCTATGCCAAGATGTTTAGTGATATTTTTTTGCTTAGAATAGGGCAAAGAAACTTGGTGGTGTATCATGATTCTCTTTTAGTTTACTCTAATGTACATTGGTCTCATTCTAAATACCTGAAAATTCTGTATAGGCTCTTAAAATAGGTCGAGATCCAACTCCAAGTGAGTTACATTTGCACGTCCATACACATAATCATGATGAAAAATCTTTTGTTGGTGAGCGTTCCCGACTTCTACATGTAAGTCCATAATTACATCTAACTATATGATACTCTTCTCTTATTTTTCTTTTGTGTTGACATGAACTTGAGTCTATTTTAATAACTTCACTTGTTATATGAAAGGTATGAAGAAATTGTAAGGGAAAAAGTACAATATCAACAACTAAACTATTTCATCTCTAATTCATCACAAATTTTGAGACGGAATTCAAATTTTTGTCGCTATGAGGTTAGCAACGAGCAATATAGCGACAGAACATTTTCCGTTGCTATTTCTATTTAGCAATGAATTTTCATATGATAGCGACGAATATGTCATGTCGCTAGATTCTGTTTTTTTTGTAGTGTAAGCCAAATCATAGCCCAGAATGCAGAGTAATGGACTGAACAATAGAAAATAAATGAATACAAAATGAAAGCGTGCAATAAAAGTACTAAGCACAACCCCATCATATAATTGTACTGAAAAGCAGAAGAAAGATGGGTAAAATATCTAAAAGAGTATCCCCACAACCTGGTAAAGTCAGTACAAGAGCCACTAAATCAAAACAGAGTACTAGATAGTATCAAGTATACATGTGGTCGTGGAGTATACAAAAGAGATCCAAAAACAATAGAAGGAGAGAGGATAAACTCCAGGCTCTGAAAGCTCACCCTATCTTCGAAGAAATAGTAAGCCTGAGGATAACATCAATGGTGGTGACTCCCACTCGTATTTGTACTAGAGAAAAGATGTAGTAGTATGAGTACCAAAACAACAGACGCTCAGTAAGCATCAGAGGCCGACAAAGCTAAATTACAATATAAGTATAATAAAATGCGAGAATGTATAGTAAAGTCAGAAATAATGGACATAAATGGAAATAATGCTCCAAATCAAACGATTATGATAAATATACAGAATAAGTAACTTGAAATAAATGCCATCTAACTACAACCTAACTGGCCTCCAATAAGATTAGAGGCATATATAGAAAAGAATAATCTAACCGAGCCCCCACAAGCCCGATGGATACAAATAAGAAATGTTTTAGTACAAGTATGGATTTATCTATAGCAATAACATAATGTGAATCACGAGTAAAACATACCTAAAACTCCTCCATGGACATAAATATCGGACTTGAATCAAAACAAAAGAATAGGATCATGATAGAAAAGGTTGTGTATAAATTATAACCGCCAGATTTGAATTAGAACTAATAAGTAGGCCAAAAGTAAAGATAATCCAAGGTTATAGTTTCACTTAAGTCCAATTAGTATTGAATTTCCAATCATGTAATTAGATCTACAAATGATGTAGGTTTTAGTCATTAAGTCTAAGAATAAGGTTTTAAAGGTCAAATAGTATTTTATCTCAAGTATCAAATCTAATCAGAGCTTACTAAATTGATTAAGTCATTCTAAGGCTTAAAATTTAGTCTAAGGTGATGAATAAAGGCCTCTAAGGTCTACAAGGAGCTAATTTAGACAACTGACCTAAAGGGAGGGCCGATGGGGTCACTACTAGTCCCAAAATTCCATACTAAGGCAGACATATATATAAAACTATACTAAGGTGTCACGACCCGAACTAGATCCTGGCCGTGATGGGTATTCCAAGTCCACCCAGGACCGGATACCACTTCCTTTTCCTAGTCAATAGATAACATAACACCTAGCAATAGTTGAATTTGAAACATATAATAAGATAGGAAAGTAATAACTTAAAGAAATCTAAGAATGTCAACATCAATACACAATCCATAGTAATATTCACAAAGCCTCTACAAAACCGAAAACAACCAACGTCAGGATATGCCCCAGACCCTGACAATGACAATGTTAATGTAAACTCTTTAATTCTAGTTTATGAAAGGAAACTAATGGAATGATCCAGTGTTCCAGAAAATTAAAGCTCACCATTTCACTGCAAACGACCAACGAACCGAGCCGATCCACCTAGCACTGCATAGAAAAAATAGGATTGCCTTTAAACCATGCATCGCGTGGGGATACAATGTTTGAAGACGGTTAGTGGGTTGAGTACTAGCATGTAATTCAGGGATAAGGATAAATTAATGATAATTCAAAATCCAGTTCAGCTCAATGTACATGTTCACACATATGTATGCTTACATATATGCTTATATAAAATATTGGGATAGGAAACAAGGCTTAACATGCAATTTAAAAATTTAACCTATATTGTGTAGCTTAACTGTCATATAATAGTACCCACGGGCTATACGGGTCCTAGATCTCAGCCCCTGGTCGGGCCTCAGTGTGTGTAGCCACACAAATCAGAGAATAATCTTATATATATTCACGGGAGACTCAAAACTCCCAACCATATACTAAGGTGACTTAAGCACTCAATCATGTAATGATTATGGGGGACTCGAACCTCTCAATTATATAATAAGGTGGACTCAACAACCCGATCATAAGCAAGGGAACTCAAACCCCAGGCCGTTTAGACCCCCACGCCGGCAAATGCGATTTCTAGTATTGGTCCTTCGGGACCACCACTTTCACAGCCTAGCTACACAACCCTCTTAAGTCTTATTAAAGCATTTATCACACATTCTCATTCATTGAACTATAATACACATTTAGGCATACACTGTTGATATTGTCATACCAACTACACTTTCAAGGTAACAACAACACACCATCTATAATTATTTATACATATATGACACATACAATTACATCATATATACAATTAATATAAAACTTATACATATACGCATATATAATTGACACATAATATACAATTGATAACAGTTTAGTTGAATTAAGAAAATTTTCTATGAAGAAATACAGTGAATATGTAGGAGAAAACACAAAATATAAGAAAATTTGGAAGAAGAAATAGAAAGAAAAATATTTTTTGATATATGTTAGAATAAACTTTGAGATCTGTTAAATTAGGAGGAATGCATACTGTCGCTAAAATGTCTAACAAAAGAATGACCTATTGCTACTAAACACTTCAATCAGCTAAGAGATAAAACAAAAAATTAATTATGAGAGAAAATTTTACTTGTTTTTGATATATACATTAACAATACCATGTACTAATTATTAAAAATTATTAAACATGAATTATAATTTTTTAACATATTAACCATATCATGTAATTATTAAATTATTTTATCTAAAATATGTAATTTTTCCTATTTTGAACTAATAAAAAAGTTACTATTCTTTACATTTAATCCTGACACAAAGATGACAGATTTAGTTGTAGCCATGCAACCAAAAATATATGGAAGACTGATTTTTTTCTCTTTTCCAGAAATATAAGGTTGGTACGTTTGCATTTTCTCCATTTTTTAATTTTATTAAAATGTCATCACTTTTAATTGCCACCAAATTAAAGGTAGGGGTCTTTTTGTCATTTTCTCAAATACCCTCACCTCTTCTCCTTCTGATTGGTTCACTTTCACCGACAACTCCAGGAAAGAGACCCAACAAACCCATAGTTCTTCTCTAATATTTCAAGGTTCTTTGTTCTTTTTTTTTCTTCAAAAAAATCCTCTTTCCGTTCAATATTAACTAGTGCAATAATGGAGATAAAATATATTTTTTGGTTCAAAATTTGTTATCGTGAACCTACACAACTAAAAAATAATCAAGATTACCATAAAATAACTCTAATTTTTTGAGTTATCAACAAGTCGAATTGTTGCTTCAATGTTGCAAATTTCTCATTCGTTTTCGAAATTTCGTCCGTGCAACTTTCTTCTAACTTCTTTGCCTCGTCATACTAGAAATATTCTGCAAATCTTCACCAAAAACTACCAAACTTCTTAATTTTTTGCCGCTAAAATAAAAACTCGATTGAAAAATTAAAATTTAGACATTTTGGTGAAAGAAATGAGTGGAGGGGTTGGAATAAGAGGCAATTGAGGAATTTACCCAGAAAGGAGTTTATGGGTGTAATTAAGGAAACAGAAACAAATTGGGGATATTTGGTGAAAGGATAAAAAAGGTCCTACTTTTAATTTAATGACAATAAAAAATAAGGACATTTAAGGAAATTAAAATATAGAGAGGGTGCTAATATACTACCTTCATGCAATATGTTAGTAAAATTCATATACATAGTTATATAGTTACTAGTTCTGTGTGGCCCGTCCTCAAGATATAAAAGTGGTACGCAATTTATCAAATAGTATAATTTGTTCCATAAATTTCAGCTACATAATCAATAGAATGTTATTCAAATTAATCATATCTTATTGATAAGTTTTCATAACTATTAAAGTTTTGCATATGGTCGTGCTTATAAGTTTGGATTCAAAACTACTCCCTCCATTTCAAAAGGTATTTCTGGTTGTGAAATAATATTTTGTGGTATAATCATGTCTCGTGTCATTCCTATCTTTACAACTTGTATGTGTTTTTTAACTTCATCATATAATATCTATGTTGGTGTCGTGCAAATTTTTATAAAAAATAGGGTACCTTTGGTTATTCTTTTAAAAATGCTAAATGCTTCATATATTTCCGGTATAGTGGATATCTCATTTCCGTCAGAGATATATACAGTACTGAGTAGTCCATATTCATAGCAAGTTTTAACTAGACTTGGTTTGGTTTTAGGTAAAGCAGTTAACTTATTATATCCGGTCAATCTTTGGGTTATATAGTTTATATCTGGTTCTTGGATGTTTATAGCTCTGGGGTTAGTATTTAAAAAGGTTTGTACATTGTAGATATTTTCTATATATGTCCAGGCTGTGTAGTTGTAAGTTTTTTTGTCTTAGTTTAAACTATCTTGGTATGTGGTAATTTGTTGGGGTATAAACATGGGATCTTTTGATGTATTTGGTATATGATTTATCAAATAGCTTGTTTAGGTTCATATTTGTGTTTTTTCTAATTCCTTTGCTTGTACCTGCAGAAGTAGATTGATAAATGTTATGGGTTTTAGGGAGTGTCCCATCTCTGATACCATTAGTAGGGGGGTGCGGATTAAGCATGCTAACTTTACTAGATGATAAATAGCTATTAAGTAATAAGTATTTATTTTAAGTAAATTATTTCGTGTATATTATTGGTTGGTTTAATTTTCATTTTTATCCTCTTGACTTAAGATGTTTTATTAATTCATATTCTAAATTAGATATTATCATAATTAATTCATATTCTAAATTAGATATTATCGTAATTAAATTATCTAATGTTTTAGGATCTTCGTTAGTATTATATAATCTTTTGTATTCTAGGTATAAACTATATAGTTTAGTTTCAATATCTTTTAACGATTTATTCTTTTCGTAAGATGTATTCATTAATTTGTGTAGTTTATTATTTTATCCTATTGAAATTTTAGCAATTTCTGTGTAGTATTTTATTCTAACTTTTCTATATTCAATGTGTAGGTTTATGTTCTTTATCTGATTAGCTAGTATTTGTTGTTCATGTATTGGTAATTTTTCATCTGTATTAAATAATTTTTCGTATGTATTATTATCTGTATCTTTTTTTTCTAAGGTTAAATTCATTTTAAGTAATTTTTCTTCTAGTTGTCTTTTTTCTATTTCAAGTTGATTTCTGTAATTAACTTCTTCATATATCCAATTTTGCCTTTCTCTAATTTTTTTTTTATATATTCTAACATTTATTTATTCTGAATAATATCCATCTGAATCTAAGTAATATTGATGTTCATAATATATGTGTAAGTTTTCTATACTGTTTAATAATTCTTCTTCTTCATAATCTTGTAATTTTTTCCATATTATTTTCTTTATGCCTATAATTTCTATATCTCTAAATATATATAAAACAAGTATTTTAATATCATATGTCATTTAAGCTTGATAATATTTTTCAGTTGTTTGTTTTAGTCTTAGTAGTTTTTGCATATTTTCATTAAGAAATTCTATACATTTTATATCTTTCGTTTTCATGTATTTGTCTAAATTTACTTTCATCTGTTTTTCTATTAACTGTATGTTTCTCATATCTTTTTCCAAAAATTCTAGATATATGTAATTTATCATGATAAGTATTTGTAAGAGTAGTTAGGTAGGTATGGTATGTAATTTATTCTAGTCATATAATATTTACCAAATGTTTTTTCTAATATGATTTTTCTTATATCTACTACTTTTATATCCTTAAGTGCATACAAAATAAGTATTTTAAATTTATCTACCATTACATTAGATAAATAATTATTCATTTTCATAAAATTGCTATTTTCAAAATATTCCCTTCAATCACGTACATAACAAAATATGGTCATCTTAGATTACTATATACTAGATTATTCTTAAATAACATGTTCTTCGGTCACTATTAGCATGGTAATCTGAATATTTTTCCCTTAAACAACACCTCTACTCTGGTTACTCCCCACCACGGCTTCTTGCCTCATTGGTTTCACCTTTAGGAAGGCATAGTTCTTAGGGATTTTTCTCCTTTTCCACTTTGCTAATAAACTTCTTAACATATTATCCTTCGAATAATTCTACTATAAGTAACTAACATGAATTTATTTTATCATACCAAGATTGTTGAGAATTATGAATTTAGCTATTCATAATCAAAAATAAATATACCTGTTCGGGTAGGTTTGATATTTCTAACGTTTGTTCCTCCATACCTTTTTCCATTGAAATAAATCTGTTTTTTAATAGCTAAGCAAAATATTTGTTGTGGACAAGAGAGAGTTTTTGCTTCAACACATGAAGGCTTACTTTGCAATGCCTTCGGTTAATCTTATTTATAGACTGAATCTTTACAAGAGTATTCACGTTTCTAAAATTAGTCTACAAAAAAGTCTCCTAATAAGACAAAAATTATTAATGCCTAGACTAATAATTGTCAAAAAGCCTAAAGCCTAAAAGTTTAGCCTATACAAAAGTTTTCAATATTTTACGTAAAGTAAATTGTGAAAGTTTACATGTCGCTTTCACAATTTAATAGATTGTCTTCTATTATTACTCCGTTGATATCTTTTCGCTGTCGTATCTGCTGCTTTTCCATATCTCTATTATTGCTTCTTATCTTGTATCTTCTAGCTGGCGTTCTTATCTACTTGGTTGATTCTTCTATTCTAGCTGAACTTCTGGGATATCATTATCTCCTCCATTACATTTTGAACATTTATGACCTGGATATTTATGTCCAATTGTCTTGCAATATCTGGTTAATAATTCTTCTGAAATAAATTTTTCTTTGATAGCTCTGGCGATGGGTTCTGTCTCTGGTTTGAGTAACGTCAGAATCCATTGCCTAATAGTTTCCATATCTGTTTCTCGTAATTCCTTTGAATTTGAATATATTAGTACATGATTTCTTGAATAATAACTCCATATGGGATTTTGGTTACAGTATGTGCTCTCTAGCTCTTGCAAAATTGTAGATAGTCCGATAATCCTCTTATTCGCATAAAATTTTGGTATCCCAATTCTAGGTATTTCTGGTTGTGGAATAATATCTTGTGGTATAATCATATCTCGTGTCATTCCTATCTTTACAACTTGTATGAGTTTTTTAACTTCATCATATAATATCTCTGCTAGTGCCGTGTAAATTTTTATAAAAAATAGGGTACCTTTGGTTATTCTTTTAAAAATACTAAATGCTTCATATATTTTTGGTATAGTGGATATCTCATTTCCGTCAGAGATATATACAGTACTGAGTAGTCCATATTCATAGCAAGTTTTAACTAGACTTGGTTTGGTTTTAGGTAAAGCAATTAGCTTATTATATCCGGTCAATCTTTGGGTTATATAGTTTGTATCTGGTTCTTGGATGTTTATAGCTCTGGGGTTAGTACTTAAAAAGGTTTGTACATTGTAGATATTTTCTATATATGTTCGGGCTGTGTAGTTGTAAGTCTTTTTGTCTTGGTTTAAACTATCTCGGTATGTGGTAATTTGTGGGGGTATAAACATGGTATCTTTTGATGTATTTGGTATATATGGTTTATCAAATAGCTTGTTTAGGTTCATATTTGTGTTTTTTCTAATTCCTTTGCTTGTACGTGCAGAAGTAGATTGATAAACGTTATGGGTTTTATGGAGTGTCCCATCGTCTCCTTCTATCTCTGGAACTTTAATGTCTTCCGATTGACATAGTTCTACACACTGTTGAGTTAACTGATTTGTAGCTATAGACTTCAGTTCAACTTCATTCGTCTTTAGCTTTTCTATTTCATTACCCATACAGTCTACTTTCATTGAAAGCGTAGTTAGGGTGTTGAATATTTTTTCTAGAGTATCCTCTTCTATTATATTAGTCTGTGTAGCTTTGTCTTGATATGTAATCTACAATAACATTTTT
>NC_061113.1:202144911-202163623 GCF_002878395.1 Capsicum annuum | reverse complement strand
ATATAATTTTCTTCTTGTCCTGTATTTAAGAGTATTAAATATTCTTTTTCATTTACCTTTCCTGTTATGTAATATTGGTTTAAATTATTTGTTGAATTTATTTCATAACTTGTTCTTTTTGATGAGCTTGATGATTCTGGTTTTTCATCAGCTATTCTTTTCGTTGTACTTATTCTATCATTTATTATTTCTAAATTTTCTTCTATATCTATGTCTCTATAGCTATAATCATTATAATTTATTTTTTTTACCATTTATTCAAATGGACTTTCTATTCGTATTTTGTTAATTTTATTTTTTTCTGTTATTTTATATTTTTACAGATTTTGCCACTTCTAGCGAATGTTCTGCATGCAAATGTTAAGACTGCAAGGCAAAATATTATAAGACTCCGTAAAGTCCTAGTCTACTCCAATCCTATATAGCATGCTAAAAGAGGCCCCAGACTTGAAAAAAAATTTAGCAAAGTGTTAAGACTTAGTCTTATTTTGACCTTGATATTTCTATGGTCTTATTTTCGATATTCCTGTCCTTAAATTATCGATTTTTAAATTTATTCATGATCAGGGTTATCTATAGGTAATCTCGAGTGAGTTTTGGAATTTTCAGACATCGTTTGAGACATGTTTAGATGACCAAAATAGTGAGCCATGTTTGAGGCATCGCGTTGGGTTGATTGATGTAGTGCGTCACCTGTCGCATCACTAGGCACATTTTGTTTATTAAATTATGGGTTTGTGAGGCAGTTGAGTCAATTTCCCCTTATATTATTCAGCCATAACATGAAATTAAGCCTCCCAAAAGGTAAATTCACTCATTATTTCATAAAATTCTCTCAAGAGTAAACCCTAGGTTCATCAAAGTTCAAGTTCAAATCTCAAGAATTCACCAACAATTCTCTCAAAATCAGAAACCAAGGTATGTTAGGTGTTCATCCTTGGGTTCCTTCCACCCTTGGAGTTCAAGAACCTTTTTTTTTTTTCAAAACTTAGATTATGATTTACATTTTTGAATGGAATTATGTTCATGTATATATTGTTGTGTGGGTTTCAAGCCAAGAAGATTTTGAATTTCATGTAAATAAACTAGAATGTGTGTTGATTTGTGTAACCCTCATGTTAAATCTTTGTATTATGATATTGAATGGGGTAGTCATGACATTCATATATTGCTCATTCTCATGTACAAGAATTATGCATCCTAGGTGTTTGACAAAATGTATATGTGAATGAATTGTGCATAGTAACCGATGTGTGATGCTTTTAAAGTTGAGATATGGTTCAATTATCTACGTTATCGAGTCTTAGTGGTATTGAATACCAAAAATTAGTTGTTTATCTAGTCTCCAGTCAAAATAGAATGATTTTATAGTATCCCAAAAAGTAGCATTTGGTTAGTTAACAGAATCAGTATGAGTTCAGTCAAGCCTAGTACAGCCTAGTGATCAGTTCTAGTGTTGATTCAATTGGGAATAGGATTTAGCATCGACCGAACCCAAGGATAGGGGCATTTCTGCCAGTATAGGGTTTGACCCTTAGTAGCAGTCCCTGAGTTACAGAACTATGTAGCCAGTGTAGGGTAAATCGTCTTCCTACCACAGTAAAATTGACATAAATATATACATCTCATGATTCTTCCAGCTAGATTAGGGTTGACCCAGCCAGTATTAGTAACCCGTGGCACAGTGCTAATACCCCTCTAACTGGGGTTACAGGTTGGACCCTAAATTAATCTATAATCGAGGTATGTCGGGTAGATGATACTCCCACAGTTTTAGTTTCAGTATTCAGCATAAAACTCAGTTCAGTTTGACACGATCATGACTTACAGTTATCAGAAATTTAGTACTTCAATTTCAGTCTAAATATTCAATTATCAGTATTCAGTCACCAGAACTTAATACTTTAATGTCAGTCTAATTCAGACAGATGATATATTTTTGGTATTGTATGTTCAGTACTTTTAGTAGTCCCAGTCTTGTATATACTTTCATCCAGTTACTTCATGATATTTAGTTATTATTACTCATGCACATGAACCCATGCATATTAGTCTAACCTCTCTTAGCCTACCAGTATATTCAAAGTACTGATGCATACTCTCTTTGTGCTATGATGTCTCATATTATAGGTTCGGATGCTTGGGTTCCTGACTGTACTTAGCCAGATTAGTCAATCAGCCACAGCTACAGTAGTGAGTCCTCATCCATTGAATATGTGTTATTTATTTAGTTATTGTATTACTTACAGTATTTTAGTTATTTTTAGACAATAGTTGGAGTTAGTTGGGGCCTGTACCACCAACTCTTTTATTTCAGATGTTTAGAGGCTTTCAGATACTTTTAGTTACCAATTATTCCACAGATGTACTTAGTATTTATTTTTCAGTATTTTGGACCTTATGGCATATTTAGCTTTACTTCTATATATATTTTATGATTATTATTTAGTATTCACAGCAAGAACCCGTCATGTGTTAGCTTATAGTCCTTCAAGGTTGTAAGCACCGTGTGATGCCCAGGGTGTACTCTCAGGGCGTTACAAACTGGGTATCAGATCCTAAGGTTCTAAAGTGTCCTAGGAAGTCTGAAAGACACATCAAGTAGAGTCTTATGCACGGGTGTGTAGCGCGCCACACTTATGGACAAAAGCCTAAGAAGCATTTTTCGAAAAATTTCCCTTCTTTCAGTTTTTATATCATGTGAGTGAGCATGAGCTTAAACTCTCTATCTAATCCAAATTTTCCTTCCATTTATAGAATATGCCTCCCAAAAGACTAATAAAAGAAGAACTGGGAACTAGTCAGCACCTCCGCCCGTTCAGGAAGATCCCTTGAATGAGCACGTTTTTCACGTAGAATTCAAAGAAGTATTTATCACTCTAGCCCATTCTATGGCATCTCATAATGTTTGGCCAACTGCTGTTTAGGCCAACCCAGTGGCTAATACTGTTGTATCTAGAATTTGGGACTTCACCCGAATAAATCCTCCTTCTTTTTTGGGGTCTAAGTCTGAAGAAGATACACATGAATTCCTTGACATGGTACAGTAAGTAACAGACATTATGGGGTTAACTTTTAGTGAGAGTGCTGAATTAGATGCCTATCAGCTATAAGATGTAGCTCACATATTGTTTAAGTAGTGGAAAGTGGATAGAGGCGCAGGTACAGGGCTTATAGAATTGGAGAAGTTTGCTACTATCTTCTTAGATAGGTTCTTTCTGTTGGAGTTGAGGGAGGCTAAGGTGTTAAAGTTCATCAACCTGAAATAGAGAAACATGAGTGTGAAAAAGTATTCCCTTAAGTTTACTCAGTTGGCCAGGTACGCTCCTCATATGGTAACTAATAGCAGGTCTAAGATGAGCAAGTTCATATTTGGTGTGTCTGACAGCATGGTCAAGAATTGAAGGACCGCAATTCTGATTAAGAAGATAGACTTGTCTAGGTTGATAGTCCATGCTCAACAGATTGAGGAATAGAAGACTAAGAAGAAAGAGAGGGAGAACAAGAGGGTTAGAATAGGTAGATTCATTTTTACTCAGCCGAAGTCACAGAAGGTGGTAATCATCCTCAGTTCTACCCAAAATCTTTATTACCATCTCCGTCTTCAGCTAGTGCGCTAATGCCCAAATTTAAGAATGATAATAAGGATAAGGCGCCAGGCTATAAATCTCAAGGTA
Organism: Capsicum annuum; assembly: GCF_002878395.1. Lineage (NCBI taxonomy): Eukaryota > Viridiplantae > Streptophyta > Magnoliopsida > Solanales > Solanaceae > Capsicum > Capsicum annuum. Next base: position 202,159,946 of record NC_061113.1, on the reverse strand, counting down.
GTGTGAATAGTTCTCAAACAAATCCTCTTTTGCAAAAATATGGCAGAAACCATTAGGGTGTCTGCAGGGCTGGCAGTGACGTGTGTTTCAGGTGTGGTAAGCCAGGCCATAGAATTAGAGAATGTCCTCAGATAGGTTTGCAGAGTCAGCATAACCGTCCCCCAGTTCAGTCAGTGGCCCATCTCAGCAGGGTGCTGCTTCCAGTACCACCAGTAGGCAGCACCCAAACAAGCTCTATGCACTTCAGTCTCGATAGGATCAGGAGAGTTTTCCTGATGTGGTTACTAGTATGTTACAAGTCTTTTATTTACATGTTTATGCTTTGTTAGATCCTAGAGATTCTTTGTCTTTTGTAACTCCTTACATAGCTGTTAACTTCAAAGTCAGCCCTGAAATCGTAACAGAGCATTTCTCGGTCTCTAACCCAGTGGGTAAGTCTATCATAGCCCGGTGGGTATACGAGAACTGCCCGACTATAGTGTCTCTGAAAGTTATTTCAGCAGACCTTGTAGAGCTAGAGATGATGGATTTAGACGTCATTATTGACATGGATTGGATCCATTCATGCTATGCTTCAGTTAATTGTAGGAGTAAAATAGTCTATTTTTAGTTCCCGAATGAACCTGTCCTAGAATAGAGGGGTAGTACCACAACACTTAAAGGTCAACTTGTTTCTTACCTTAGAGCGAGAAAAATGATATCCAAGGGGTGAGTCTATCATCTGGTGTAAGTCAAAGACTTTAGTTCTGAAACTCCTAATCTTGAGTCAGTTCCAGTCATAAGTGAATTTCCAGATGTGTTTCCCAAAGATCTCCCTGGAGTTCCTCCTAAAAGGAAAGTTAACTTCGGAATAAACCTTCTTCCTGATACTCAGCCAATCTATATTCTGCCATATAGAATAGCTCTAGCTAAACTTAAAGAGTTGAAAGAATAGTTGAAAGACCTCTTAGACAAAGGGTTCACCAGGCCCAGCATATCTCCTTGGGGTACACCAGTTCTATTCATGCGAAAGAAAGATGTTTATCGTAGAATGTGTATAGACTACTATCAATTGAACAAAGTCACCATCAATAATAAATACCCACTTCCTAGAATCGATGATTTGTTTGACTAATGTTAGGGTGCCAATTACTTTTCTAAGATAGACCTCAGATCCGACCATCATAAGCTTAGAGTAAGAGGATGTAACATTCCAAAAATAGCTTTCAGAACTCGGTATGGTCACTTGAAATTTCTAGTCATGTTATTTGGTCTTACCAATACCCCAACAACTTTCATGGACTTGATGAACAGCGTGTTCAAGTAGTACTTAGACATGTTCATTATAGTATTCATCAATGACATTCTTGTTTACTCCTGAAATGAAAATGATCACACCGACCATCTCAGAATAGTATTACAGACTCTTAGATCCTATCAGTTGTTCGCCAAATTCTGTAAATATGAATTTTGGATAAGGTCAGTAGCTTTTCTTGGTCCCATAATTTTTGGTGATGGCATTAGAGTTGATCCTCAAAAGACTGAAGCAGTGAGAAACTATCCCAGACCCACCTCTCTATCATGTATCAGGATTTTCTTGGGTTTGGCTATCTATTACCAAAAGTTTGTTGAAGGATTTTCATCTATTGCATCCCCCATGTCCAGATTGACTCAGAAGAAAGTTAAGTTCCAGTGGTCAGATTATTATAAGAAGAGTTTTCAGGGGTTGAAGACTTGACTCACTACATCCCCAGTTTTGACTTTGCCCGATGGTTTATACAAACTTGTTGTATACTGTGATGCTTCCAGAGTTGGCTTGGGGTGTGTTTTGATGCAGAAGGGTAAGGTCATATCCTACGTCTCTAGATAGCTTAAGCTCCATAAAAAGAATTATCCCATCCATGATCTTGAACTAGCAGCGGTTGTGTTTTTCTTAAAGATTTAGAGGCACTATTTGTATAGGGTTCATGTTGATGTATTCACAGACCACAAAATCCTATAGTATGTGTTTTGACAAAAAGACCTGAACTTACATCAGAAAAGGTAGTTAGAGTTGTTGAAAGACTATGACATGAGTGTTCTGTATTATCCGGTCAAGGACAATGCAGTGGAAGATGCCCTCAGTAGGTTGTCCATGGGTAGTGTGCTAACGTTGAGAATGGTAAGAAGAAGTTAGTTCAGAAAGTTCATTGGCTTGCCAGACTAGGTATCCGTTTGGTTTATTCGGCTGAGGGTAGTGTTTGGGTGCAAAATAGTTTAGAATTTTCTTTAGTTTTTGAGGTGAAAGAAAAGCAAGACAGGGATCCCAGCTTAGTTAAGCAAAAAGAGTCAGTCAGAGATCAGAAAGTAGAGGTTTTTTCCAAGGAGGAGATGGTGTGTTGCGTTGCCAGGGTAGGCTATGTGTGCCATGTCTAGATAACGTGAGACAGTGAATTCTTGCTGAAGCACATAGTGCGCATTACTCTATTCATCCAGGGGCCACTAAGATGTACCACAACTTTCAGGCAGTCTATTGGTGGAGTGGAATGAAGAGGGACATTACAGAGTTTTTGGCTAAGTACTCTACTTATCAGCAGGTGAAGATTGAGCACCAAAAGCCTAGTAGTTCCATGCAGGAGTTTAATGTTCCCATATGAAAGTGGAAATAAGTGAACATGGACTTTTTGATGGGTTTGCCTCGTACTCATCGTCAACACGATTTGATTTGGGTCATTGTAGATAGGATGACCAAGTCCGCTTATTTTTTGCCAGTCCATACTTCCTATTCAGTTGATCACTATGCCAAGATCTATATCAGAGAGTTGGTTAGTTGCACGGTATCTCATTGTCTATCGTTTTAGATAGAGGTATGTAGTTTACCTCTCACTTTTGGAAAGCCTTCCAAAAGGGTTTTGGTACCCAAGTCCACCTTAGTACAACCTTTTACCCTCAGACAGATGGTCAATTAGAAAGGACCATTCAGATTTTAGAGGATATGTTGAGAGCGTGTGTCATTAACTTTAAGGAGTGTTGGTATGACCACTTACCTTTGATTGAATTTATATATAATAATAGCTATCATTCCAGTATTCAGATGGCTCCATTTGAGTCTCTTTATGGGAGGAGATGTAGATCTTTGATTGGTTGGTTTGAAGTAGGGAAGGCCGCGGTGGTGGGGCCTGACTTGGTGTTTGATGCTTTAGAGAAAGTACAATTGATCAGGGAGAGGCTTAAGACAGCCCAAAGCCAACAGAAACCATATGCAGATGTGAGAAGAAAAGATCTTGAATTTGAGATTGGCGACTTTGTGTATTTAAAAATCTCTCCCATGAAAGGAGTGAAGAGGTTTGGTAAGAAAGGGAACTTAGTCCCCAATATGTTGGTCCTTATAGGATTTTGAGTCATTTTAGAAAGGTAGCCTATGAACTTGAGTTGCCTGCAAACTTAGCATCAGTGCACCCATTGTTTCATGTCTCCTTGCTAAAGAAGTGCATAGGTGACCCAACAGTTTTAGTCCCCTTAAAGAGTGTAGATATTCAGAATAGTCTCTCTTACGAAGAAGTCCTAGTCTAAATCCACGATCTTCAGACTTGCAGACTCAGGAAAAAAGAAGTTCCCTTGGTCAAAGTTCTTTGGCGAAAACAGTCCGTTAAGGGAGCTACTTGGGAAGCAGAAGCAGTCATGCGAACCAAGTACCTTTATCTCTTCTCTGCAAACTCAGACTTGTCCTAAGGTAACAATATTTCATAGATTTACTTTGTTCCATACTTAGTTCTAGTTGCATATCATTCTCATATCATTCATTCATTCATGAATCAGTTCAGTGATGTGTCATGTCTCAAGATTCAGTCATGTTTCAGCTATGTACGTCAGTATAGTCACAGTACCTCAGTGTCTCTCATCTTAATCAGTCTCATTTGAGGATGAATGATCCCAAGAAAGAGATACTATAAGACTCCATAAAGTCCTAGTCCACTCCAATACTATATAGCATGCCAAAAGAATCCCAAACTTCGAAAAAAAATTTAGTAAAGTGTTAGACTTAGTCTCATTTAGACCTTGATATTTTTATGTTCTTATTTTTATCTTCCCAACCTTAGATTGTTGATTTTTAAATTGATTCATGATAAGGGTTATCTATAGGTTATCTCAGGTGAGTTTTGGAATTTTTGAACATCGTTTGAGACATGTTAGGATGACCAAAACAGTGAGCCAATGTGATCACAATGCGTCGCATTGGCTATCGCATTGTCACCATTGACGCGATGTATCGATCATCACGTTGAGTTGATCAATGCGCCATATTCCCTATCGCGTCACTGGGCACATTTTGTTTATTAAATTACAGGTTTATGGGGGCAGTTGAGTCATTTTCCCCTTACATTAGTTAGCCATAACACGAAATTAAGTATCCCAAAAGGAAAATTCACTCATTATTTCATAAAATTCTCTCTAGAGCAAACCCTAGGTTTATCAAAGTTCAAGTACAAATCTTAAGAATTCACCAATAAGTCTAACAAATTCAGAAACCAAGGTATGTTATGTGTTCATCCTTGGGTTCCTTTCACCCTTGGAGTTTAAGAATCTTTTTGTTTTCAAAACTTAGATTATGATTTACATTCTTGAATGGAATTGTGTTCATGTATATGTTTTTGTGTGGGTTTTCAAGCCAAGAAGATTTTGAGTTTTATGTAAATAAACTAGAATCTATGTTGATTTATGTATCCCTCATGTTAAATCTATGAATTGTGATGTTGAATGGGGTAGTCATGACATTTATATATTGCTCATTCTCATGTACAAGAATTATGCATCCTAGGTGTTTGACAAAATATCTATGTGAATGAATTTTGCATGGTAACCTGTGTGTGATGCTTTTAAAGTTGAGATATGGTTCTATTATCTATGTTATCGAGTCCTGGGGGTATTGAATACCCAAAATTAGTTGTTTATCTAGTTTCCAGTCGAAATAGAATGATTCCATAGTATCCCAAACAGTAGTATTCGGTCAGTTAACAGAATTAGTGTGATTTCAGTCAAGCCTAGTACAGTCTAGTGATCAATTCTACTATCAATTTAGTTGAGAGTAGGATTCAGCATCGAGCGAACCCATGGATGGGGGCATTCCTTCCAGTATAGGGCTTGACCCTTAGTAGCAGTCCCTAAGTTACAGAACTATGCAGCCAGCGTAGGGTAAAGTGTCTTGCTGCCAGACTAAGGTTGACATAACCATATATATCTCATGAGTCTTCCTACCAGGTTAGGGTTGACCCAGCCAGTGTTATTAACCCGTGGCACGGTGCTAACACCTCTTCAACTGGTGTTACAGGTTGAACCCCAAATCAGTCTATAATCGAGGTATGTCGGTTTGGTGATAACTCCTACAGTCTCAATTTCAATATTCAGTACAGAACTCAGTTCTTTCTACACGATCATGACTTAAAGTTATCAGTTGAATAATTATAAAAAATTTAGTACTTCAATTTCAGTCTAATTCAGACAGACGATCTATGCTTGGTATTGTATGCTCAGTACTTTCAGTAGTCCCAGTCTTGCACATACTCCCATCCAGTTACTTCATGATATTAAGTTATTATTACTCATGCACATGAACCCATACATATTAGACTAACCTCACCTAGCATACCAGTATATTCAAAGTATTGACGCATACTCTCTTTGCTCTATGATGTCTCATATCATAGGTTCGGATGCTCGGGTTCCTGACCGTACTTAGCCAAATCAGTCGATCATCCGTAACTATAGTGGTGAGTCCTCATCCATCAAGGACATGATACTTATTTAGTTATTGCATTACTTAGAGTATTTTAGTATTTCAGCTATTTTCAAATAGGAGTTGGAGTTAGTTGGGGCCTGTCCCACCAACTCTTTTATTTCAGATGTTTAGAGGTTTTAAGACACTTTCAGTTAGCAATTATTCCACAGATGTACTCAGTATTTATTTTTCAGTATTATGGACCTTATGGCATTTTTATCTTTATTTTTCCATTTGTTTTATGATTATTATTTAGTATTCATAGTAGGTACAATTCATGGGTTAGCTTGTTGTCCTTCGAGGTCGTAAGCACTGTGTGATGCCCAGGGTGTACTCTCAGGGAATTATAAACATGATGGAGTAATTAATGCTATTAATAAATTAACTGCTTCTGTAAAGGAAATGACATCTAAGAGATGTGTCATTCCATCAAAGAGGATTTCATATCCATACACTCCATTAGAGATCAAGGTGGCTAAGATGAGAAGGAAAGAAATTTCCAAGGAATCATCAAGCATTGAAAAAAGTAAAATTGCAAATCCTCTCTCTTTGTCTTGCACCTTTGATAGATGTACAAGTGCCACAGGAGAGCAGCATGAGCTGAAGAAGGTGAATGTATATCATTTGTTCCAATAAACAAATAGACACATATTTGTTTCAACAGATTTTACATTTGCTGAAAATTATCACAGAGATATATATATTTGTTGCAACTATCGTATAACCTATTGCATCAGATGCATTATCTGTTGTAATATATGTCTGTTTGTTTCAGAAAATCAAACAGGCCTTAGTACTATTTAAATTTGTACCAACAAATGAGTCATATGTTGCAATAGGTGGGTCATTTGTTCAAAATTGTCATACAACTCTATTTTACCTGTTCAAGTTTGTCCCAATAGATGATCCATCTGATGCAACAGATAGATAATCTGTTGTATATCTGTGATTAGCATTGACAATTTTGGCTTTCCAGGTGGATGTCACAGTAGAAGCTACTACTGACCAGCATAATATCACAGTTGATAATCCATCAACTGCTTCCATGGAAGAAGAAAAATGAAGCCTTCAGTTTGGGAGAATGAAGGAATTACCTATTTGAAGGGTTCAACATCTCGGATGAGGCTCTAAAAAAACTAACAAAGTTGATCAACGACTATTCAGAATGGATTGCCAATGGGTTGTTAAAGAATCACGCCGGTAGGTACATAAATCTTTTTTAAAGATATTGATTTATACAATTCTTGTTATAAAAACATGATATTAACACATATAAATCATGTAGAAAACAAAATGACGAACACTACAAAGTGAACGAATCGAGTCTTGGTCTTGATATGTTCGAATTTGTTGTTACACATTCCGGAATGAAGGATTGGTTCTATTTGATGTCACAACCCCAAACTTGCTGGAATGATAAGGTTTAAATGCCATACATATTACTATTAATTAATACTTTATTTAATTGCATTTGTGTATTAATTTTATTGACACGCTATCTAAAATATTTGACAATATGTGCAGAACATCGATGTTATTTTTTACTACCTCCAAAAGAAGGCCAAATTGCAAACACAAGAACAATACAGATACACAACAGGCACTTATTTGTACAAAGTTTACATCAATAATGCCTACGATAGGTTTTGTCAACAACAGCCGAAAGTTTTCAAAAATGAGGAATGCTTATCAATATCATCAAAGGTTTTAGTATTCCAGTTGGATTATCTTGGTATTTGGTCGATGAAGTGTATATCCCAATCAATTATGGTGGTGAATTTCATTGGGTGTTGGTTGTCGTTAATCTAAAAGAGAGGCGCATCTGAGTTTATGACTCAATGTCGCAAAAAATACGTTCCAAGCCGTCCTCTGAGATACAAAAGTTGGACAAAATATTGCCTACTTACCTTGATATAAGTGGCTTTTTAGACCAAAAGGTTCGTACTGATTGATCGACGATTGATGCATACCGAGATAAAATGGGTAATCCATTTGATGTAGAATATATTAAAGGAATTGTTCAACAACCCGTTGATAGCCTGTAAGTATCATGATTTAATTTCATTTTATAAATTTCTCACCACTTACATGAACTGCAAGATATGGATTATCTATTTTTTTTAAATACAGGTATTGTGGTCTTTTTGTTGTCGCTTATGCTGAGTAATTGAGTGATGGATTACAAGTATCAAATGATGGAATTGATGCTGGATTACTCCGCAAAAGATATGCTACTCTTTTATGGAAATACAGAGAAGCGAAAGCTCAAAAACCATACGCAAGTGACATTAATAATCCACGATGACCAAAGCCGAATTCCATAGCATCGGATGAAGAACAACTTGTCCAGTAGATCTTTATAGCTTGATTCTATCAAATTAATAACCTCTCCTTATTAATTTTTGGCACCAAAGGGTAAATTGTTGATTTATTTGTAGAGTAGATCATTTGTACCCATAATGATTTTTTTACATTTCATTTATTTATTAAGTTATTTCATGTAATTTTTGAAGGCTTCAATTTATTTTATGTTACCTATGAATATAATTTAATCCTTTGTTTAGAACTTATCAATTGAAATGGAATACTAGATTCAAATATCACAACAATTAATACATCTGTTGCAACAGACGCTATATCTGTTGGAAATTATCAAACAGATTTAGACATATGTAGAAACATGTTGGTAATCTATTGGAAATTATCAAATAGATCTTCCTACTTTTTTGATTTGTTCTAATAGATTACCTATCAGTTACAACAGATAGACTATATGTTGTAACAGATAAACTATATATTGCAATAGACTCTATATTTGTTGTGACAGAGATTGAGACATCTGCATATTGAAATAGATGACCAACCTATTGCAACAGATAATCAATCTATCACAACAGCTATACTATCTATTATAATAGATAGACAGTCTGTTGCATTATAAAAAAATCAACTTTCATCAGACATAAAAAATTATTATGGTGTTTGTATTTGTACATCTTCTTTTTTATATGTAGGCTCCAAACATTTAGTTAGTACCCCATAAGCCCAGATCTCTTGTATCCTTTCCACAATGGTGTCACACAGACCGGGCATTTTTGTGTCGGTCAGTAAATATTTGATGTATGCAAGTACGTATGGCCCACATACGGCATCAATTTTAATTTTTTGAAGGTCCATGCCCTTGTTCCGACCTTCAAAATCACATGTTTTCTTCATCAAGACTTTCCATGGCAAATGATCCATTGATTTACTCTGCCTCAAAAAGCTGGGGGAAAACTCCAATAGTGAAAGCATGTGGATTAAAAAAGTATCATCGTCGAAGACAGGAAAGTTGCAGTCATAAACCTTAATATTTCCCTCCTCGATAAGTATCTCAATAGCGAGAAAATGTTTGACTTCCTTGTTTATGACTACAACAATTCTTTTTACCTTGGTTCAGCTCTTGTCGTGTGGATATGGCTTCTTCCCTCTAACATAGTTAATCATATCTTCCTCCCATTCATACATAAAAACTAACTAACCAAACCTGGGCCACCGGGAGTTTCAGCTTGAATCATGAGATAATTGTACCTATTCTTGAAATTGTTGTAGAATTTGAGGTCCATTAACCTATCGGCAGCATCATAAGAATCCGGGTATGCTAATTGCATGCCCCTCATGAGGCAGAGAATTTCATTAAAATACTGTGATATAAGAAGATAATATTTAAATAAGTTAGTAATTATAAAGAAGAAAAAAATAGTGGAAAGATACAATGGATGGTTCATCTGTTGCAGAAGGTTCTCTGAATCTGTTCATAGATTACCCAGCTAACACAACTTATGCAATAGATTATTAATCTATTACAGCAGAACAACCACCAGTTGCGCCAGAATACCCAGCTGTTACAACAAATGACACATCTATTATGTAGTTTCTTCTTCATGGAGTAGATTAGAAGGTTAGGTTAGGAAAAGTAAACTTACCTTATCCACGTACCACTTACGCATAATTGTCATACTCCTAAAGTCTTGGTGGTCAAACATATGCATAATGTATTCTTCTATAGGTTTCTTCTTCTTGGGATTCTTGTCATTTCGCAGTTCTATTCTCTCTTAGTCTCCAAGTATGCGTATATGTCTACCTTCTTCAGTGGCCCTGGAACTTCAACAACTTTTGGAAAATGAGGAGTTGTAGTCTTTTTTGTTTTCAGGCTAGAGAGTATTTGGATAATTTTTCTTTTCTTCAACTGCCACTATGGGAGTGTATGACTTCCTAACCTTCTTGGATGGTATGACACCCCTCTTGGATTTCAATTCCACGGTAGCTTCAAAATATCCTCTAGTTTTTTAAGAAGTTTATCCTACCTGTCCTTGCACACATTTCATTTGCAATAAGAACATGAGGGTGAAGAAGGGTGAGAAGGACCACTATAAGGGTGGGAGAGACCTATGTAAGGGGTGATTTCAAATGTATTTATTTTTTCTTGAGCATCAACATGCTCATCATCATGACTGGCAGCAGCATCAACATCAGGATGGCTGCCACCAATATCAACAACTCTATCAGCAACACCCCTAGAAAAAACACCCGAATCTATTGTAGTAGGTTGGTCATGAAGATCTTCAACATTGGCTGACCTTGCCTAACCGCTCTTTTTATGGTTGTTGCTCTGGCCAATTCCTTCTTTATTAACTCCACCATTGGTTCTGCTATTGTATCAACAAAACCTAGAGTAATAAAAGAAGTCATCCCCAACTCCTGTTCAGTAGGCACGATCCAAGGATGCACAACCTATAAAAAAAAGATAGATACATTTAAATCATATAATAATAATTTGCAGTCAGTTGGGTTACATGTTCACACAGTCAACTTATGCCACAGATGATCTATCTATTGCAACAGCTGATCCATATGTCATAATAGATGGGTAATATGTTATATCAGATTACCCATTTATTGCATAATTTTTAGTAGATGGGTAATCTATTGAGTCGGGGTCAGAGAACCAGAGCAATAGATGGTTAATCTGTTGTGAAAAATGGATCGTCTGTCGTAATAGATTACTCATCCATTGCACCAGTTGCAGTAGACCGGTAATCTATTATAACAAATGACCCATCTATCATAACAAATGTCACATCTATTTCAATATCTTTGTTTGAGTCAAATTATTTTATGCAAAAAAAGATGTACTGCATCATCCGGAGGGTTAAAGAGATCATCCTTCTTAACTATTATGTTTCTCTTTGCACCCAACCACCGATGAATCCTGGATAAGAAACCTCATCTGGGTAATCCTTGACCTTCTTTCAGATGGGAGGAATGACTTTAAATGCCTAAGCCTAAAATATGTAAACAGGAAGCAACCAAAAAAATTTCATAATAATTATCTACTATAATATAAAATAATGGTTGAGTAATCGAATAGTGATTAAATTTACCATGAAATCCCAAGGAAAGCCATAAAATATGATCGTCTTTGGGGATAGCTTCATCAGTAAATATTTGGAAGTCAAGTTGTAACTATCATATCCCTAGGGATAATCATTAAATTTCTCAAAATCATCAACAAGCGCCCACAAATCATCTTTTATGACTTTGTTGATGTCTCTTGCCAATATAGACGAATAGGCAAACCAAACCAAGCACAATTACTCCCTGTACTTATTTGGTATGGTTTTATCCTTGAGATCTTTTATCAAATCTGCCACTTTATAGTAGGTGGTAGCTTGGATGATGCCTTCCTTCTATTTGATGGTGGTGGTTTAGCTGTCCTATTTCCTTTGGACCTTATGCGGGGTGTTTCCTTAGTGAAAGGTTCTTCTAAATGATTGCATTTCAAGCCTATCACTATGGCAAACTCTTTCAAGCCAAAACAAACCGGCAAGCCATAGTAGTTGATCCAGATTTCATCCATCTTTTTCCCCTCTTCTTTGAATCTTTATCATCTCCCACGTACTTGATCCTGTGCTTGAGAAGACTATATACCATGCTCATTTGGAAATGGACTGTGTGGTCCTCAAGCAGCTCAAGAAAGTGTCCAAAGAAGCACTTCTTAAAAAGTTCATCTATGTTTTCATTCTTCATAATATTCCTAAATTCATCAAAAGGTTTCCCCAACTGACATTTAAGTACAAGATCATCAGTTAGTTCTGCAGGGTCATCTATAAGCATCGCAACTTGAAACCTGTCAATACTAATAGTTTTGACCGACTCATGCTGGGATTTTGATCTTAATTCACGGCCCATTGGTGATGCATTATCAATATGTTGATCATCATCCTTTTTCTTATTTTGTACTTCTTCCTCTTTTTGCTCATCTTCTTCTTCTTCCTCCTCACTTTTATTTTCCTCACCAGCCTCTATATACCCTTCTCCACCTCTCTTTTCAGAACTTTCCTTAGCTTCATTTTTCCCTAAAGGAGATTGTTCAGGAAGTTCCTCCAAATTCATCTATACTATATTTTTTTTGTAGGGTGGTCAAAAATTGATCTACTTTTAGATTCTGTTCTTTTGGGGGACATCTTTTAACTACAAACAACTAAAAAATAAAAAATACATTACATTTGATATCTGCATAAATTTTAAAAAAAAAAGTAAGACAAATTTCAATAAATTATTATACACCACATTACAAAAAAAAAATACTACAACGGATAACCCATCAGTTGGAACAAATGGGGAATATGTTTGAAGACCTATTTAATACCAAAACTACCACCAATGCCACCAAGACCACCACCAATAACACTAAGACCACCACCAATACCACAAAGACCACCAACAATGCCACCAATACCACCACCAAAAGCACCAAGACCACGCCCAAGACCACCACCACCACCACCAAGACCACCGATGCCATCAATACCCGCAATAAGACCACTAAGACTATCAACACCACTACCAATTCCGCCAATACCAATACCAATACCAGTACCAATACCAATACCAATACCAAGACTACCGACACCACCACCAAAACCACTAATACCGACACCACCACTAACCGCTACCAACAATACCACAAATACCATCCAACAATACCATGATATTCAACAAAAGATTGCAACAAAAACTAGGGTTTTCTCAGGTTCTTTCTACATTTTTTAGCATCAAAACTAAAAATTCTTACCCCATTCTCGAAGGTAATACAACTAAAAGTCTTTTTTTCATCATTACTTAAAAAGCCCTAATTTTCAGAATAATGAACAAATGTAGAACTCTTCTCCAACTGTTTTACCTATGAAGATAGAGAAAATGATGGATACAAGTGAGAATAAAGTTGAAAATAACAACTATGTGGTCGAAAAAGGAAAGAAAATCGATTTGTTTTGAAGGCTTGAGCAATATCCTAAGTAGTTGTTTTCTTTATTATAGAGAGAGAAAGAAAAGAGCGAGAACTTAAGATTTGAAATGATGAAATATTTTTCCTGCAAATGGATGATTTGTATTGGGTTGATTTATATTTTTGGAAAAGAATGACAAGTTTTGAAATTGTTAATTTGGTCCGAGTTGATGTTAATTATTTTTTAAAATCAATTGCAAAGAAATCTGTTGCGACATATGACTGAGTTATTGGAAATGTTCAAACAGATATTGATATCCATTGTAACAGATGACATATCTATTTGAAAATCTTTTTTAAAAATTTTAAAGCAATCTTCTATCCGAAAGAATAAAGATAAAATACTACTTAGGCGGTAAAAAATATTTCTTGGTTAACTCCATTTTGCAAAATAGAAACATTGAAAGCTTTATTAGGTTTTCTGACACAAGTCTTGAAAAATTAAGTATTTGGACACTAGGTCAACATCATCACTTCTTATATACAACCCTAGCATACACATAGTTTATTAGAATATGTTGTGTGTCAAGTCAATTGGGATTATTCTTTATATACCACATAGTTTATTATCAATTCTATTTCAACTCTATTAAAAAATCTAATTATTCAAACGAACAGATGAACAGACGAGCATTTATGACACATGAAAAAAATGATTGTACATCTACTCACACCCCGCGTCGATTGGGTATACGCTATTTCCTCGAATTCCACAGACGCACACGTCTACCTATAACTGATTGAGAAGACTAAAGGCTTCTATTTTAGTCTATATAAACAACCATCAACTATACAAAATCATATTCTTCAACCCAAAAAAATCCCTAAATACGACCTGATGTCGAGCATTCCACTTAAACCACGAAGAAGGGTTCGTTTCCAATGTAGCCACAACATTCTTCTCCTCCAAAATGATCAAGACCGTCTCTTCTACAGTCTAGTTCAGGACAGGGAGCACCTCCACCGTGAACTCTAGTATATCACCCGATTCTTATGGGCAATCATGGAGAGGATGAACATGCAGCTGGAGAAGTTCACACCCTCTCCACCATCCCTTTAGTTTAGGTGTAAATTTTTGCTATAGTTATAGCTGTAAGTTCATTGCAAAGAAGCTTTCATTTCTAGAGAATTTGTTAGATAAAAGCTTCTTTCTTTTGGCCTTTTTGCTCGTATTTTTCTATAAATATGGTGTTAAACCATTGCTGCAATGAACTTATGACATGAAGTGTTTGAAATTTTATTGCAATGCTCTTTCTGTTTGTCTCTACATTAATTATACAATTTTGTTCTTGGTTGAAATTTGGTAATTTCTCCTGTTAGAAGATGAATAAAATAGTTGTTAGACGTCAAAAAAAATAAATATATATATATATATATATATAGAGAGAGAGAGAGAGAGAGGAATTCATACATGTTAATGGATAATGAATCTGTTCTATCAACGATTATGTGGATTTCTACAAAATTAATTGCACGGTTGATATAGTATATGACTGACCGACATGAATAACAACACGTGGCTATCTACGTAATCGATCGATTCCATTATGTAGGTTCATGAAATATAAATAACTAAATAAATATAATTGTATCGATTGTAAATCATAGACTGAAAGCTTTGTCACTAATATACCATATTGTCAAACCTCTTGCATAGATCGTAAATATAATCGATGCCTTCTCATGTATTGGGTAGATGCTAAACCATATAGATCCACACTTGGTCAATGCTAAGGTATATACGGGTTGGTGAAATGGTCAAAAAAATATTAGTAAATAGTCAAAGATATAACTAATTAAATAAGTGAAAGTGATATGAGGGCCATATATTGTGTCCATTGTAAATCATAGACTTAAAGCCTTGTCAATAATATACCACATTGGTTCATTTCTCTTAGTAGAATATTTGGAAAAAAAGAAATAATTAATTAATAAAATAATAAATAATTATATTTTATGCAATTAAAGGAG